>NC_064861.1:66920670-67220670 GCF_024139225.1 Suncus etruscus | reverse complement strand
TGTCAGACCCCAAGTGAGGCTGTTCAGCTCCCTCCCGGATGGAAGTACTTTCAGTACGAAGTCCTCTGAAGAAGGATGACATGTAGATGGTGAGTTTAGAGTGGGAATTAAAATGAAAGTCCAAGAACTTCCGTTTCTTTTGAACAAAACCGAGAGAACCATTTCCTAGCAAATCAGAGTGTGCAATTCTCAGAAGCACACACCAACCCTACAATGTCCCCCACTTTCCTTTCTTTGTTGTTGTAAACATTTCATATTACTTCTTCAGCATTTCTGAAATGAATTTCTGTATCATTTGGGCCTAGGTGGAAGACTTTTTTTCTTTATTGTTCAGTTTGAAAGTTTCCTCAAACCACAATATTTGTTTTTTTCCCTACTGCTTTGTCATCAGCGAATCCCTGCTTTCTTGTCTGATGTGGTCCCTGTCATTCACCCTCCCTCGGGTAGTGCCCCTCAGTCCTGTCCATTCCCTGCTCCAGGTAAGAGCCTGAATGCCTGGGATAGAAACTGCATGATTATTTTCTTGTTTGTTGAAAGTAATTGCCCAAACGGCCTTCAGTGATACTGTTATTATCATTCTCCTAGTGTTTTTTTTTCTTTATTTTTCTTTTTTTTTTGGGCCACACCCATTTGATGCTCAGGGGTTACTCCTGGCTAAGCGTTCAGAAAAAGCCCCTGGCTTGTGGGGACCATATGGGACGCCGGGGGATCGAACTGCAGTCCTTCCTTGGCTAGCGCTTGCAAGGCAGACACCTTACCTCTAGCGCCACCTCACCAGCCAGTGTTTTGTTTTCTAGTCAGATCTATAACCGCATTTCCCTCACTAAAGAAGTACCCGCTTGAAGGGATCAACTTGGATTGAGTAGATCTAAGGTAAAATCAAATATCGCAGCTTCTGTCCAAATATTAGGTCTCTGAAAATAGAAGGGCACACATCCTTCTAGAGAATAAGAGTAAATCACCAGGCAACCAACGAGCTTTGCCTGCATATTCCTATCTCCTTGTTTCCTCCCTCCACTTTTCTCTTTTCTTGTCTCACTCTCACTTTCCTTTCTCAAGAGCAAGGATTATTTCTGAAAAATTATGAAAATTCAAATTCAAAGTTACATGCAAATTTAATTTACTTGGTTCATCTGAGAACTGGTTTACAATCAAATGCAACACCTACAACGATCATGTGAAATGGTTTTGAGTCTTAATTCCAACTGACTTTTAGAAGAGTAACTCAAACATTTGGCCACTTAGATGTTATACTTTTCTTATTGCATGCACTAATCTGACACGACAAAACTCTAAAATTCTAAATCATAATATTCATATCCATCTACTGAATGTTCATGTTCCATCACTGTTTTCCATTAGCTAGTTTACTCTTTCCAGCCTCATGAGGCAGTAGTCTTCTCACTGTAAAGATGAGAAAAGCAAAATAATGCCAAGTGAACTGTATCACCCAAGGCCAAATCAATGGTAATGTTGAATTTTTAAAAGAATTTTTCAACATAAAATTCACCTCAAATTAAATAAAAGGTCTGGTCTTACATTTCTTAATGGCAAAAATAGGCTGAAGAAATGTAAAGATGTGATAGTTGGCAAGCAGGCTCACATACAGCCAGTAATGCCCTGATGTCTCTGGAACACAGTATACAAGCACCTTGAAAGATGACTCCGGAGGTTCTTTCAGATGGCAAGTCTGTAGTAAGTATGTTGTAGCTCTTGGAAAATGATCTTTATCAGGCCCTCCTGGTTGGGGGCAAGGGTCAAGGGTCCAGGCAGCTTAAAATAGGGTCAACAAATAATGACTTGGAGAATAGCTGTAACATTTCATGACTTCCTCCATATTTCACTGAGATGGGAACATTCTTGACTACACAGATACGTTCAGCTATCTTATAATTTTTACCCGAATATAAACACAAAAGTTTTCACTTGGGAAATGAAAACATGCTCTTAAGGTCAAATTTCTATCAATCAAAAATGTGGAGAAAATGATAGCACAGACTAAAAACCCTAATCGATTCCAAAATCTATATTTACTATTTTTTCTCTAGAACCTTATACATCAATGAGAGAGATTGTGGTTCTCCTTATCATCATACAGGGCAAATAAATGTTACTTCAAAGTTAAAGAGAAAAATAAATGAAAGTTGAAAAGTTGAAGGTAAATATACTAATTATCAATGAAAGAAAAGATAAACATGGCACATGACATACAAGGGGATTTTTCTCCTTAGACACAGCCCCTGGGATAAGAAACTGACTTTAGTAAAGTCTTGATGAGCAGAAAATTTCTTAGTAGAGGGGTAGAAGATTTGACTATCTGTCAGAGGAAGTTTACGAAAGATATGTGCTCTCATGAGTTGGAGACTCAACCTCTGTATGTCTGTATGGTGAAAATCCAGCACATTTTCTAAAGCTGATCAGGTATGTGAAGATCATGCCTTTCTCTGGAGAGAACAAATAAATACATCTGGGCTCTTTCAAACAGGAAGCCTTTTTTAAAGAGCCTGAGGAGGTTGGTTGTTCCTTAAACTTTCCCTCCACCTACATCGATTCTTCAACACAATACAATAGTCTCAACACCAGTGGCAAAGGGTTTGGCCAAGCACAAAGATGTGCAAGGAAAAAGAATGGAAGTGAAGCTGAAGAACGAGAAAGTCATCCAGAGGGGATAGCCATTCACACAGGGGTAGTTTGCTTGCATCAGCCCCTTGTGCCTTTCTCCTTCCTGGTGTCCATTTCCAAGGACTCAGCTTCCACATGTTTGCCACGTGACTCACAGCTAATTGTGAGAAGTAGGAGAGATTTGCAAGAAAGAGCTAGAATAGTCCTCTTTGGTAGTCATCTGGGCTTCTGCCCAACCTGTTTCTGCTGAGTTCACCTGCTATGCCAATTTGGGAAAAATATAGTCAACTAAATTCGAGCTGGGCTTTCAAGGTCTGAATTGCTGAACCATCTGCTTTTGGTGGGGGTGGCTTAGGTGAGGTCAAAGTATGGTTTACTATTACTTATACAGTAATCAAGAAATGATCAAGTTTCTTTTCTTTTTTAAGGCTTAGTTAAATTAAGCTGAAGCTTCCCCAGGGACACTGGATAAAGTTTGCTTTGATGGAAAAGGCAGTTGCTAACAGAAGCAGAAATGACTACCATCCTTGCCGATGTCAGCCAATCAACTAAGGCAGTTTGCATGGATACCTTTAAAGTCATACACCTTTCTACTGGGAGGAACATATCAAGTATTTAACATTCAGAAAATTGCTTCATCTTGGAAGTGTGACCTGTGCCAGCTGGGCCAGCTCAGTGGGACTATGGTCACTCAGAGGACATCTAGGTGCCTGAAGAAGTGGAAAGCCTAATTCTATGCTATCTGTCTATCTCTCAACTCTCAGAATTGTGGATTTTTTTTCCTTTGAATTCCTCTCATTCAGGGAATCTAAGAAACCTTAGCAGAGGAAATAGTAGGAGGAGACTATCTACATCCAGAGACCTTAGCAAAACAGAATATTATATTTCTGAAACCAGTTAATTCTACTTGCTTGTCTTGAAGGCATAAAACATGTACAATAGACTCAATCTTGTAGTTTTATCCCTTTTTGAAAGGACAGAGTAAAAACCCTCTGGAAGCAGGTAGCTTGAGAAATGATCATTATTCTATAGAACTCAGTAGCTTCCAAAGTTAAAGGATTGCATATTTTAAGTTAATTTTATCAATACTATAAGCTAATATTAAAAATTAATATATGAGGAACTTGGTATACAAAGTGATAGCTAATGTAACACATGATTTTATACCTAAAACAAGTATAATGTTTATTATTAGAATTTCAACAAATTGACAAGCTAAAAAGATATCCCCAAACCCATTGTTCTGTCTACCTAGAACTCCCATCTCCCAGGGTTTCTCTTGAGCCTTACTTGGTCCCTTTCTACACTCACAAATACCTCAGGGGGCTCCCAAAGATAGACTCCTACTTGTACTCTGGGACCACCCAAGACACACTAACTGCAACTCTTCAAGTTTCAACTTCTGGGCCAAAAGACAACGCAGAGAGTAAAACAATTGCTTTATATATGTGCAACACAATTTGAGTCCTGGCACCATATATGGTCTCCTGAGCACCACCAGGAGTGATTCCCCTCCTTGAGCACAGAGTCAGGGGTAAGTCATAAGCATAGACAAGTGTGACCCACCCATCACCCCCAACAACACATTTTAAACTTTATGGCAACATTGAGATGAAGATAATAGGAAATGAGTCAAGACAAGGGCAGTGACCAATGACCAAATGGTGGCCAGATGCTAGTGTATAGTATTGAGTTGAACTCCATCTCACATTGTTTTACTAATGAAATTTAATTTAAATTCAAGTCCATCAGCACCTCCAGGAAATTTAGGGATGGTGTCTTATCTCTGGATACTGAGACTATTTACTCTGAGTTGAAGGACCCTCTGTAATAGAAACAATATCCCCACAAAACACTCAATATGAAGAGAATACAAAGGTTAAACAAACCTTGATTTTAGCAGATGTGTCTAGAGACCCAAGATACAGAAACATAGACTTGAGAAAATAAGAATATCACTTGTTACTTTTCAGGATCTATAGGGCAGGAGCTTTATAATTTTTAACTTTCAATCTGAAATGAGGACAAGATCCTTATCATAGATGCAGATGGTATAGAGGCAAGGTGATCTTTTGGGCCCCTTTTTTTCTTTTATTTTATTTTCATTTTTAAAAGAGGGTATAAGTTAGAGCTTGATTGTTAGGTTAGTAAGTAATAGTTTTTGATTTAAAACTTCTCTGCTTCTTCTTCTGCAAACTCAATTTGTATTAAGAAGCTAATTAAAAAAAATCATGCCCTAATAAAAAATAGTGACTAAATGTAAAGTCAGCTGTCAGAAATTAAATAACCATGTGGCAGAAGACCAAGAAACCTTTGGTGAAAAATGGTGAGGAGCCAGGCACCACAGGATAGTAATCACATAGAGTGGATGGTATCACTCTCATTGGCTGGTTTGTTTTTATACATACAGTAACATGGCTTGCATTAGAATTAGTATTTATGCTTCAGGCAGACAATGTTACTGAGCTTCTGCAAATGTTCCTTCTTGGCTCTTCTCTTAGAGTGCCCATCTGCTTGGTATTACTTCAGTTAAGACCTCTTTAGGGGCAGGATAGATAGTACAAGTTGGCTCACACACAGCCAACTCAGGTTTGATCCCAGCATCTTTATGGTAGCCAGAATGGATCGTTGAGCACAAGTCAGGAGTTAGTCCCCAAATAAAAACCAACCAACCAAACAAAACTGTCTCTGTAGGATACTCACAAATCTTTCTTAGACCCTAGTTCCCCTCCCACAAATTTAATACTGCATTTCCAAAACATGTGGGAGCAGGAAAAGCTCAATGGTGTTTGAGGACAACTCTTAGCTCACGGACAGTGCTTAGGGACCCTGTGGTGTTAGGGTACTGATCTGGGCTCAGCTGCATGGAAGGCAAGAATTACTATCTCTCTGGCCCTTCTAAAACATTTTGGACTTCTATTGATATCTCAGTTTAACCTGTTCAGAATCAAAGTAATCATCATTAACTTATACCCCTTCTTCCTCCTACTCCCAGCCATCCATGTACTGGGTCTGGTACTAGATATCAGTTTTATTTTCTCCTGTGAAAATAAGGTGCTTCTAAAATAAGGGTTTCTAAGCCTGTTCTCAAACTGGAAAATTACAACTAAAGAACTAAAAAGGAGAAAGGTGCCTTACTTTACTTTATAAAATGTCACTGTATTGTAACAAGGCAACTGAAGCCATAGCAGAGTGGTTTCTCTTGAAAGTCACAGCTGCTTTTAGCAAAACTAGGAATTCAACCCTAAACTCCTGACTTGCTGGTTTCTATCAAGGACATCATCATTTCCCTTGTGACTCTAGCTCAGATCTGAGAGGACACCATATCTCAGCCTCAGTGACTGGACAATTTCTATGTTTTTTCCTTTGGAGATCTCATGCATCTGCCATCTCCTTTGCTTTTTGACCATGATGGCTATTGTGAGTCGGGGTCTCCCTCATATATCACTCTGGACTTGCAAGGAAAGATATCAATCTTTGTGACACTTCCTATACTTCCCTGAATTTCTCACTGTCTACGCTCCTCCAAGATGACCAACATGTACTACCAAGAATATCTTTAAAGTCCTCCTGGATCTACCAGGCTCCTGCTCTACCTTGCATCAGGCTGATATCCTCAGCATGCTGCTTGGGGGCTGAGACTTTGATCAGGGGAAATGTTGTTTCTGCCTCTTAAAGAATCCCCTTTTCTTGGACCAATATTAGCCAAACTCCTTTAACTACAAAATATTTTTTTTTATCAAGAAACACTCATGGTCACACCTCCAATACAGACCTTGAAATGTACTGTGAAGAGATGAGAGTCTGGAGGCTACAGTACAACAGATTGACCAGACAGCCTGAATTTCTTCTACTCTCCTTCCCAATCACATTTCTTCGATTTTCCATGACTGCCTATTTCAGACTGTCTTCTCACACATTCCTATTAACTATGCCACAAACCAAATAGTATTTCTTTCCTTTGTTTCTGTAATTTCTGCTACAAAAAACAGTTTGCCTTCTCCTTCCTTTCCATGAGATTAAACCCTACCCTTTCTCCAGTATTTAGCCCCCATCTCTGCTCTTCTATTAATCCTTTCACAATTCCCTAACCCCAAATTACTATAGAAACAGTGAAAAACACTTCGAGTTCACATTTGGGTCGAGGAATTAATGAATGGAAGAATTTTACCATCACATACTTTCAAATATGACTTCAAATTAAGATTATACTGCACTCATGTATAAGAACAGCATTTCACCAAATCCATCAGGATCTTCAAGCAGGGGGTAAAGAAGATTTAACATCAATAAATAATTCACAATAACCGCCACTGAGTTCCACTGTTTTAACGAGAATAACTTTAGAAAGACTTGAGGGAAATTTCATGCCTTCATTTTTTATTTGGCAGAAATTGTCAAGAACAAGTTAATGAGTATTTATGAGATGAAAGCCAAAATGGTGCAGAGAAAAGACAAAACCATTACAAATTCTATAAAGAACCCTTATGTACTAAGTCAATATTATCTGGTATTTATTTCAAGTATGTTCCACCCAATTTAAATAAAATTAGTGTCATTAATTTAAAGACACTGTTTATGTATAATACTATTTAAAGAAAATTTTTTCTTTCTAATAATTAAATTATGCTTTTTTATGTTATTGTTTTGGGGTCACAATTGGTGGTGCTCAGTGCTTAATTCTAGCTTTGTACTCAGGAATCACTCCTGATGGGGTTCAAGGGACCATATGGGATCCTGAAGATTGAGCATGAGTTGGCCATGTGCAAGGCAAGCACCCTACCCACATACTATCTCTACAGCTCTAAAATGCCAAATTATAAGAAAATCCAGTTTCTATCTGGATCTGAACTGGACTCTTTTCAAAGTACAAAATATGAAGGATTATATCAAATGTCATATTTGTCACACCTACATCTGCATTAAAATGCTTTGAGTTCTGGCAGAGTATGAAGAAAAGAAAATGAGTCAACCATTGTAACTCCACCCTGGATTTAAGTGTAGCTACCTGAGACCCGCCCATTTCTGGGAGGGGTCTTGGGAACCAGATATTACGTGTAACCTTACCTGCAAGACCTCTCCCATTCTGGGGAGTGGTCTTGGAAGGTTATATAAGGCCTTTGACCCAGGGGATTAGACTCCCTTTTTGCTTTTGGTCTTTGGCCAGCATGGAGGTCAAAGGGAAGATGGCTGAAAGAAGTTAAGATGCAGGGCTAGCTAAGAATGACTAATTGCTTAAAAGGTTATGATATAGGTCGCACATGTGGTGGATAGGGCATGAATAAAGTTGATGCTTCCTGATGCCTGTCTCTGGATGAGTCTGATTCCGCCTTTCACCTAAGCCTGGGACCCGCCAACTGAATGGGGATTGTGGAACCACGTGGCCTGGGATGGCAGAAAAATATTCATCTATCCATCCTCCACCTCTATCCAGCTCCATCGCTAATTATTTAACACTACAAACCATTATCCTTCTTTTCCTGAATTGGATCCATAAGGATTCCACCTTACTTCTGTGCCTACTACCTGCCACTGAGCACCAATGCCTGAGACCCCATCCACTCCCAGAAGGAAATATGAAGAAGGCCAGTAAGCCTGTATGAACCTGTATTTCATGCTAGCCAGAAGACCCTTGGATGATTCTTCTCCAGAACTTCACTGGCATGACAGGGACTCAAATAGCTGGTTCCACCTTTGCCCAGTTTAGCCACTTCTTCACTCAAGTTTTGGAATGCTTTGCTGACCCTTTAAACATATCTGAGATGGTCTTATTTGTACCTTTGGGAACTGTCCTAGTCTTTCAATATGACACATTCTTTTTTTTAAAACTAATATCTTTATTTAAGCTCTGTGGTTACAAACATGTTTGTAGTTGGGTTTCAGTTATAAAAAGAACAACCTCCTTCACCAGTGCAACATTCCCACCAGAAATGCCTCCCATTTCCTTCCTCCCCAACCCCCTGCCTGTATTTGGGACAGGTATTCTACTTCTCTCACTCATTACCATTGTCATGATAGTTGTTAGTGTAGTTATTTCTCTATCTACACTCACCACTCTTTGTGGTAAGCTTCATGTCATGGACCAGTCCTTCCAGCCTTCATCTCTATTATCTCTGAGTATTATTACAATAATGTCTTTTTCACCTCAAATCTCATAGATGAGTGAGACTATTCTGTGTCTATCTCTCTCCTTCTGATTATTTCATTCAGCGTAATAGTTTCCAGGTCCATCCATGAATAGAAAAAATGTATGACTTCATCTCTCCTGACAACTGCATAGTATTCCATTGTGTACATGGACCACAGTTTCTTTACTCATTCATTTGTTGAAGGATATCTGGGTTGTTTCCAGATTCTGGCTATTGTAATTAATGAATATAGGTGTGCAGAGAGCATATTTCTTTTGTGTTTTTGTGTTCCAAGTATATATCCCTAGGAGTGGTATAGCTGGATCATATGGTAGTTCAATTTCTATTATTTTGAGGAATCGCCATATTGTTTTCCATAAAGACTGGACTAGATGGCATTCCCACTAGCAGTGAATGAGTATTTCTCTCCACATCTCCTTCAGCACTGATTGTTTTTGTTATTTGTGTTGTGTACCAGTCTCTGTGGCATGAGATGGCACCTAATTATTGTGATTTGCATTTCCCTGATAATTATAATGTGTGGAACATTTTTTTCATGTGCCTTTTGGCCATTTAATACTACACATTCTTCTTAATTTAATTTCTTGCTGGTCAGAAAATCCTTCCACCTAACACCATGTCTGTAATAAGACAGAAAATTCAGACTTGACACTGAATCTGATTTTCTATTTATTTCAAGCAAGTGGATTCACTCAAGGAACTCTGAATTAACACTGCTTTGCACATCTTCAACTCTGTTATTCCCAAGTTCCATACTACATGTCCCATGTTCTACCTAAGAAGTTTTCTTTTGTCTCTCATATCACGGGAACCAGTTTAACTCTGAAGTAATATGCTAATTGTTTTCAAGTGTGACACAACAAGTCTCAGAAAACATTAGTTACAATAGATACTTTCTCTCCAGGTGGAAAGATCCTCCTTCCTAGGAATTTATGTGACTGTCTCTCTGGATATGCCAAGCACATTCTTCTAAAGCCAAGAGGCCTTTTATTTATTTATTTATTTATTTATTTATTTATTTATTTATTTATTTATTTATTTATTTGGGTTTTGGGTCACACCTGGCTGCGCTCAGGGGTTACTCCTGGCTCCACACTCAGAAATTGCCCCTGGCAGGCACGGGGGACCATATGGGATGCTGGGATTCAAACCACCATCCTTCTGCATGGAAGGCAGATGCCTTACCTCCAGGCTATCTCTCTGGCCCCCCAAAGAGACCTTTTAAATAATATTAGAACCCATTATTTCTAAAGTTTCTGGAGACATGGAATCCCATTTATATATTCTATCCTTTATATTAAATATTCCATTATATCATTTAATGACAACATGTATTATATAGCCTTAAGAAAAATAAGTCTGGGGCTGGAGCAATAGCACAGCGGGTATGGTGTTTGCCTTGATGCAGTCAATCCAGGTTTGATCCTTGGCATCTGAAATGGTCCCCAAGTCTGCCAGGAGTAATTTCTGAGTGAAGAGCCAGGAGTAACTCCTGAGTGCTAGTTGTGACCCCAAAACAAAACATAAAAAGTAAAACAGGTCTACATAAGTCAGTGGTATTTCCCATGAGTGAGCCTATATTCCACTATGTCCCTATGTCCATGCCTTCTCCTACACTGTCCAACTGGCCAAAAAGGCAACATTTTTAGCAGCTCTAAGTTGCTGTGTGCTCTCGTGAATCTTCTTTTATCTATCTTGATCCTCACATCACACTCTGCTGCCTAGGCATGAAGCAATTCCTAATCCTAGCAGACAGTAAATATAGAAGGTTCTAGCTACTTTTATCATGAGACAGCAGAGCAGAAAAGTCAAAAGTTGATTGGCTGAGTCAGAAAAAAACCAAACCACTCTAGTGTTCTCACGAAACAGATAGCAGGCCTAGGCCTTTTCTGTTCATCAATGCCTGGGACATCTAGTACCTGACAAAGAATATGTAATCAATAAGTACTTACTGAGTGAATTAAGGACAAAGCAGGTCTCAGCCAGGGTGACTTTGCCTACTCAGAGATGGTTGGCAATATCCAGAGACAGTTTTGATAATAAAAACATCTGGAGGGTAGAGGTTAAGATGCTTCTAAATATACTCGAATGGCCAGAACAAAGAATTATCTAATCCCATATGTCAATAGTATAAGAGTTGAAAATTTCTAATTTAGGCTAATCAATGATAAACTATGCATGCAAATAGACCTTAAACAAGTTATTGAATTTCTCTCTTTTAATTTCCTCAGGTGTAGAATAAGGACCTGATATTGTATCTAATAAGACTGTTATTAAGAGACCCATTGAGATAGATTGGGTACTGAATCTGGAGTGTTTAATTCAGTGACTGGCGTGTAGAAAGTGTGGACCAAGAATGGGCTGTAAGAGTGTAGTTACCACTAGACCATGACCATTTCTCTTAACAAACAAACAAAACTTTTCAAATGTAATCCTTATGCTTTAGGACTCAGTGTATCTACTTCAGCAAAAATAAGCCTAGTACATCCACTTACGTTAATCGAAAGAGCGGACTGTATGCAACTCACCAAGGGTTCAATGGTGAAAATGCCACTTAAGAAGAGCATGCTGTCTGTCTGAACCTGCCTTCTCTGATTCTCGAAGGTGCGGGAGAGAATGGAAAGACGTTCCCGCAGTGAAGGATCAACGTTGCACTCTTTAAGAAACTCATCGGCTTCTACTTGTTCTTCTTGGGTCAGATTATCACAGACTCTAAAGAAAATACAGGACATTGGTATTCCCATGAATAATTCTGTTGAGGTCCTCCCATCTGGGTATTTTGCCTGAAAGTACTCTTGTCCATCTTTCCTTGCCTTAAGTTTGTAACCTACTGGCTGGAAAACTTTGCACCTTATCCTCTCTTGTCTTGGTGTGCTCACTGTTAGCGACTTCATTGGCAAAGTCCTCCTAGGCTGCCTATTCATAATTTCCATTGTTTACTCTTAAGCCCTTCTATTACCTTAGCCATTTTTAAAATTCCATGTGGCTTTGTTTTACAAGGCAAGTTTAGAATGCAATTTTTAAAATAAAATACTTAACATATACCCTCTCTGTGTACCTCAACACTTCAAGAATAAATTTGTATCTTGTTTTTTTGTTTTGCTTTAGTTCTCTTTAGCTGTTACTTACCTAGAAAATAGAAACTGAGATCAGCAAGATTCAGGTTGAGATACTGATTCTACTATTGACTAGTCCTATGGCTGATGGAGTTACTATAAGTTTTAGCACTTGAACCTCAAAAATAGAGATAGCAAGAGTTTTTCCTTGTGATGATGTGATCAAGGTGTTGAGCTCACATACACTCTAAACAACATCGTAAGAAGTTTCTCTTTCTTTTCCTAGTTCTCAATATCCACCACAATGCAGCAGAAGAGCAGTTTGGTTTTCCTCTCTGAACTGTGTCCACATGACTGCTGTATTGACTACTTCACCCCAACTTTGAAGGCTGAGTTGTCTCTCCTTCCTGAACATCACCCAGTGATGCTCAGGGGTTACTCCTGGCTATGCATTCAAAAATTGTTCCTGGCTTGGGGGACCATATGGGATGCTGGGATTCTAACCACCATCCACCCTAGATTAGCTGCATGCAAGGCAAATTTCCTACCACTGTGCTATTGCTCTGGCCCCCTTCCTGTATATTTAACCATTTCTGTAGTATGATTCTAGCTGTGTCAGTGGTAAGAGAGAAATCATTGATCAGTGTGACTTATAAATGAGAGCTGGGACTAGAGATTTCCTGTGTTCTAGGTAGAAAAAGCCAACTGTTTTTCAACTGACTCATGCAAAGCATATGCTCCCTGATATCAAGGAACTTTTAAATAACCTTAACATTCAAGGTCCTT
This sequence comes from Suncus etruscus, assembly GCF_024139225.1. Lineage (NCBI taxonomy): Eukaryota > Metazoa > Chordata > Mammalia > Eulipotyphla > Soricidae > Suncus > Suncus etruscus. The sequence continues at coordinate 67,208,057 of NC_064861.1, read as the reverse complement.
TAGTCATATGCATAGGAAGTTGGGAAAAAATGAGTCTGTAGTATGTAGTCATATTACATAAGTAGGATGTCATATCCTACATGAAGATCAAGAGAGGGATACTTGATGGCCTTACTCAAATGTGGCACATAAAGAAATAAAGCAAGGGAGGAGACAAAAGCTAACAGAAACAAATCCTCAGATTCTGATCACAGAACTGAGGTTTCCATGATGAGCAAGATGTGTGAGGCAAATACCCTACCCACTGTACTACTATCTCTCCAGCTCATGAGTGGAATTTCATGACACCTCTCTACCTTCAGAAATACATCTTTGAAGAAACAATCATAGACATAAACAGTCACAGCTACAAAGATGTTCATCGGAGTCCAAGCAAAAATAGTCGCAAATGTAAATCCATTTGATGTAAGAGTTTTAGGGTCTGATAAAACAAATAAAAAAGTCAAAAACAATCGGGCATTGGTGGTTCAGTGGTAGAAGTCTCACCTGCCATGTGGGAGGCCTGGGTTCGATTCTCAATCATTGCAATAGCTCTTTTTATGATCAGTTATGTCAACTATGGGATGCAATTTCTTTAAGTAAATGAAAAATTAAAGAGTCTAACACATTAGATTTGTTTAAGGAGAATAATGGGAATCAGGTGAAAAAGTTTGATGTGGAACAAGGATGCTAATGTTCTGTGATCTGATAAGTAGAATTATGTTGCCCCAAAAGAGAACAATAAAACACTCCTTCATCTCCACCCCGCCAGCTGCTTTTTCTCTCCTGTGCTTCTGGCATTATCACATAGTAACAGACATAGTAACAGCAAGGGTGCAACCAATTGTCTCCTTGATAGAGAATCAAAGCCATGGCTAAAAGTCTAACAATGTGCTGGCTCCAATATAGTCTTTTCTTTCCTCAGTTGACTGTTCTGCCATGGAGGCCGACTTATAGATGACAAGACTGTTCATCAGATATATTCCTGCCTCTATCTCAGAAAAATCACAAAGCTGCCTATTTCTCCAGTGGTTTGTCTGTCACCTGCAGGCATCCAGTATCGCTTGGCTTCTGGATGATAGTCATTGTGTAGAGCAATGCATTGGACAGTAATGTTAGTTCCCTGGATGCTGAGGCCTGCTCCTTTGTAACTCTGCTGAGAAAAGCATTCGACAAGAGCAAACCTTCACTTTGGGAGCAAGGCCCCTATCCACACTGCACTCTGGAGGTAGGAGGAGGCTGTTCACCTACAAATGAACTATGTGGGCCTCAACTCTGAAGAGCTCTGGGGTAACTGCTATGAACCATTTCAAGTCTTCAGCTTCTTTATGATGCTAGGCAAGACACACACACACACACACACACACACACACACACACACACACACACACACACCCTTTTCACAAGTGAGTTTAAATGGATTGTTATCCAGGTAAAGTCTCAAAGTCAATTTAAATGATCTGTTTACAGAATCTTATGGTTCTTGACACCCAAATGTTGTAGAACAAAACCAAACTGGTTGCTATATTCAAGGATTCATGGAAATCTAATACAGAGAACATATAGAATTACATACCATTTGGTATTAAGTCAATGGCCTAGATCTTGATAGAGAAATGAGGAGCAGAAATCCTTAGAAACCCATGTCAATTCTCTGGCTATCATAAACTCTGATGAAAAAGAGTATGAAAGAAGCTAATAGGCAGTTTTATAGCCCCTCAAGATAAGGTAGAGAAATAAAGGAGGGATAAATGCAACCTCCATTTTTGATTAAATTAATCTCTCCACAGGCCCCATAAAAATATCAAGGAGAGTCCTAAACAGTAATATTATTTTTAAAAATATGTCTATATTGGATGCCAAATGTACAAAATACACACACACACACACACACACACACACACATATAAAAAAGCTGAGGGCTAGAGTGGGGTGGCTGGGAAGAAAGCAATGAAAAACCCAGAAATCTTCCTAGGGGCATGGCCTCATCACTGCCAGCAATTGGAGCTGGATATTAGCCTGAGGCCCTCGACTATGGACATGCAGCTTCAGGCTGGCACAGACCTGCTCCAGTAGCTGGAGTGGAAGAAACTGAAGAACTGCCAGAAAGAAATCAAACTTCCGGGTCCTGGTAAGGGGCTAAAAGGCCTTCCCAGGGAGAAACAAGGGCCGAATTTTGCTCAGCTCCTTCCCCAAGAGGCCAGAAGACAGGAAATTATGACCCCAGGAGGGTCTGGAGGACATCTGTTAAAGCTTTTTGCATTATCCAAGTAGCTTTTGGGTCATTTCAGTCCTTTTGGATGGAGGCCTTTAGAATAGTCTGAATCTTACCCACAATTCTATATGAAATTTTATTGTTGTTAACCATTGTTTTGGGGCCACACCTGCAGTACTAAGGGTATATGTCTAGAATTATTCCTGGTGGTAGCCAGGGACCATATAGTGCCAGGGCTTTTTCCTACTCCAATGTCAAAGTTGCACATCTACAGTCCTTGGGAGACATTGGTCTTTAAAAGAGTACATGAAAATCCATTTAAAATTGATCCTCTCTGTTCCAAGTTTAAGACCAAAATTAAACTTTTCTGTCCTTAACAACAGAGACTACTGAAGAGAAATGAAAGGAATTATTTGTTTACCATGGTGCCTAGGTGAGTTAAAGCTAGGGCTGAAGAGATAGTACTGGGGTTATGACCTTGTTGGCCAGGGTTCAATCTACAGCAATGCATATGGCCACCAGAGCAACAGCAAGAGCAAGCTCTGAGCACAGAACCAGAGTAAGCCTGCTGGATAATGCTCCTAAACAAAACACAAAATCTAACTATATGTGTTGGCTTTGCTGGGGGCAAAGATTAATCCTATTAGCTAAAGACCTCACTGCGTGGTAGGGAAGAGCAGTTCTTTGCCCACAGGCAAGATCCCAATGAGCATTCTGTTTTATTTACCATGGGTGATTTCTGAGATTCAATTCCAGGGGTCATGATACAGAGGAAAAAGGGTCTTACACCCCTAGTAAGCATGCCAACACCTCCAGGGAGCCAGTTCTCCAGGAGCAAGAACTCCACATGCTGTTAAGAATATGCATTTTGAGGAGAGATAGCATGGAGGTAGGGCATTTGTCTTGCATGCAGAAGGACGATGGTTCGAATCCTGGCATCCCATATGGTCCCCCAAGCCTGTCAGGAGCGATTTCTGAGCCAGGAGTAACCCCTGAGCACTGCCGGGTGTGACCCAAAAACAAACAAACAAAAAAAAAAATTGAAGTTTGCCTTGCTTTTCTAAAGGATGACCATGTCTCAGCCAGTGAAATTCTGGACAAAATTTCAAGGCTATATAAAAGTTGTGACATTCCTGGCTGAGGGGGAAGGAAAGGAGGGAGGAGAGGAGAGAGTGGGATGCAGGGGGATAGAAGGAGAAGGAGGGGGAAGAGAGAGTGAGAGAGGCAGAGAAAGAGGGGAGAGAGAGGGAGAGAGAGGAAAGGAGAGAGGGAGAGAGAGAGAGAGAAAGAGAGAGAGAGAAAAAGAGATAGAGCACACCCTGATCAAATAAGGGAGCAGACTAAGTGGCTATGAATTTTTTTTGCCCAGAAACGCTGTAGGGAGCCTTCTCCTTACTGTCACCAAGCCATGATAGAGTGTAGGTTTCCTGTTGGTTGCTATGTGTTTCCCACCCTTCTACCCCCTTGCTTCCAATCCAGGGAAAACTCAGGATGATGGGAAAAAGAGGGGTTAAGTATGAGTGTGAGCAGGTGAGGAGGTGAAAGCATACCCAGACATAAAGGTCGAAATGACAGTCTTGCTGCCTTTAGTATCTGAGAGCAATGGGCCTAGATTTTTCTTGAGTTTCCTGCTAAACTTAATTCCTTAAGCATGTTCTGTGTACACCGACATATCATAAATCAGGGCCTGAACAGCCAACACTCAGACATGGCTGAAATGAAAGAGTGCTCATTCTTCTCAGAAGAGTAGGCCACGGGACACACATTAAGGAAAATGCTGTTTTTCTGTTCTTTCCTTACAGGGACCTTTCTTTCTCTTTCTCTCTCTTTCTTCTTTTTCTCCTGCAATGTACTGGGACATTCTGATCTATGGACATATATATTGGTTGGAGAAATCAAGATCAAATGAGCAGTGACAAGCAGCTTCTTTCCTCTTTAAAACTCCTGATATTTCTATGTCAGGAGGCAAAATGAAGTTTTTAAGCAGGAAGTCTTGTCTTTCCTCACTTTTTAAAGATGGCACAGTGGCAATCCAGTGATTAAAGCTCATTGTCTGGATAATAAAGCTGCTCGTCCACTCTGTCCTGTCATTGTCACAGTTCCTTCTTATTCAATTAGGGACCCAGCACCGTGGGATTGCTGCCTGGTTTCCATGGACCTAAGACTTTTATTTTTATCACATGCTAACTTGCTTTTAAACAAAGCCTTGAAGCTTCCCAGGGCTAATCTTTAATGAAAATGGAGAGGCAAATAAAAAAGGTTGAAATAAATTCCAATAAAAGCGGTGAAAGTGCTAATTCAGGGCGAATAGAAGAGGATGAAAAAGAAAATGGAATTTAAAAGTAGTGAGGATAGCTTCAGTCAAATAGAAATAATCAAAATTTGACAGTGATGAGATTAGTTAAAAAGAGTTTGGTCTTCCATTTTATGAACATTCTCCATCGCTTAAATTAGCCTTTTTATAAGTAGAAGATTAAGGATACCAAACAAAAAAAATGTTATTAAATTAGATGGTTAGCAGGGACTGAGCAATAATGCTAAAACTGAGAATATAAAAGCTATTATATCAAAATTCTATTTTTTCTTCATTTTTCATATTTTCTGAAAATATCTTTTCACTAAAAAAATCACATTGATCCCAATTCAAAAGAGATTATTTTTAGAAACTATAAAATTTGATTAATCTGGCTGAGGTTATAAGAAGTTCAGACATGTAGATTTGTTTTGAGAAAAGAGTAAGGAATGATATAATGGGTCTTTAAAATCTAAGGGTTTAGCTATAAAAAAAAAAGATAAAAAGAAAACAGGTTAAGATTAGTTGAGGGTTGACAACATTCTAAGCAATTAGTTTAGCTCTAGTTCTTTCAGGGAACTTTTTCTTTTTTTTTTTTTTTTTTTGTTTTTTGGGCCACACCCGGTAACGCTCAGGGGTTACTCCTGGCTATGCGCTCAGAAGTCGCTCCTGGCTTGGGGGACCATATGGGACGCCGGGGGATCGAACCGCGGTCCGTCTCCTAGGCTAGCGCAGGTAAGGCAGGCACAATACCTCCAGCGCCACCGCCCGGCCCCTCAGGGAACTTTTTCAAAAGGGCATCATACATACTGGAACCAAGTTATAAAAATATGACATCATTTGGGTTAATTTACCACAAAAGTCATCATTTTTTTTCCTAGTGACTGAATTTTGTATTCCCCTAAATCACAGAATACAAGTGATTTTTCCCCCTTACAAACCTATGCTTTTCTCTTTCCTCATCTTCCTGAGTTGCAAACATTTTCCACTGGAAATGGGCAATGATTTTACTGCGGTTGTGAATGGTTATAATTCGTTGGTTCGCCAGAGATATGTAGGTTTTCTCAACTATCAAGGAATTCTTGTCCAGCCTTATGTTCATGTCTATGGCAGCTCCATACAAAGACACAAATACCTCTTCACCTAGGAATTAATAAATTATAAACACACTGTGAGATTAATTCTAGAATGATGCTACATATTTTTTAAACTGTAAAAAGGGAAAATGCACAAAAATGAATTGCTCGCTTTTTTCATTTTCCTAATTCAAAGATGAGACATGACCAGAGAGAATTTAGTTCTGCAATTATAGAACATCAAGCTATTTTATTTATCACCAATTAAAATGCATAAAATATGAATTGCTGTGATGGGTATGGTGAGATTTTTCTTCTTTGTAATAGAGCAAATCCTACAGTCTGACCAGGTCACCTGAGCTGTGCATTTCAACCATATTTATGCCCCTCTTTATCTTAATCATGAGCTGCATTTGTTCCTGAAAGTAACGGTACCAAATATATCCAGTGGAATATATTCAACATGAGAGAATGAAAGGGAATCAGAAAGGAATATTGAACAACTTCATTAATAAAAACTATCTTAAAAGAACCACGTCTCTATAGCATGACAATTAAAACAGTAAATATTTAAAACACACTTGTAAATTATGGGTATTATTACATAGAAAATAAAAATAAAGGTAAAATTATGTGCAAATATATAAGAACACCTTTATTCACCATGATAATTTAAGTTCCATGATTCTAGAATTAAAATTGCAGACTCTTCTGAGCAGATACAAACCTATTATGAACTATGTTCTAGCTAATTTCTGCAATGTCACAGAAGCTTCACTAAGACATCAAAGGAGAAAAAAATATTTAAATACTATTACTTCTCTGGTGGTCTGCAGTGCTAACATTTTAATCTAAATTCAGAAAGTATAATCATTAGCAGCTTATCTCTTGGCAAACATTTCTACTTCACCACTGTGTAGACTAAGCAGCCTTTTAGTATACTAATTGCTCTTTATATAGTACAAATGTTATTTAAGTCCTAACTCTTTGAGTACAGCAAAACTTTTCCCAAAGTTTAAAGAAAAATGAAGAAACCCTTTGATAAGTATTAGTCTCCTTTTGAAGAGGAAATGTAAGAATAATGGGTGTACCAGAAGGGAGGTGTGTGTGTGTGTGTGTGTGTGTATGAGGGGGGCAAAATGCCTTTTTATGGAAATAATGACTGAGAACTACCAAACCTAAGAAAGCAACTTACTGGAGAAGCTATGAGAAGTTGAGAGGACACCCAAGTTCTAAGTACAAAAGGACCTACATCAAGACACCTTCATTGTAAAATCATTAAAAGGTCAACAGTAAAGAAAACAAACAAATATTTTAAGGAAAAAAATGCAACATAAAGGCATCCAAGCAATAAAAAATAAGTTATTTTGTGCTTGCCCATGAGACAGGCTTGGAGAGCAGTTGGGAAAATGAGGACAGTGGTGGAGAGAAGATCACTATGGTGGTGAGATTGGTGCTGGAACACTGAATGCCTAAAACAACTGTCTTATGAATAACTGTAAACCTTGATATTTAAATAAAGTTAAAGAAATAAAACAACTTGAAAAAGGACAGAATGACAGTAACTAAGCCCCAATTATGAATAATTACTTTAAATGTGAATGATCTGAACTCAACAATCAAAAGATAAAGGATGGTTATATAATAAAAGTACATGATCCATGTACATTATGAATATAAAAATTCATATCAGATAGTAAGAGAAACATATTCTTAGTAAAAGGCTAGAGTTAAATGTTTAAAGACAGCACCAAAGAAAAAGATAAGAGTTGCTATACTGTATTAAAATTTTTATGTTATATGTACTCAATGGAATACTACTCAGTTGTTAACAAATGATCAAATATGAAGCTATACCTTTTGTGACAAGATAAATGACACTCGAGCTAAATGAGGTAAATCAGGAAGACAAGTACCACATGGTTTCACTCATATGGATAATACGAATAACTAAAGCATATGAACTGGGAACACAAGTTGGAGGGAACGGGTGGGAAAGCTGGGAAGAGGAGGCCGGTGAGGTGGTGCTAGAGGTAAGGTGTCTGCCTTGCAAGCGCTAACCAAGGAAGGACCACGGTTCTATCCCCCAGTATCCCATATGGCCCCCCCAAGCCAGGGGCAATTTCTGAGCCACTTAGCCAGGAGTAACCCCTGAGCATCAAACGGGTGTGGCCGAAAAAAAAACAAACAAAAAAACTGGGAAAAGGAGGTCATTTGAACAGAGTGATGGGGCTGAGATTGGTGGTGTGAGTGGCGAATCTTTCATTTGCATAGGACTGTACCCATTGAAATCTTACAGTACTGTAGCGCCATGTTGGAGTGATTGTTAGTCCGTGTTCCATGTAAAAGTATGCCCAAAAGCAATAGGAACTCTGGGTCAGGACTAGATGCTGAAAGGAGGTAAAGTGGCATACATGCAAGATAACCTATCAGTAACTACTGTGAACCAAAGTGCCTAAAATCTGGGGGGCAAAAAAAAGGAAAAGAAAATAGTGCCTGTCATAGAGGCAGGCTGGGAGTAGGAGGAAAACCAGGTAATTGGTGAAAGGAAGTGGACACTGGTGAAGGGATTGGTGTTGGAACACTGTATGCCTGAAACTCAATCTTGAATAACTTTGTAATTCACAGAGATTCAATATTTTTAAATAAAGATGAAAATTTTATAACCATAATAGAGTAGGATGCTGTGCAGATAATTAAAAAGTATATAGTAAATATGGGAAGACCTTTTGGGTATATAGAATTTAAATGAATAAAGCAAGATTGGGGACAATTTACAGAGTAAACTGTATTTTGGGAAGAAGAGAGAATAAAATTATACATTACTAACATGGGAAAGATAGATAAGATGCCAATAAAATGAGAGTGAGGTGGGGTGAATGAGTCAGGGTAGAAAAAATACTTTTTAATATAAGAGTTGAATTGAAATTTTAGAATATGACTATAAGTTTTAAATATGCATACATTCTCATTCTAAATTTTAATATAGAAAGCTGATAAGGCTTACAGTAAACATGCAAAACTGCTTGACTAATAACTAGAGAAATATAAAATAAAATCCTATTTCATAAACATCATAAGTTTGCTTATGTTAATTTCAGTAATATATTTCCAGAAATGTGTAAAAATGATAATTTTTAAATAGAAGCACAAATTGACTAATTAATTTAGTATTCAGTATAATTTTAGTTTTATTTATCCCAAACCTTGACAGTTGCTCTCCCAGTTCTTTATTCCTAAAGGAAATCCCACACAGCTAAGTAAAAGAAGACACATACTGGCATATGCACAGCTGCATTGTTTAACAATAAAAAACAAGGAACATCCTAGTATTCAACAGGAGAAAGATAATACGGGGTACTTTGCACCTGGTAGAGTGTGATACATCAGTTAAAATGAATCAGCACTAGAGATCTGTATTTAAAATTGAAAAATGCTGAATTTTAAAAATTTAGGTACTAAATGATTTATATCATAGGGAAGCACTTATATAAGTTTACATTAAGTGCAAGGGACAAAAGCACATAGCTTATGGATAGTATGGAGGAGAATGTAACAACAGCATAAAAATGTACCCATTACAGCTCCTCTGAGAAGTTAAGGCATGGGCATTATTAGATCAGGAAAGAGTAACAACTGGGGGCCGGGCGGTGGCGCTAAAGGTAAGGTGCCTGCCTTGCCTGCGCTAGCCTTGGACGGACCGCGGTTCGATCCCCCGGCATTCCATATGGTCCCCCCAAGAAGCCAGGAGCAACTTCTGAGAACATAGCCAGGATAACCCCTGAGCGTTACCGGGTGTGGCCCAAAAACCAAAAAAAAAAAAAAAAAAAAAAAGTAACAACTGACATTGAGTCTATCATGTTTAGTTATCCATAAAATCCAACAGATGAACAAAATGTTCAACACATTGAGGTGGATCCAACATAATGGTGGCCTATTACATCATTATTGTGCTTTTGTGGTCATTTGAAAATGGTTTCATTATTCTGAAAACTCATCAAAGAAAAAGATCTGATAGGGTAGCTTATTTTAGCCAGATCTAGAAGTGAGAGATGAGTGACATGCATTTTAGTTGTTCACTGCAAAAATGTTCTTCCTCAGAAACATAGCAAGAGCCACTGCATTCTTTGTGAGAACCACACACTGTTGGTATTTTCAGCCCTAACACCCTTCAAATCATCAGGCCCGTGAAAAGGGCTCCCCAAGCCTCAACACCTTAAAAGCCCAGGGAAGGGAAGGCCTGAGTTCTCTTGTATCTGTTCTGTGCCTTGCAGTGCCTCTTTCCACTCTGGTGGTGACTTTTTAGCTTCTGTGCTGGGATGCTGCAAGAACTATGGATGAGGTTAAGTCACTGTCATTTATTATGCTCTCATAAAAATATATTTTGTGGACAGTCTCATTACCTTTCACCAGATTTGCTATTATCTGTCAAGCAAAAACATGTAGGAACAAAACTAATTTTATTGTTCCCTTTTTCCTCCCCAATGAAGCTAGCTATTGACAAGATTCATTTTACTGTGGCTTCAGTCCTCCCAGACAGCCGAGGACAGTAAATAAAATATAAGAGTGGAGACAGACACTCTCCAGGGAACAACTTAGGAGTTGACAGAAAGAATATTTCTCATCTCTTGGTCAGATCAGGGTCAAATGAACTGCTCAAAGTGAACTGCTGAATCAAATGTTTTTGGAAGTGCCCCCCTTCTTGGGGTGTTTGAGAAATAAATGACACGACTTGACCAAGCATATGCAGCTCACAGGTGACAGGGCCAAGATCTATATTCCAAATAATCATGAAAGGAAGTGTAGGATCAATGATGGAAAGTGTACTCGCTTCAGCGGGAGCCAAAGACTTGGGTTCAAGTTCTAACCTAAATCAGCTATACAGGTATTTAACATCTCAGTTTCAGTTTAGCCAGAGCATAATAAAGCCCCTTGTGATGCTAAACCTAGTGATGAGAGTCTTCCCACGCTATCTATCTATTTTAGTAAGGAAACTCTACTCCACACACCCCAAAATAACTCTGGACCATGTCTCAACTTCTCTCTCTGATCCCAAAAGCTAGAAAAGAAAGCTGTGTCCAGTAAAGTTTGCATTTCTCATCCTCTAAAAACCATGTTAAAACATTTGCCTCTGCTCCGGTAACTATTCTTGCTAGATTTTCTTCATTATAACACACATTTATAGTTAATGAGGATAACCACACAATTCAAGTCAAGTTCATTCAAGATGTCTGCAGGCATATTCAGACGCATAATTTAGCAGTCACGATATTATATCAAATTCAATTACTACATTATATTTTGGTATCCTTTTATTGGCCTTTAGGAGGAAAAATTTCTTTACAGTTTATTAGAGCAAACTACATAAATGGCTATAAAGCTGTGCTGTTGAGTACTAATATTATGATTGCTTGTATATTTAATAATAATTCATCATCCCACACCTTTGGGGGAAAAAAGAGCTACATGAGCCAACTACTGGCTCCTGAGCTAAAATATTTCTTCAGTCAGAGACATAATACTTTCAAAAATGCTGAATAAGTGCAGCCACTCTATTTTCCAATCATGCCAGTGCTTAATGTCACCTCTAAGGTACTAGTAACCTCATCAACACGAAATAAAAATATTGCAGTGCTCCTGTTTCTGCTGCTTATTCAAGCAACCCCAGATTCAGGGAGAATGCCTATCTAATAAAGCTTGCACTGAATAATAATATCCCCCGAACCCTGATATTATACACATACACACACACACACACACACACACACACACATATATATATATATATATATATATATCAAGTGTTTCAGTACTTCACTGAAAAGTTTAACACTTAAACCATTTGTCTCTTACTAATAAAATAGCATCTTTATTTCCCAGCTTTTGCTGGGGTTTTTGTTCTGCTGTTAACATTGTAGCCAAGGAATTTTATTTTATTTTTTTGTCCTATTGTTAGGAGGGACCACCGGTTACAGCTAGGAGTACTGAAAGGCATAGGACAGTGGCAGGTATCAATTCTGGTTGTCACCTGTGCAAAGCATGTACTCTCTCCCACCTAATCCACATCTCCCACCCAGAGTAGTTGTATTCTTAATCTCTTTTTGGAGGAGTTTGTTGATGAAAAGTACCAAGTAACTGCCAAGTTTTTTCTCAGTCTTTAGAAGATACTAAAAAAGTGACAAAATTATTGCTGGAGCAAAAATGAATTGCCAACACAAATATGATTTGTGGAGGTGTATCCTGGAAGAAAGGAGGGAAGTGCTCTGGTTCAGGAAAACACTGATGCATGAATATTAAACTGTGGTGAAATTTATCCTGACTTCCTTAATTGCTAGAGCAATGGTTCAAACTCTGGCTGTCAAAAAGGCTATGAAATCTTCTAGCTGCATTTAATGAAGAATAGATCCCATGGAGGACTAGCAAGCGGAGGGCATAAATACTATGAGTAGAAGAGTGATTGAGTGCACCCCACTGCGAGGTATCAATGCTCCTTCTTCAGGAACATTGTTAAGGGTCTAAAGATTTCCATCAATAGCCCAAGCTGAATTTTTCTCCTTATATCAATTCAGACTTGAGACAGCTGCAGAAAGCTCAATCAGATGCTTATTTAGTGAGATGAGAAGCCAGTGATCACACTTGCTAGGAAAAGCTTCATGATTAATCGCGTTAGGGCAGTCATTACTGTTTTTCACTAATGGGAGGTTATAGGTTCTGGTCACTGATAACCCTCAATAAAGATGAAAGCATATTCTTATCAACACTTCACTTCATGTAAGACCAAATGCTACAAGACTGTTGAGTGTAGCCTATAATCTTTAGATGATGACTTGATTCAGACACCCACACTGACACCAGAACCTCAGGATTATGGAAATCAAGTTTTTCATCCATGATCATGTCTCAATGCAGAAAATATTCATTTTCTCTAGCACAGGACTATAGATGAAAGGATGGGTATCAATCCAAAAGCTTACATAAAAACCAACTCCAGACAAAGAGCCACCGGGAGAGTGCAGCTGCATTTCAAAGTCAATGTATGAAGGGGGTAAGAAAACGGATGTCATTGTGGGGCAGATGAGAAAGATCTGTTCCCGAGAAAACCACTGTGAGGGGTGAAGAGTAAGTCTGAATTCAGGTTCTAACTGTTCTGACTAGTACTGTGACCTTAAGCACTTTCTATAAAGGACTTTTCCATGTCAGACAACATTTCTATATATATGCTTTTTATCTTGTGAACTACTCTTTTGTTAGAAGTAGCTCAGCCAAAAACCAAGAGAAAATAATCTCTTTCTTCTTCCTCCATAGAGGAAAAGAGACATTGTCCATCCCTAGACAGTCAATGGCTAAAACAACAATAACAACAACAACAACAATAAAATAGTAAGTTAACTAAATAAGTAGAAAATATGCTTGAATTAATTATCAGATTATATCAGACTATATCAGAATATAAATAGCTAAGTTTAATAAAATAAAAACTTTTAAAATAAAAGGTAGAGAGCAATCAGATTTAATGAAAATAATCAGAAATGAAGATAACTATGGGAACTAAAAAATTAAAATTTAACAGATGTATCTTCACTGAAGAGAAAATTTTACTGAATAAAATGGTGGATAAAAAGAATCCAGAGGAGTCTACAGAGACAAATCCCAGAAGAAAGGTAAAAAGGAACAAATAATTCAGTAGTAATAGATTAAAGAAGAATAGAGTAATTAATTAAAGTTCTATTCAGACAAGACAGCAAAATGGGAGAGAGCCTATAATCCATTTGGGATAATCAAAATGATAAAGTCTCTACATCTCATACAAATGAAATCAAAGACAGGTCATAAACAGACATAGAAGTTAAAACTTTCATCTTTCTAAATGAAAAAACAGGAAGATATGTTCATAATCTTAGAGAAGGCTAATATTCCTTAGCAAGGAAAAAACCCACATTACTCTTAAAAGAAAAAAAATGTTGAAATGTGGATTTCATAGAAATAAAAAGTTTCTGCCTCTCATGGAATATTATTAAAAAAGGCAAGTTGCAGACTGTGAGAAAAATTTATAAATTTATATTTTAAAACTTATAAAATTCTTAAAAACTATGAAAATGTTAGTGTTCAGAATATCAAATTATAAACTATTATTACAATTTCATAAAGAAAAATAATAAGCAATTTCTGAGCCTGGAGCCAGGAATAACCCCTGAGCACTGCCTGGTGTGACCCAAAAACCAAAAAAAAAAAAAAAAAAAAGAAAACAAGGGGCCGGAGAGATAGCATGGAGGTAAAGCGTTTGCCTTTCATGCAGGAGGTCATCGGTTCGAATCCCGGCGTCCCATATGGTCCCCCGTGCCTGCCAGGAGCAATTTCTGAGCCTGGAGCCAGGAATAACCCCTGAGCACTGCCTGGTGTGACCCAAAAACCAAAAAAAAAAAAAAGAAAAATAATAAGGAGCTGGAGAGATAGCACAGCGGTAGGGTATTTGCCTTGCACACAGCTGATCCAGGACAGACTGTGGTTCGAATCCTGGCATCCCATATGGTCCCCTGAGCCTGCCAGGGGTGATTCCTGAGAGTGCCGCCAAGTGTGGCACAAAAAAAGAAAGAAAGAAAGAAAGAAAGAAAGAAAGAAAGAAAGAAAGAAAGAAAGAAAGAAAGAAAGAAAGAAAGAAAGAAAGAAAGAAAGAAAGAAAGAAAGAAAGAAAGAAAGAAAGAAAGAAAGAAAGAAAGAAAGAAAGAAAGAAAGAAAGAAAGAAAGAAAGAAAGAAAAGAAAAACAATAAGAATGAACAAATATTCGACTATTTTAAAGATGTAAAAATAAGCACATAAGGAGGAGCTCAACACTGGACATTAGAGAAATAGAAATCAAAACCATCCCAAGACCTCAAGAACACCCCATGTTGGCAAGGATGTGAGGTAACTGGAACTTTTCTTACACTTCATTACTGGGAGTACAAAACACAGAGCCACCTCTTTGGGATAATAATGTCCACTATGTGCTCAGAGCTTTGCTTCAACCCTCTGTGATTGCATTTACTGAGCAAAACTTCCTCCTCTTTGCTAGTTCCTCTTTGCTTCCTCCTTGCTAGTTCAAGTTAGGTTTCTCTTGGTAGCAGTTAATAATGGAAGGCAAACACCAAAAGGTAAGAAAAAAAGATGATGCCACTGTGGATGTGTTGTTATTATGCCGGCCAGGATTGAACCAGGGTTTTTATGCTCAGACTGGCATCCATAAAGCCAATTGCTGTATATTGGGCCTTACCTGGCATCCGTTACTCCTTTCTTGGCTGCACACTTCTGGTTTTGCCCTAAAATGCCCTGGTGATATATCGTTTCTTATATCTCCAATAGAACCACATTACTGGAATCACCTTAATTAGCCTCATAATATGAGAGGGAAAAATGGATGGTACCAAGATCAGACAGTCAAATAAAAAAAGACAGACAAATAAAAAAGTATGTTTATTTGGTGGAAATAAAAAATGGTCAGACTTGAATACCAAATCCAAAGTCAATGACAACAGAATCAATACCCAATCTACAACAAGCTGTACAAGTGGGGAACAGTTGCACTAACATTACAGGGTGTAAAGGAGGGAGATGTGGGATGCATGCTGGAAACTGAAGGGAGGACAACACTGGTGATGGGAATGCCCCTCATTCATTGTCACTATGTGCCTTAAATATTACTGTGAAAGATGTGTAATTCACTTTGACCACAATAAAAATAAAAAAAAATGCCCTGGTGATGCCAACCATCTGGGTTAATCAGCATGAATGAATAAAATATATTAATTTGGAAATAAGCTTTGGAGACTTACATAAAGTGTCATCAGTCTACATGACCATACATTAAATATTTGCAAAAAACCTTGCAATATGTCATAATGTTTAATGATAGACATACCCTCATATTTCATGCTGTTACAAGAGGTATTTTAACATTCTAATGTTTAAGTAACAGAGACCAGTATTCACACATAAGAACATCAGAAGAAGGATTTACATTTTGTTTCAATGTTAGGTACATATAGCTAGAGAACCCATGAAGTATTAAATTATGGTCAAGTTCATTTACATATAAATAACCTCAATCCATCAATCTGACTTCTGAGTGTATGGTCCTTCCCATGCCCTGCATTCCTTGGGCTTAGGGGCCCCAGAGAAACTCTGTAGATAAGTTTTGTATCTCTAAATTTTGTAACTTATCTGATAATTTATCAAATAAGTTTTACAACTTTTGTTCAACATCATTTCTATTGAAGACACTCATACTTTAGTTCTTTTATCTTGTGGATCTTAGATTACACAAATGCCCCCAAAATAACTATTTCCTCTTTCCCCTGGGGACAGTAACATGGAGAAGCCTGAACAAAGAATACAGCTTACCTGTGTCGTAATGCACAATAAGTCTTTGACTGTGATTCCCCAAGGTTTGTGGTTCAAACTGGACTTCCATCTGCATGGCCTCTCCTACTTTAAGAGTTCCAACGGATGGTTCTATGGAGAAAGGCCTGCAACACACAGAGACCCACCATTAGAGTCTACTCGGGAGCAGGAGTCAGGCCTGAGAGTCTCTCCTGAAGATAGCTCAGAAACTACCAGGAGGGACTGGAATGTCATGTACACGGCCCCACTCCCCCTCTAATATGAAGGATTATTAATTTCAATGCTAACATAATAATCCTCAACCAGAAGGGTACGAGAAACTTGCTGTGTCCTTACCATCTTGCCATTCTTTCAGCACCCATTGAGTGATTCCAATGAGGCATAGACTTAAAATATGCATGCAGATACCACAATACAAACAATGCTTTCAAAGAGCACTGTTCTGTGGAGAGTTCAAGGAACGAAGGTTTCATCATGGGAAAAAACTGAATCCCAAAAGGCAAGTAATAGACAATGACACAAAGATCATTTTTGAGGACTAGGTGACAAAGCTTTGATAGGGAAGAAGAATGATATGGGGGGATGGCAGGAAATGATACGATCACCTGGGATTGTTAACAATTGAGCTGTTGCTACCTCTAGGCAAAAAGCCAGGAAGTTTAAAAAACCCCACCAGAGACTCAAGAGAATATTGTAGTATGAAGAAGTTCTTTATTCATGAGAGAGAAAGAGAGTGAGGCAGACCAAATAATTGTCCAGGAAAGGAATTAGGAAGACAAGGGGCCTGACCTGCAATCTCCTGGCTAACTCCCTGACAAGACTTCTATGGGCTGACACCCCACCCCTCACCCCCACCAGAGACCAGAAGGCAAAGAATTTTGTTGACCTTGGCATACAGGTCAGCATCCTGGGTAAAAAACGAGCTGAAGAAAAGAAGAGTATGTGTTTTGGAAAAGCAAACTAGAGACAAACACTAGAGAACAGAGTTTGGGCTTGTAGACATGGTGGAGGAGTAGGTGGACTTTGGACTAGGAAAGAGTTTCATTTATTAATACTGGAAGGGAAGAGTAGGAGAAAATCTGGATCTGATCATAAAGTATCTTAAATAATGTAACCGACTTTTTTCTTCCTGCTAAATAAGAAACCCAGCCCATTTAATTATCTTCATGGTCCGTTTCACTTCTTAAATTGCCAGTTTTTCAAAATAATGCATTGTACAATGTATCTGGCAGGCCAAGCTGTTCCTGATTATTCACTTCAATCCCAAGTGTTCTTAAGGCCTCCACTCCTTGAGTCTTCCCTTGAATAATGAACTAAACCCCAGAAGCCCAAGCTTACCTCCCTTTTGGGATGGAGTTTACAACAAAGGTACTATCTGAAGTGGCACAAAAGGGTCTCTTTTGCTGCCTCTAAGAGCAACCCTTTGCCTCCTCTGGGGCTCTCTATTTTGATCTACTCTCCATTTATCTTTCATTTTTCTACCCTTTTGTTCTATTCCCTAGAGGTAACTATTCCTATGGTACCCCCTTCAATGAGCCCCAGGCAATATTGTAGATGTATTTTGGGGGTAGGGCTGACCTGCCTGAGAATAACTTAATAAATTCAAACCAGTTCCACCATGACCTTGGACAAGTCATTTAATTGTCACATTCCCCATTAATAAAATGAAGGGTATTGGCAGAGTGCTGGGAATGATGCCTGGCAGAGAAAGTGCTAACTAAGCATTTATTACTTCTAACATGTCCCTTATTTATTTGAGGGAAGATGGGTCTGGGGAGCGTGGGTATTTAGAGGAGTTCATATTTTGACCATTTTGCTCTCAACTCTTATATTCTTCCAGAGATACTAAACACACACACACACCCCTATCACACAGCTGGTAGCATACTTGTTCAAATGTGTGCTTATCATTAGCTCTCAAAGTGGTCCTTGTGATTTATGTAATGTAAGATCAAACTCCCAGGCATTTGAGGTCTCACACAATCTGCTTCCAACCAGATTTTATATTCTCATATTAATGCATCTCTATCCAAAAGTCCTCCCCACCTGACACCAGACCCGTCTCCATCTGCCACCTATGGGGAGGATCAGACAGATGGAAGGACCTTGGTCTCTTCACCTACAACTTCCCCTGACACCACTACTTGCCTTTTCAACTGTAATTTCCTCCATGTAGATGATTTGGACCTGCTAGCTCTGTATACAAATACCATTTGTATTCTCCAGAAGTCACTTGCCACCTTCCAGTTCAGGATAGAAGTCACCCCTTCAATAGCATCTTCCTTCATTTTCTCTCTTATAGTGAATGTCTCTTTCCCCTTAATGACTCCTTTTTTAAAATTTGAATCACCATCCTGTAGTTATATTTCATACCTGTCCCCTATGCAATGGCTAGAAATTCTTGAGATGAAAGGAAAGGGAAAGCACTATATCATGAACATGTATTCTACATGTTGAGTATTGCACTAGCCACTTTACATATGCCAATTGCGCAATCATTAAATAATCCCAATCTAATCCTTAAAAAATACTGAGAATTTTTATAAATACTTGCATTTTCCTCTTAGACACAAGAAAAAATGCTCCCAATAAGTAGTCAATTCACCCAAAATTACCCACCAAGGTGGGAGAAAAGGGAGGGATGGGAGCTAGACCTCATGTTGAAATTCAAATTCTTCTTGACTATCTCACCCCCATAAACCATGACTGAAGGCCTCCTGGCTTCCCAGGCCCTCCCATACACAGTGCTCCAACTCACAGGATTCCCTCAGGAAGAAACAGTGGACTGAATGACAATCAACCTTTTAAGGTAAAGAAATACATATATATTTCTATAAGAAGAAATATATTTCCTATGTGTGTATGCACATATCAATATGTTTTTATAGCGTTTTGAAGGAACAGAAAAGGAATGAATCATTAGTATTTCAAAAATTTCTACTTGTTGGGAGATGAGGGGGAGTCCACCTCTTCCTCCTGGTCTCAGAAAGAACCTGAAGCATTGAGAATGGGACCTATTTTCCTGGCCTTTGGAACAATGTAATTTTTTTTTCTATTTTTGTCAATTTTCTCTCCCTAGTTTCTAGTATTTTTCTTCCTGTACTTTGCTTTCAATTTCTTTTCAAATATTTCTTGGTAGCAAAAGAAACATTTGAAATGGATTGGCTGGTGTTACATGGAAGAACCTAATTTTGAAAGGACAAAAATGACCCTCTTTAGGTCCTCCAGAAACCCAAATTCCATATAGCGGCAACAGATACTTTCCTAATAGTTGGGTTTATATTACACTGAACTTTTCCAGAAGGCAGAAAAATCACCTGGGATTGCCATTGTTCTTTGGAGTTGCCCAATTATTCTCAGTAAATCAGATGTTAATTGGGTAGAGTGTTAATTTATGGTACATAAACATTATCTATAATTTGATTTTGTATTTTATTTTATTAAAAGAGGATAGCTGAGCAGCCTAAGAAATATTAAGTATCTTTACATGCTCTTAAAAGAGGTAAAAGGTACCATTTCTCAAGGGAACAGGGCTGCCTCCCTCTGACTAAATATTTGGGGTTTTATGCCATGGTGTCACTGATACTCAACAGTGGCTGAGGACAGGAACTCAGTTTTATGAAAAATCCTAAGAGACAGATTTGGGTTTTTAATTTCACCCACCATGAACTTTTTAGATCTAAACTTATTCTATCCAAATGACTCAATATTTTTGGAGAAGACTAAATATTGGCTCTAGTCTATTAAATATTGAATGTAATATTAGCAATTTTTCTTCAGGTAATCTTTCTTACTAACTGATTCTTAATGTAAAGTTTTAGCATCTTACTCTTTTCTTTTTCACCTTCAAATATTAATCCTCCTTTAACAGTCAAAGTTATTTTGGGACCTACTTAGTTTTAGGTCAAATTCTAATAAAGTTAGAAAGTAATTTTATGTCCTCTGTACATTTTATAGCGCACTGTGGCACCTTTTATTGGCGTAAAGAACATTATGCTTATTTTATAGTACATGGAACATTTTAAAATTCTAAATTAATATAAAGTTTTATAGTTAAGGCTTTGCTTTTGTGATATATATGGATATTACAGGCATCCTATAACCCTTTATTGAGCTCTTATTCTAGACAATTTACTAGATGCTGGGCACATTCAAATGAAGAGTCAGAGACAATCCTTGCATTAAAATTTTCACATTTAAATGGGGCAGTGGGCATGTAAAAATGTTCTATTTTTATTTATTTTATATTTGTATGAACCTGGCCATTTATAAATATGCCATTCATTAAATTGTTTTCAATTAAAAGAATATGATCTATTATTATTTTTTCCAGTGAGATAGTCTTTCTAGCTGTATGTTGACTATAAAAGAGACAGGACTAAAAGTAGACCCTGGATTTTACTTCAAAATTTCAAACTATTTTGCTATGTTTGCTAACAGACTACATTGAAAGTGTGGTTGTCCACTCTGAGCAACACAGTTACTTGAGCATGCCTTCGAATGGATGTTTGTCAGAGGGTCTCCCTAGGGATTTGACTTCACTATGATATAGCCACAGACTCAACTATATCCTTTCTCTCCAAAGCCATCAGCATTCTTAGGTGCAAAGGAAAGGAACTAATTCTGGCTTTCTGGCTATGCATACAGAAAAAGGATTTCCTGAAAGAATTTGAAAGAGTTTCCAGAACTGAGAATGTGGTTGGAATATATGCATTTTGTGGAAAGAACATAAAGCTCTTCTGTTCTTCAGAACAGGAAAACAAAAATATTTGCAAACAAGCAATTTAATTGAGGACTTGATTATACAGTAGCTGGGAGAGATGAGAAGCCCAATTTAAAGAGGTGAAATTGCTCAGAGATGAGGAATAGCAAGAAGCGGGCTAGACTGGAGAGGTCTTTGGCCTGTTTTTCAATCCTGAGGATGAGGGTTGCCTGGACAAAGAGTAGGTAGGAACTAGAATTCTAGAGGAGATGAAACCGCCTACCCCAGGATCTCCAGGCTCAGCCTATCCTCCAGTCCCCCCTTTTTGTACTCATGCTGCTTCTTTCTCCTTCCCTTCTCACCCCTTTTCCTTTCCCCCTCTCTCCTCTTCTTCCTTCGTTTTCCTTCTACCAAATGTCTTCCTTCTCCAGACTAGTCCCCAGTTGGCTTACTGTCATACTTTAGAATGATTCAATATCACGTTCATATAACTATGATGGTTCAAAGGGTTTTGGTCTTTCCTGCAACTTCACACTACGAAGTCTGTGAAGTGATTTTGCTATTTTTTGATTTGAATGTACTATGGAAGATTTGCTGTTTATATGTGGATTTTAAGATTTAGCCAAATTGTCTGGAAGACTCTTTTTTTCCAACTTAGCTGGGTCTCTCTTTCACTGGAAAAATACCAAAGTAATGACAAATTTTTGAAGTGTTTTATGAATGATGGGGTGAGAGACGTTTAAAAATTTTTTTAAAAGACATTTTCTTTCTAAGTCATAGTGAACAAGCAGAAAAACCTAATTCCTTCTCTCAAATGTCATGGTGAGGCTCACAAGACAAGATGAAAAAAAAAGGTTGTATAAGCCTTTATCGACACAGCAGGAGACATGGACCTTCAAAGGAATTTATTCTTGCCTTTGGATGATTTATTTCTCTAAATTGGCCCAGAATCTTATTTCTGTCCAGGATACGGAAAGTTGCAAAGTATCTCTACCATTTGCACAGTGAAAATAAATAAGATAAATAATAAAATCACAATGTTCCTTGAATGTTCCTTGCAGAGTAGCCAAGCAGCCATACAACTAAAATAGACCATTCTCCCTGTCCCCCAGGGAGACGTGACTGTGTGAAGCTGCAGAAAAGGAGCAAAAGGAATATCTGACAAGGTAGTGGCAAGATTTTTTTCCCTCAGATAATAGGAGGCCTAAAAATCTCAAAGAACTGCCTGCAAGACTGAAATTGACACCAAACCAAGTCCTTCAAACAAAAACCGTCTCAGTTCAACGGCCAAAGTGCAAATATAAACATAACACTCACAAAGTTAGTCCACAAAGAATACAGTGTGACTTTCCCCTTATCTGCAGTGGATCAATCATGCACTGAAACTGCAATTGACAATAAGGTATTTTGAGAGAAAGTGAAATATCACATATATATAACTTTTTTGTATTAATGACTTTATTGGACATACAATAATTTTCACAACTATACTAGCTACTGAATACTTTCTTCAATAACTTTGCTTTCTGTCATCTTGAAACAAATGTATAATGATTAATTATGTCAACTATGTGATGCATTTTCTTTAAATAAAAATTAAAAAATTAAAAACTTTTAAAAAATATCCTCAGTTCCAGAAAGAAAGAAAGTGAATGGTAAAAATGGCAGCTAGAAAGGCCGGAGATATAATATAGTGGGTATACTATATAGGCAAAGCACTTGCCTTTCATGTGGCAGACTCAGATTCAATCCCTGGCACACCATACAGTCCCCTGATAAGCACCACAAGGACTAATTCCTGAGCAAAGAGCCAGGAGTGATCTCTGACTGCAGAGCCAGAAATAAGCCCTGAGCATCACCAGACATGGCTCCCAAACAAAACAAACAAGAAAACAAAACAAAAAGAACAGCAGCTAGAAAAGACAACGCCAATGACATCCTTTAAAGTACTGAGGAAATTTTACATAATTTAACTCAGTATCTATACCATAGAGAAAATATTTTACAGAAATGGAAATGAAAAACATTTTATTTTTCAGATGGATAAAACCCTGAGAGACTAGAACAAACTTGTGGAACAAGAAATATGAAAGTCTCCTTAACCTCCAGGAGAATACAATTCCTCAAGAGAAATCTTCACAACATGTGGCAGCTCAGAGTGCTGGTAGGTCTCAGATACAAAACAAACCTTCATCTCCTCCTGAGGCCTATGATATGATAGCCATGCACAGCACAGCAAGCAATCTGGAAATCCTCTCAGCAGAAATCACCCAGAAAGATGGGATAAAATATAATTACAAAAATGTAGTGATGTAGTTATATTTTAGAAGTCTTATAAGTGTGCTTCACAAATGCAAATAATTCAAACACAATGAAACTAAGACAGAGAGAATAATAAGGCTGAGATACCACCAGGTCTACTGTCATTTCTCAATATATTGGAAGCCTAGGCTTCAACAGGTCTGCTGGAGCAGGAGACAAGTCTTGGGGTAGAGGATCAATTCAGGACCTGGTTATGCCTGTAGAACTTGAAGGAAACTAAAAAGTTCTCCCATTAGTGCAAGGAAATATGTGTTTTCGTTATTCTTGCCATGGTCCTACTTGCCACCAAAGTTCTCCTTTTCCATAACCACTATCATTCCTAGTTCTGGAAGAGGTTCCTTGAATGCAAGGATGGTTTCATCCCCTTCTCCATTGCTCCCTGGTGCCTTTCCCACCAGGCCTCTCCCTCTAAGACCGATTAAAACCCCACTCTGACACCTGCCTGCTGTGTGCCCGGAAGTTATGCAGCCCTTCATCGCCCAATGTTTTTCTTTTCAAAGCCAGTGAGAGTAGGTGCAGCTCTTCTTTGCCATCTTCCTTTTCTCTTCCTTGCTCTCCCTCTTCTATTTTTTTTTGTTTTGGTTTTTAGGTCACACCTGGCAGCACTCAGGGGTTACTCCTGGCTCTACGCTCAGAAATTGCTCCTGGCAGGCTCAGGAGACCATATGGGGTGCCGGAATTTGAACCACCGTCCTTCTGCATGCAAGGCAAACACCCTACCTCCATGTTATCTCTCCAGTCCCTCCCTCTTCTATTTTTAAGGACCCTTGTAGTTATATTACCCCCACTGCCACCTCAGATAACCCGGATAATTTCCCTGTTTTTAGGACCAGAAACCCAGTTACACCAATACTCTTAATTCCTTCACATGTGACATTCCACACTCACAGGTTCTGGGAGTTACGACAGGGCCAGACTTGGAGAGAAGCAATAGTCTTCCTCCCACCTGGGGATTAACTCCTCTAAATAATAATAATAATAATAATAATAATAATAATAATAATAATAATAATAAAAATACCTACCACCTGTCATAGAGCCTTTGCTGGCAGGTAATCAATGTGTGCATTTCTCACAGCTGCTCTATGAAGGGGCTGCTTTATACTTTCCCTACTTTTCTGACCAGAAATCTGGGCAGTATGAGTCAAGGGATTTAGTGGCCCCGAGAAGCAACAAAAGGCAAAGAATGGGATTCTGTGCTTAGTCAAAGGTTCAGAGTTGAGCTCTGGATGTGAGTTCAGGGAAACTTCAGACCCACTAGATAATAAATGTGTGTTCTCTCAGACACTGAATCTAAGGTACTTGATGACAACAGTAATTTAGAAAACAAAAACAGCCGGTTAGAACATTATTAGTCAAAATGAGGGTGTTTGTTAGTAGAGTCTCATAGACTGCTTTTTATAGGCTTTTTCCAAACATTTTAGAAAACGACCCATACCCTTGATCAATGGCCTTGTATTCTGGCTTCCTCTTGGGACAATGAGAAAGCTTATCCCTTCATCACCAAACTCTCCCAAGCTTGCAAGCCAAGACTGTAAAGAGCAGTTGCACCCAAAGGCTATTCCAGCACATTCTTCTGATGCTGACTATGTTGAGCTGTCATCAATCAAAATCAAGAGCTGGAAAAATAAAAACATACCTCTGAGTTTCAATGTTAAACACAGCATCTTTGTTGCCAATGTTGCGTACCAGTAGAGTCTTCTGACTGTTGTATTTGACAGGGCAAGTCGAAAAATTAAGTGTATCAGGAAAGTCTAGGATGGCCCGTGCACCTCTAGCTTTGATAGGAACAATGAACTTCTCTCTTTCAGTAACACAGGTCAACATGTGAGCATAGTCCTGCAAGAGAAGGAGTCAGTAAACAACGTGGTCAAAGACTGACATGCAAGACTTATGGCTTCATGGCAGGCATTTTACAAGTAAACATCTTTTATGGCACCATCTCAAGGCAATTATGGGTGCTTTTCAGTAAGGTCACCTTTTCTGAGATGAAGTGAACAGTTCAAGCCAGCAGAGAAAGGGGATTTAATGAATTGCTCACATATTACAGAGGTGGGATTTTCTTTAGGTCAGAGTTCCTGCACATCCTCCTTCAGTACCCCACGTACCCTCTGAACCCCAGTGAATGGTCTACATGTCTTGGCACTAGGACTTTAGAGCTCTTCCCTAGGGATGGGAGGGGTGCTCTTCTCTTCCCTATGCTCTGAATGATGGAATGTGTCGTAAGTTATATTCAACCAGTTCCAACCTGAAGACTCAAGAAGCTTTGGAGCTTTCCAGTCTTGAGGGTGGAACTGGGCTATTGTCAAGCAAGCACGTCTGGATATGCAACCAGGGCCATGTTGGACTCACTACAGTCCCAGACAAAATGAGCACCAGCCAACACAAGAGCGGCTATCCTGACATTGAGTGAGTCCCATCAGGACCAGCTGAACCCCAGGTTGATGAGCAAAAATGTGCTTAGTGTAAACTACTAAATTGAGGAGGCAAGAGTTATTATTATATAACAATACTAACTGATTTATAACCCAGTTTAAACCATGTCTCTTGCACACAAAGTCATTAATGACTATTTTGATTAGAAATGCTGAGGTCTAATCTCTACTCTTGGATCTGAATGAAATAGAAACGTGGTAAATCATCCTTGATGCCATTTCATAAAACAGAAAAATGGAACTTGTAGGCTCAGTGTAACAAAGGAAAACTTCAAAGTAATTCCCTCATCAACAACCAGGACTCAATGGAAAAGGAAAGTGTTAACAGTTCCCTCAAGAATCTCTTTTAGATGTTCTAATGTCTTGATGACAGAAATGTGGTACCCAAACCAGGCTTGTTTTTATTTATTTTTAACTTTTCCCATCATTAGTGACTATGTCAGATGCAAGGTGAGTGGTAAGTCTATTTGGAATTTAAGTGTGTGTGTGTGTGTGTGTGTGTGTGTGTTTTTCCAGGAGTCAGGTAGTAAATGGTGTTTAGTGGCTGGTGGTTAAAAATGCTTTGTTAATTAATTAACTGCAGGATCTCTTTGAAATCTTGCCATTGAGAAGGAAAGGGGTATCTGACAGTGGAAGTAGAGATATGGCCCTGGACATATATCCTGTTTCTAGAAAACACAGGACATGTCTAAAGCAAGAATCCCCGATTAGTACATTTTACTCTTTGGTTTTGTTTGTTTGGTTTTTTTGCCACACCCGGTGACACTCAGGGGTACTCCTGGCTTTGCACTCAAAAATCACTCCTGCCAGGCTCCAGCGACAATGTGAGGTGCTGGGAATCAAACCTGGGTCATCCACATGCAAGGTAAACACCCTCCCCTCTGTGTTATTGCTCCAGCCCCACATTGTTATTATTATTATTGTTGTTGTTGTTGTTGTTGTTCTTCTTCTTCTTCTTCTTCTTCTTCTTCTTCTTATTATTATTATTATTATTATTATTTTATCTTTATTTAAACACGATGATTACAAACATGACTTTAATTGAGTTTCAGTCACAAAAAGAACAACCCCCTTCACCAGTGCAACATTCTCACCACCAATGCTCCCATCCCCTTCTACCCACACTCCCTGCCTATAGACAGGCATTCTACTTCTCTCACTCATTAACATTGTCATGGTAGTTTTTAGTGTATTATTTCTCTAACTGCACTCACCACCCCTCTTTGAGGTGAGCTTCATAACTTGAGCTGGTCCTTCTGGCCCTTGGCATTATTACAATAATGTCTTTTGTTTTTCTTAAAATCCATAGATAAGTGAGATTATTCTGTGTCTCTCTCCCTCTGACTTATTTCACTCAGCATAATAGTTTCCATGTCCATCCTTGTATAGGAAAATTTCATGACTTCATCTCTCCTGACAGCTGCATAATATTCCATTGTGTTTATGTACCACAGTTTCTTTAGCCATTCATCTGTTGAAGGGCATCTTGGTTGTTTCCAGAGTCTGTCTATTGTAAAATGTGCTATGATGAATATAGGTGTGAGGAAGGGATATTTGTATTGTGTTCCTAGGGTATAGTCCTAGGAGTCCAACCCCATATTCTACTTTTTGTTTGTTTGTTTGTTTTGGGCCACACCCAGTGACGCTCAGGCGTTTCTCCTGGCTATGCACTCAGAAATCACTCCTGGCTTGGGGGACCATATGGGATACCAGGGATCGAACTGAGGTCCGTCCTGGATCAGCCACGTGAAAGGCAAATGCCCTACTGCTATGCTATCATTCTGGCCCCCACGTTCTACTTTTTATAAAAAATAAAATGTTCCAGTTCCTGGCACTCACAAGTGAGAAAACTCTGATGCAGATCTCTGTGCCTGGCATGATGATGTCAGTGACCAGGAATAGCCAGAAAAAATAGGCATACTCTCATAGCTATCTTCAACCTTTCTACACCTGCAGGCCACCACCTGTAGTAGACCAGTATTTTCCAATCTTCCTGTCCCTGAACCCATCAATAGACCAGGGGTTGAAAACCACTGTCTCAGGGTGTCACAAGGGACACCTGTGTGAAGATTCACTCCATGAAATGTGCTCACAGGCTTTTACATGTGCAGAGAGTCTCTTTCATTCCCCAATTCCAAACTCACAGCCAGCTGCCCAGTCAGCATTTCACAGAGTGATAACCTGTGTTTCCCAAGACAAGCACTCCAATTAGTGCCACTGCTT
The DNA here is from genome assembly GCF_024139225.1 of Suncus etruscus. Classification (NCBI taxonomy): domain Eukaryota; kingdom Metazoa; phylum Chordata; class Mammalia; order Eulipotyphla; family Soricidae; genus Suncus; species Suncus etruscus. The sequence continues at coordinate 67,180,434 of NC_064861.1, read as the reverse complement.
ATATCTGTGCATAAAGAGGCCCCTCCAGGGCTGGGATCTAGTCCATTCTTCTGGCTCCAACTGCACCTGCCTGAGTGGGGAGGAGGAGAGCTTTTCTCCTACGAGCCCCCAGCCTCCTCTCTGCCAGCTGAGGTCGTGTTCACAGCCCTGCCCTTCCACCCTTCTACTTTAAATCGAATCCTTTATAACTTCCTTGTCTTCTGTTCCTCTTTAGTTTTCCCCAAAGCCATTGAACATAATATGTATGTGGCCTACTGAGTTTCTATCTTAACTCCTGCCAATGTCTCAGGTCATGGCATTGACAGTGATCACAAAGGGTCATAGGCAACATGTATTTGCTATTTGCAAGTAAATAAGCCTTGTCATGCTGGGTGGAGATGAGAGAAGAAAAAAAGCAAGCTAAAAGCATAGAAAGGGACTGGGTTCTCTTGTATAGAGAAAGGTGGTAAAGATACCTAAGAGGAGACATTCAGCAGGGCTAAGGAAAGTGGGGAATGAAGTTGTATGGAGAGACGGATGTCTGGGCAGTGTGACTCGGAGCCTAGGGCCAGACAAGACCAAGGTAAGGAGAAGAGAGATGTATGGAAGGGAAATTGTGGAGGCCAGATCACAGAGGCACTTGGAAGCCACAGAAGGACCCCATGATGTCCAGAAACATTCAGGATGCCAAATACTAGTCATGAGTTACCTAGTTCATAGTGGAGAGAAGTTACTAGAGATGCTATGTGGGCACTACACCAGCAGGAAGCCAAAATGGGGAAGTGAATCAAGGGAGACAGATGTGAGAAAGTCGGGCAATGCTGTAGGCCAGGCAAGAACAGACGATGGCCTTGACTAGCGTGGGAAACACTTAGTCTAGCAAATACAAGTAGTAAATACTCAGTAATATTAGCTGTCATTGTCAAAATGGTGTATTAAGTACAACATTTTGGACCTAGAAGATACTCAGTGTCTGTATGCATGCTGTAAGCCTGCAATGAAGTAATCCTGATGGTTCTGCCATCGTGATTCCAAGTGAGAAGGGGCCAGTAGATAGCCCTATGACTTAGGAAGTACTTGAGCATAAGAAGCTGCACTGAATATCACACATCTGCTGACACAATCCTAACTGTCCTGAAGTTTGAAGTGCACAGCAGGTGAAAAATAAATTAATCAAGACATTGGTTTGTGTGAGACACATAGGGAAAACTTAACTTATATTTTCTTGTATATAATCACAACAATCCTGGTAATAATAATATTAGAGCAAGATAATTTTAGACTGTGACAAAGGTTTTAGAGAAAAAATGATGATGTGAAAATGCAGGAAGGACGGGTGGGCCCTTGGCAGACCTCCGCATGTGCCCGGGCCTCTTGGCCCGGCCTAAGGTAGGGAGGCCCGGACCTGGGTCACCCGACCCCCCTCTCCCCCTTTCCTCCGGATCTCCGGGTGGGTTCCTGGGAGGAGCTGATGGGGCACCCTGGGTTTTCCCACTCCCAGGCCGGCTCCAGAGGTTGGCTTAGGGGGTGGAGTTTGATCTGGGGGGTGGCAGATAGCTGCTCAGCTATACTCGGGCTGTCACTGGCAATTCCATACCAGTCTACATTTTGCACTAGCCCCCACGCGAACATATACTCCTCCCAACCATCAGTACCTTACACCCTGAACATTGATATAATGACCTGGCACAGGCCTCAGAGGAATGGGCATCCTCCATTCACACCGGAACCAGGCAAGTTATCTATGAAACATCCAAGGTCTTTTATAGCAACAGCTGGAAGCAGTCCTCTACCAGAAAAGACACTACCAAGGGTCTGACATCGACCTCCTAAAAAAGAGACTTCCGTTTACACTGAGAAGACTTGACAACAACAATGACCTGCTCTACAGGACATGGTTCTCTCTATTGCCCCTTAAGTGTGAGGTGAAATGAGAGGATGCTCTGCACCATCCTGACTGCAATATGGGATATGCAGACTCCAGGATCTTTAATACAGAAGCATGATACCAACAACAGAGACTATGTGAGGAATGGAGGTGTATTGCCACTACAGACGATGACTTGGATTGGACAAACTAGTTTGCCTGGAGCCTAGAGTCAGTCCTGTGCCAGGAAACTTCAGGGGTAGGGTCTCCTTGTATTTAGACCATACTCTTTCTTTCCATGTTCCTTATATTTTGGTGGGCCTATGCAAACAAATGCCACTCTAACACCATTTTTTACTAGTTCCCTTGACTCCAATCCTTAGGAAAAACAACCCACTAAAACTTTTGAGGTTAACTTAAACTAGTAAGCATGTGCATGGAACTAGATAAATGTACTTTGCCCTCAATGTTTAAGGAGTTACATAAGTCTAATGTCTTTAGATTATATTGTGTGCTGCTAAGAAATAGTATGTACTACAACTGGGGATTTGAGGGACAAAGTATTGTACATGGATTCATTTTTGTTTTTCTTAATGTTCTTTGGCTGAAAGTTCAAGGCTGGGATATCATCGATGAGACTACCGAGAATTCTGTTTATGGGTGATTGTGCTTCCACTGTAACTTTACCCTGTCCTCTTTCTTTGCATCTTTGTTGTCATAATTAAAATAAAAAAAAAAAGAAAATGCAGGAAGGGGTTATTTGGGGTTCTAACAATTTAAGGATGCAACCCAAAAGAGGTGACCCTGGAAGGACCCAGTCAGGAGATTGACAAGTAAGAGTGTTCTTGGCCAGCAGACTTGAAAACATAAAGGTTCCCAGGTACCAAAGGCACAAATGGCAGGATTAGTGATAGAATTCCTGAAATTTAAAATGGAGCTGATGGGTTCTGAGCTCTTCGATTGATCCTGGTATCTGGATGGCAATCCCAGGCTCAAAGTTATGCTATTCTGACAGAAGTACAAATTATATTAAGCATACTTGATCCTAGAAAATCCTGCAGAATTCAACAACGAGTTGGTCTTGCTGATTACATCAGAATCCTAAAGAGATAAGTACTGTTTTCATTTTTTTCTGAGGACATCAAACTAGCAAGCAGAGGTTTTTCTGGGAATTAAGACATTAAAAAGCTCCTTGTGCATGGGGAGATTTAATATTAACTGAGGTTTTGAAAGAAAGAACAAAAGACACAACAGAAGCCACGATGGGAGGCAACTTACAGTAATTTCTCTCATATTATTTTTTTGATGGTCAGGTGATAATCCTGGCTCTGTGCTCAGGAATAACTCCTGGTGGTACTTTGGGGACCGTATGGGATGCTGAGGAATCTAAGGTTAGCTACATGCAAGGCAAGAGTCCTTCCTGCTGTGCTTTGGCCCCTGTCACATTACTCTTTACTTACATATTCTCTACCTTGCTTTTTAGTGAAGCAAAAAGGTTGCAAATAGTTAAAAAGGTAAATTGAAATACTCACAAAGATGTCTTCAAACCTTTTCAAATTTTTAAATAAGGAGTGTGCTGACTTGGGTCAGTCAGCAAAGCTTGACTTTCATCAAGGACCCAATATGTTCTCCCCAGCTGATGACCGGGAAAGAATGGGTCACAGGCTGAAGACCAGAGACACTTTATTTCATTTCAAAAAATCTTTTTTTACTGCGATCATTGAGATTTAAAAAGTTTTTCATAGTTGGGTTTCAGGCATACAATGTATGAGGGTCAATCATACCACCAGTGTTGACCTTCCTCCACCATTATTTCTAAATTGCATCCCATGCTACCATCCCCTACCCCCAGCCCGCCAGCATAACAGCCCTACTTTAAGTTTAGACTGTTAAAGTCTGGGTCTCATAATTTTATTGTTGTTGACTTTGGTTTGGCTAGTTATGTCCTTTTTTAATACCACCAATGCACCTGAGATCACTGGGCCCCTGGCCCCTATCCTTTCATATTTGTATTTCTCCTCCTCCACTCAATTACTTTTCATCTTCTCACTGTACTCTGGAGCCAAGGGTGTTCAAGACAAATCCCATTTAAACCACTGAATTTCTTCAAGCATTATTGTAAATGCCATATGTAAGTGATATCATTCTGTATTCATCCTTCTGTCTTAATTCATTTATCTTCCAATTCCATTCATGTTGCGGCAAATTGCATGGTTCATCATTCCTTACAAATATGTAGTATTCCATTGTATATATGTACTACATCTTCACAATCCACTCACCTGTTGTTGCACATCTAGGTTGATTTCAAGTCTTAGCTATTTTACTGAGTGCTGCAATGAACAGCAGTGTGCATACATCTTTTTGGATGAATATTTTTCTGTCCTGGGGATAAATACCCAAAAGTGGGCTTTCTGGGTAGTATGGCAATTCAATTTTGAGTTTACTGAGAACCCTCCATACTGTTTTCTATAAGGGTTGAACCATAAGGGCTGCATTCCTGCCAGCAGTGGATCAGAGTTCCTTTCTCATCACATCCCTGCCAACAAACTGTTCTCAGTACTTTTGATATGTGCCATCTTCACTGGTGTAGTATCTCATTGTTGTCTTTATTTGGATTTTATTAGTCATAAGTGATGATGATCATTTTTTCATGTACCTGTTGGCCACCTGTTGGCCTTTCTCAGAGACATGCCTGTTCATTTCTTCTTTCAATTTTTTGATGGGATTTTTAGGTTTTGTGGAGTTAACCTTTGTAAATACTTTGTATATACTAGATAGAAGCCTTTATCTGATGTGTTGAGTACAAAATTTTTCTCCCACTCAGCTGTCTTTTAATTTTAACCTGTATTTCTTTTGCCACACAGAAACTTTTTAGTTTGATGTTGTACCACTTATTCAGATTTTATTCTGTAGTCCTTGCTATTGACATCCTATCATTGAAGACTTCTTTGTTTACTGAGGAAAACATAGTTAGAACACTCCAAGAAGTGGACCTCAAAGAAGTCAGCAACTCTTATATAGGACAAGAGAAACTGGGATACATGTAGGATAACAAGACTTAGCAGAAGCATAGTCAGGGGCAAATGTGGAGCCAGGGAGAAGATAAGCATAAACATAGGAGTTTAGGAATGCCTCAAGAGCAACACCCTATTGAAAGGTAATCTCTTCTTTAACCAAAGCTCTCTGTGAGAGAGGGACAGTCTAATTAATGGCCACTGATCTTGAAGAGATGGAACCCTCTTTTGTGCTGTTTTCCCAATCACTTGAGTGCTGTCTCTAAAGCTTTTGCACCAAGATGAATCTCTGGAAAAGTTGCTCTATGGAATTCCCTGGAACACTTACTCTATGGGTTACTGTCAGATGGTTTGGGAACAGTGTCACAGAGGGGATTCAACCAGAAGGATGTAAGGTTGAATAAGGAGTAAAAGTTTTGTTCACAATAAGTGCAAGGACTCATGAAAGAGAATAAGAAAATTTAAAAAAAGGAAAACAGAAAAAAAACCCATCTCATTTAAAAGTGTTCCAATCCCTGAAGTTCTCTATATTATTTGACTAGATATATCTATGACTATCATATTATTTAAAATATCATTGTGTGCAGTGCTGCTGGCTTGATATTAATGTGGGTGCTTGGATCTGAGAGGCAGTGCTGGCCCGCCTATCTAGCAATCCCTGGGATTGATTTATTTGCTTACACTGAGCTTGGCTTGAGTCCGTGGTTCACATGCCAAGTCAAAACATTTACTCTGTACTCTTTCCTGCTACAGAGAAGGACACAGTCATAATAACTTCACCCCTGAAAATGTCACCCTCAACATCAGTTCTCTTTTTGGCCTTATTTCTCACAGCCCCCTCACCCAAACTCTCCTGCAAGCTAGCAGTAAAGTATGGCAGATTTTACTTTGAGTGAATCTTGGCTTTTATTCTCACTCCCTGATAAAAAGCGACATAGTCATAATTCTGTCCTTTAAAGTTTCAGAAAAAAAAAAAAAAGAAACATGCCTCCTATTGTGGCAAAGAAATCCTAAGGCATTCAAGGGCAAAAGTGGCAAGTGTGGGTCCATCTTCACAGCCTCTTTCCTGCCTTCTTTCCCCCTTGCCTTGACAGGGAAATCCTGATCTCACTAGGACTCAGTACTTTTTTTTTTTTTTTTTGGTTTTTGGGCCACACCCAGCGGTGCTCAGGGGTTACTCCTGGCTGTCTGCTCAGAAATAGCTCCTGGCAGGCACGGGGGACCATATGGGACACCGGGATTCGAACCAACCATCTTAGGTTCTGGATCGGCTGCTTGCAAGGCAAGCACCACTGTGCTATCTCTCTGGGCCAGGACTCAGTACTTTTAATAATCTTTGTTCCTGGAAAATGCTGCAAGTTCCTTTGCTAGTAAGAGTATTTATGACACAACAGCTCTTAATCTAAAATTCATCTCATAAAAGGGAAGACTCAATCCTAAAGGCCTAAGCAGTTGAAAAATGCATCTGGGGGCCAGAGAGATAGAACAGCAGGTAAGGAAGGTGTTTTGCCTTCCAGGCACGCCAACCTGGATTCAATCCTCAGTATTCCATGTGCTCCCTTGAGCACCACCAGGAGTGATTCCTGAGTAGAGTCAAGTATAACTTCCAAGCATTGCTGGGCCAGGCCCTAAAACAAAAATAATTTTTAAAAAATTGCAGCAACAGAAAAATTAAAATAAAAATGCTTTGGGCAGGTATCCTGAGCTATCTTCTCTCACTCTGACTCACTCATATCCTTCTCAGCCTCCTAGTAACATCTGCCTTTTTTCAGTCATCAGAAGGCTCCAACCTTTGCTTGAAATAAGCACTGAGGCTTCTAAATTAACTCTGACCACTGTTGCCTTAGCAGACAATGTTGATAAAGTGTAAATGATCACTTAAGGTATATATACTTTCTAGGGCTGGTGTGACACAACAGCAGGTAGGGCACTTTTCTTACACACAGCCAACTAGGGTTTAGACGCCAGAACCCAATAGGTCCCCCTAGCTCCTAGGAATGCTTACTACTTGAGTTCAGAGGCAGAAGTGAGCCTTGAGCACTGCTGGATGTGGCCCCAAGCAAATAAATGAAACAAGGTAAGTACGTTCTTCATTAGTTCATTTGCTCTCTCAGGTTCTCATGAATGGACCAATCTGCCTGCTTCTATCACTGTGAACTCTGCCTTCACTCCTTTCCTACCTGGCCCCTCTCCTGTGTGCTAGATCTCCATCCTCACCACTCTGGGATTCTTCTGAAGCATCCAGTTTCCATTGCTATTAATCATTCACACTCCTGCTTATAACCAGGCTTGAATGGCCTCCTCTTAAATATTAACTAACCTATCCATGACTTCAACGCTCATCTCTAGCTCTGGCCCCATTTTCCTTGTGACACCTCATCCGTACAACTTATACTCCAAATCACCACTTCCTCATTTCCTAGTTTCTCCTCAATCCATACATTAGGCTTCTGTCCCAACCAGTCCACAGAAATGCTTCCCCAACCACACTCTGACTTTGTCAGATCCAAAGGCTGATTCTGTCTCTGTATTTCAGTCTACTCTCTAGGGCTTCCTCCATTTTGAAACACCAGAGCACTGCAATCTCTTGCTTCCCCTCACACATCACCACTGCCCCTCCTTAAATTCGTCCTTCTCCTTCTCAACCTCTCCTTAACCACAGTCCCATCATCACCTTATCTACCCCCTTGATGGAAAAAACCATCCATGCCTTTAAGGTTTTCAAATATTTCTCTCTGGCCCCAACATCTCCTTTTTACTGCAAATAAATTGAATCTAGCTGAACACTTAGAAATTCCCCTTTGATATATAAAGGGAAGTTCAAAATTAACATATAAGAAACCAGATAGATTCCCTGCCCACAAGTGTACCCCTCTCCCAGACTCACAAGCCTACTTTTCTTCCCCAGCCCCTATCTCAAGTAATGGTGTCTCCATTTGGTCAGCCACTAGCTGAAATACTCGAGTTCAATCAGATTCCTTTCTTTTTATGCCTTCACCAGGCCTACCAACAAATCCTGACAGCTTGGCCATAAAACTAGACAGCCTCCACCTATTTACCACTGCTACGTAGTGGTCATCACCCTGGTCTGAGCCATTCTCTGCTTTTCCCTAAATAGCTCTTGCCCTTGTACTGTTAGGGCTTGGCTCTACTGCATGTAACAGGAAACAATGAAACAAGAATATTTCAAACTAGACAATGAGATGCTCATTTCCCTCCCATCTAGAAGTGCAGAGATGGGGAACTGCTACTGTTAGAGAGCCATGCCCTCCACTCCCTGCTCCCCTTTCTAGCACACAGCATCAAACTTCTCTGGAAGGAGAGAGTCTGGCAGCAGAATGTAGTGCCTTCCTATTGTTTCAGCTTTCATCAAAAGGACAGAAGTCCTGCTCAAATCTCATTGGTCAACTGGGTGGGTCTGGGAAATTGCAAAGGAGGCTGAAGGAAAGCAATGTTTTATTTTAAGTCTAACGAAACTAATCAAGATGTGTGGATTTTCTTACTAACTAGGAAAGAGATAAAGGATGTCAAGAATAGGCAGCTATACCTTGCTTCCTTTTTGGGACCATTTTCTATGCAGCAACCATAGAGAACACAAAATCCACAAGCAGAGAAACAGATGTGGACAGCATAAACTATGGAATGCTTCCTTCCCTTCTTTTCCCTGGATGCATGACAGTTCAAAATCCTCATTGAGACATTCAAAATAAATTTCAACCCCACCCCCCCCCAAAAAAAACAGTAGGCATTTTGTGTCTCTTGATATAATGCAACAAATACCATATCACTTAAAAATTCTAACAACCCCCCAGAATAGATCAAACATGGATATGATCACATGAACTAATAGCTTACAGGACACAGAAGGGACATAGGAGTGGTCTAAAGATCCCAATGAAATATGATCAGGTTCTTGTCTGGGTCCTCAAAACACAAACAGGAATATGCTAATGCCATTATAAGGCAAAAAGATAATATTGTGAATATACTAATATTGAAAGGGTCCTTATTTTTTAAAGAAAAATAATTAAATATTTGTAGATAAAATACAAACATGCAACCTGTGTAGAGGAGGATGGTGAAGAAAGTCTGGTTATGCACTGAGATGGAAAGTCTAGAATAAAAGTTGGATATACTGATCTCTTCACTTTAACTCTTAGGACAAAGTTTCTATAACAAAACCAAACAAACACAAAACCTTTTCCTTTCAATGCCTTCCTATCCTGCCCTGCATGACTGTTAAGACCTTCTATCATCTCATACTCCAGCAAACTCAGCTACCACATTTCCAGCAGCTGCTCTGCTCCAACCACTCCCTGTACTTTGTCAGTTGCTGCCAAGAAGGCTTCTATCTTGCAAGTGTCTTTATACTGTCAGGCCCTGTCCCAGAAAAATCTTACATATCTATAGAACTTAGTTTAGTTCTCTGGCCAAATGTCACCTCATTGGAGAAGTCTTCCCAGGTCCTCCTTTTGGGACAAAAGAAGGACTTCCCAAGACTATTTTCTCCCCCCCCCCAAATCACTCTGTCTTTTACCAAGTCACTATCTGACAGTTGTTTACTCATTGAGGAACACAAGCTCCACAAAGGTCAAAGTTGGTTCTCCAGCTCATAAAATTGGGCCTGGCACAAAGTGAGTGGAAGAAATCTTACTCATTTTTATTACTTTTTGGGAGGGGGAAGTAAACTATCAATAATTCTTCATAAAGAGAATTCCTAGGACTCTCAAGTACCCTTATTATAAAATGGCATTTATGAATTCCAGAAAATTACTAAGTAGTTTTATTAGTACTCAGTGAAGACAGAAAACAGAGGACTTGGACCTCTTTCTCCAGTTGAAGGGGGGAAAAAGTCAATGTATTTTACATCTGTGACAAAAAAATGTCATCTGAGTCTTTCTTAGATGCTGTTTTTAAAAATCAGCAGCAGCCATTCTCAAATGGAAGAAACTTCTTTATATTTTCTTGACATTAACTTGACTTGCTTGTCTTTCATGATGAGCAAATCTTCACAATCAGGCAGTGATTGGCTGGGCTAGTTACAGAGGTGACCCAAAAAGAACTGGGAGGAAGGAGGGCTAATTTCAGACTGGAGAAATAAAATTCCTTATCAATATTTGTACCAACTAAAATTGTTGATTGTGGAAAACTTTTTTTATAGCAACACTTTAGCCTAAAATGATATCAATAGTTTGTTGTTATTGTACAACTAGGTAGCATAACAGTAACAAATTTTTCTATTTCTTTTTGGGTCAAGATTTAAAAATATCAGGAAAACTTTGGATACTCTTTGTGGTAAAAAATTCATAAAGATATTTGATTATAAATTACATTTTTTAAATTTAACAGCCATAACTGTATTATTCAAAGAACCCAGAGATAGAGTACAGCAGATAGGTTGCTTTCCTTGCTTGTGACCAATCAGATTTCAATACCTGTAACCCCATTTAGTGCCTAAATGCAACTAGGAGTGATCCCCAACCACTGAGCACAGCTGTGCGTGGCCACCAAGCAAAAAAAAAAAAAATTCATTCATTTTCTTTTCTTTGGTTACTACCACCATTTCCATATGACAACACTATTGGTAGACAAAGTCCATGGAAAGATCCAGTTCTGTTGCCCTATGTAAGCCTGATGCTTTTCACTTCCTTTCAATAGTAAAGAGAAAAATTTAAGTCAAGTAAAATGGCAGAAGCCACAATTTTCTAGTGTTATTTCATGATAACACAGACCATTATATATACTAGAAATATTAGATTAATAACATACCCAATCATTTTTTAAGGCTGTGTGAGGAAAGATAAGGAAAGGCAAAGTGAATCTGCTGCACCTGTTATCTGAGTATTTGGCATTCTTAACAAGTTAAATCCCCAGGAAGCCAAAGTAATAAATGACAGGAGAAATGTAAATTGCATTATCATTTTCGACATGCTAATATACATGGACACTGAAAATTCAATTGAAAGGGGACGGGCTTATTAAGCTGTGGCATGCTGCAATTTACATATCTCTCCCTCCAGATGTTAGAAGGGCATGAGAATAGAGAGGGCTCAGATAGGAGGGGGTAAGGAGAAAAAGCCCAAGTGAATTGGCCTTCATTGGCCAACTGAAGGGAAAGTGACATGGTGAAAAAGACTGACTTTTATTTTTCCCAAAATAAATCTGGCTCGGCTTATTCCTCTGCTACATTCTGGATCAGCAGGAAGAGCAGTGGGACCAACCCTCTCTGGCTAGCCCCCATGCCTAGCCCTGGTGATTTTCCAATGGTCAGAGAGAAGACAGATGTCAGATATCATGAGGTACTATGGGAGTCAGACCCCAATGATGGTGCAAGTACAAAATGACCTTTCAGGAAAAAATGACTGACACTGGCAGAGGGAGCACCCCCAGATACCGGCCAGGACTTTTGGACACATGCCACAGCTGTTTTCTGAATTTAAAAAATTCTCTAAATGATATTGTAGCACAGGGCCCAAAGTCAACACAAAATCTTCATGGATTCAGAACTCAATAGGTAGTGTCACCAGGTTGCCATTATTTTCATTTTCTGTCCCGCTAGACAGGCTTTTGCTAACTCGAAAATATTTAGAAGAAAAAGTATAACAACACTTTTATTAATTAGAGATTTTTCCACCAAAGACTTAAATGTTGGATAAATGGCATTGTAAGAGAAAATTAAAAAGCTGGGAAGAAGATAAATGTCCATGAAGCAACCAACTAATAATATGAATGTGAGCATTTCATAGTTGCAAACAATATACAAAAAAAAACCCACATTTTAAGTGTTGCAGAAACTGTAATAAAACCTCTTTTCTTTCAGTTTTTGACCAGGGAAAAATCTAAATACCACAGAGAAGGTAGAAATAGCACAATATATAAGGCACGTGCCTTGCGCATAGCTGACCCGAGTCTCATATTGGCTACTCCATATGGTCCCATATGCACCCATCAAAAGTAATTCCTGAATGCAGGAGCCAGGAGGAGCAGCCAGGAGCTCAGGTGAGTATCACCTGAGCATCACCAGGTGTGGCTCCCCAAAACTAACAACAACAAAGGAAACCAAAACAGAATAATTTAATAAATCCCAAGGTATCCATCATACAAATCCAACCATAATTAACATTCTGGCTCATCTATTCCTCTGACCTACTCTCTTTGATTATTGTTATTATTATTATTATTATCATCATCATCATCATCATCATCATCATCATCATCATAGTCTTAAAGGTGAATTATACACATACTCCAAATCACAAATCAGGCAGAACAATACTGATTCAATGAAACAAATTTTCTTCAGAGGAAAAAGACATTAAAGGAAGCTAGCATCTCAGTTCAGCAAGCTTTATATTCCAAGCTGCATAAGGCTTATAATCAGCTTTGTACAGAATGAGTGCGGAAATGTGATACCCAAATTAAACTTAGGTACCCTTTTTACTCACAGCCAAGTATTCAGGTAGAAAGCCTAATTAAAAAAGAATCATCTATAGAACAAAAAGCACTACTTCTGAAGCTATTTATTTTCTCATTAATTTGAATGGTGCTCCAATAAAATTATAGGTTCATAATCATTGCCCACGATACATTAATTTTAAGTGGGTAAAAATCATAACAGCAGTTGGATGCTAATGTAATTTCTAATTTCTAACAAGTCACTACAGCAATACAGTCTTGGAGACCACCCTCAATTCTCCAGTCTTCTCTTCTAAAAAAATAGAAAGCATCTATAGCTATTGTAGAGGGAACAGTGGTATATAACAGCACTAATAAATATTACAGGTAATGAAGCAATAAAGTCTGCACTCTCTGACTCTGTAAAGCTGTTTTGATTCCAACACCATCCAGGTATGCACAACAGTGTCAATAATATATATATGACAGTTAAGACGATAGTTCTGACTATTTTGTTATGACTGCTGTCATTATTATGACTCATTTTCCTTTTTTCTTTTTTTTTTTTGGTTTTTGGGCCACACCAGGTGATGCTCAGGGGTTACTCCTGGCTATGCACTCAAAAGTTGCTCCTGGTTTGGGGGACCATATGGGACACTGGGGGATCGAACTGCAGTTCGTCCTAGGCTAGTGCTACCATGCCGGCCCCAATGACTTATTTTCCATTCTACTCCTCCATCATGCTAGAAGACACCTGTTCTCATTCACACTTTAGCCAACAGAGAAGAAAACTCAACTTATTTATAGAAGGGCTGTTTGTAACCACCGCTCATAGACCCTGTAGTTGACTCTACCATGAGGAGCTTGAACCTCTGGGGCTGACTAGGGCTTGAGAATGAACAGAGCTTAGCCTCTCAATAACCTCAAATGATGTAGCTACAGGGAAGTAGTTCCCTGTTGAACTTGGGCTCTTCCTACTCAACCTGTGTGCAGGAGGCTCCACTGGGTCAGGGTCTGCTCACATTCTTTTTTGTTTGTTTCTTATTGGGGGGGGCTATACCCAGCGATGCTCAGGGGTTACTTCTAGCTCTCCATTTGCTAATCACTCTTACCAGAGGTTGAGGGGCCATATAGAATGCTGGGTATTGAACCCAGGTCTGCTGTGTGCAAGCACCCTTCCCATTGTACTATAGCTCCAGCCTCATCTGGCCACATTTCTTTTGCCATTAATAATTCTGGTAACATGATAAATGTTTGGATCTTGAGTCTCTTCCAAACTGACAAGAACTTGAGAAAGAGTCAAACAACCAGAATCCCAAATTTCCCAGAAGCTCCAGACCCCAACTTTTCCTCTTGGGCCTCCCTCTAGGGCAGAGTTCCCAAGCTTCTTTGCATATGGACCCCTTTTCAAAAAAAAAAAAAAAGCCACTCAGCACCTTCCTGCCAATCTACTTTCTTTAGGCCAAAAAAGTGAAAGCCAACCAAGATGCATCTGAGTCTACTAATGCCTCCCAAGATGATTCTAGCAGCTGGGCTGAGGGTGGGGAGCACAGCACTGCCCACTTTGAGAAACAGTGTGAGAGATCATCAAGCTGACGCAGCTGCTAGTAGATATTGACAGCCTCACTACTCACCATTCAGTCTGGCCCTCAGCACTATTGGACAATAGTCCCATCCTGAGTGGTGAGGCAGACCCTGCCCCACTGCCAATAAAAAACAACCAAAATCATCAACACCATCAGCAGCACCACCACCGTCCCCATGTATATTCAGAATCACCAATAGCTAGTGACATGCATTCAATCCGGAAATGTCCAGCACAGCTGTTACCTTGTTCTCTTCTGGAGTGAAGAGGATTCTGAATGTAGAAGGCACTCCGGGAGCTACTTTGTGGCCCACATCCTTGGGGCTGATGACTTTGAAGTAAGGTGAACTCTCCTCAACCACTTTCACCATCCTTGGAATCTGCAAAGAAGTCCATGGTGAATGTGGGGTGCTGGGCATGTGAATGAGCAGCAAGGGCAAAGGATAAAGCAAGAACAAGCAGGCTTTGTAGTTTAAAGAATCCCCCTCCTAATCTTGAACTTCATTTTCCTTAAGCAGAGAGGAAAAGTCAGACTCAGTATTTACCTTTATCCGGTGCCTCACACAAAGTAATCAATCAATGGGTTTCTGGTTGGCTTTCCACCAATGCTATTATTATTTGTTATTATTTTTTATTATAAATCTTTGCTCATTTTATTTAAAGATAATGATTGCCAAAGGCTAACTGCTTAATTCTCTAAAACCCAAGCATTCAATGAGCTGAACTGGAATGGCCAGGACATGAGAAGGCTCCAAGAGAAGAAATTACAGTCTTCTGCCCTCCAGTTTCAGACCATCCATCCATGCACAGAAAATGCATGTAAGCCTCACAATGGTCATTGCCCCTTCTTGAGACATCCATGATATAGATGAAGAAATGAGATAATCCCAGGCAATGGGGCTGAGTTTTGCCCAAGGCTCCCCCTTACTTCCCCATAGAGAAGCAAGAGAAAATACAGTATAATGTTGCCAGGACAGTGCCAGCACTGCTTCAGCCTGCCTCACCCTGCACACCAACAGGAAATGGAAGGTAGTGTGAAGAATGGTTCTCAGGGATGAAAGCTCATGGGCAGGGCTTTTTCTTTTTTTCTTTTTAATTTTTTTATTTTGAATTATGAGAACAAAAGATGCAAAGAAAGAGGACAAGGTAAAGTTACAGTGGAAGGACAATCAGCCATAACATAATTCTCAGAAGAAGTCCCCTTGCTGATATCTTAACTTTGAACTTTCAGCCAAAGAACGTTAAGATAAATAAAACAGAATCCATGTACAATTACTTTGTCCCTCAAGTCCCCAGATTGTAGCACATTATATTTTTTTAATATAATTTTTATTTTGATCATAGTGGCTTACATATTGTTGACAATAATATTTTAGGTACATATTTACATAAAATCAGGGGGGATTCCCATCCCCAAATTGTCCTCCCTACACCCCCGTTTCTGTCTTACCTCCCATTTCCTCTTCCCTCACCCCCAGGGCGGCTAGAATATGTGGTCCCCTCTGTCTCTAACCAACTACTTAGTAGTCTTGCATCAGTTTGGTCTTGATGCCTCCCTTATTTCCCCCTCTAAGTAGGGGCAGGGGTAGCTAGTTCAAGTTGCGTGGTTTTGCCTGAAAAAGAGAAAATAAATAAACCGGGGTAAGAGTTTAATACCCCGAAAATGGGCAGAATCCTTCTAGAGGTTCTCATCATCGATTTGGGAAATGAAGGAGAAAAAGAAGTTGAAACACTCCACCAGTACCAAAAGAAGTGTCAAATATCCAGTGAGGACTCCAGCTATAACGATAAGCACCACAAAAAAACAGATAAAAAACAAACCAAAACAAACTAAAAACAAACACAAACAAACAAAAAA
Organism: Suncus etruscus; assembly: GCF_024139225.1. NCBI lineage: Eukaryota > Metazoa > Chordata > Mammalia > Eulipotyphla > Soricidae > Suncus > Suncus etruscus. The sequence goes on along the minus strand of NC_064861.1, from coordinate 67,164,733 downwards.
CACGCCGTGGTCTTGAAATAAGAAACATGGCGTAGCACATAACAAAAGAAAAGAAAGGAAGAGAAAGAAAAGAAAAAAAAAAAAGAATAATTGGGGCCAACAATTTCAATAATCACATCCAAACTGAGGAATCGACCAAAATAGCTAGGTAAATAAAAATAATAATAACAATAATAAATGAAGGTAAGATATATATATATATATATATACATAACCAAGGTTTTGTGTTTTTTGTATTTTTTTTCCCTCCTGCCCTGGCACAGTAAATATTGGGGTCATTCGAATAGGAATTCACTTGCCCTATAAGATATGGGGTTTCTCCGTCCTTGGAGTATACTGTCATGGAATCAGCTCTAGTCTTTGCTCAGGATCATTACTCTCCAGGTTGTGGTTTTTTTTTTTTTTTTTTTTTTTTTTTTGGTGTGTGGAAGGCTTCTGCTCTGTCCAGTGTGATACCGTCAGAGCTCTGTGTTTAGCAGTCCCAGTATCTGTACATATCCTGAGGTGGGACTTATGGTGAAGTCAGTCTTTGTGAATCTAGAGGTTCTGTTACCTCAGTGCCATTTTAATCCATCTTCTGTGGTTGGTGATCTTGGTCTTTGCGCTGAACCTAGGAAGGCATCTAGGATAGCGTCTTTCTTTGTTCTTCCAGAAGCCCCTTTCCGTTACAATTGTCTCTGCCGGACCTTTGGGACTGGGGATCATGCTTATTGTGCAGGTCTTAGTTCAAACCCTAGACTAGGGCTTTTTTATTGGTCCCAAGATGTATACAGTCTGGTCGTGGTTCTAGTATCCAGTCATCTGTAAATCACGATCTTGGCTTTTGGACCTACCAAAGGGTGCCGCGTCTTCTGGTTTTGTCTTGTTGTTAGCTGGTGAGGTAGGCTAAACTGCTCTAAGGTCAAGTTGTTCACATTTTCCTCATTGTCGAGATATCATGTTAGAGCTGGCCCTTGTTGTTGACCCTGCAGTAATAAGGCTGTCCCAGATGGAGATTGTTTCTTACAGCTGTTGTGAGGAGCTGTGCCGTTTCTATGTCTGGGATCCAGGGTTCAAGGCTGGTTGAATGGTATCTAATCACCTGAGGTCTAAGTTGATTCCACTTGACATATTTTCAAGGTAGGAGATAACCCTGTATTGTAAACAACTATGAGTTCCTATCTCTAGTAGATAAGAGCTCTTTTTTTTTTAAATATGTAAGATTTCCCCTTTATTTAGTGTGCCTTTGCAGGGGGAAGTGGTGCTCCATTATATGTCGGAGTATTTGGGGTGGACAGAGTGGGTAACAGAGATAGGTCACATACCCAAAGACGATTTAAAAAAAAAAAAAAGGAAATAAAAGTGTATGTGCCCACAAATGTATATGTAAGGCAAACATTTAAATAAATAAGTTAATTAAAAAAATAAAAAAAATAAAATGAGTTAGCGAAGTTTTTAAAGGACCAACGTGGTGCAAAAGACTACTTTGCATTTGGGAGAGAACAGGTAAAGAGTTGGTGTATTACAGGTCTTATGCCTATGTTGGAAGTACAGTTTTCCCATTGTCTTTTGGATTTTTCTTGTGGTGTGTGGGTTCCCAGGCATCTTCCAATCACACCCCCTGCCCCCCTTCAGATTGGTAAAAATTTGCAGCTGGGAGGTCTTGGAAGAGTTCTTGCATTGGGGATACTATTGGACCTAAGTCCGGTTTCAAGAAACAGTCCATGTTAGGGGGAGTTGGTAGGGAGGGTCTCGCAGCATGTGTCCACAGGGGAGTTGGCTGTCTTTTCTTGCAGGAGACGATGTGTGGGTTCGGTTGGGTGTCCCCTCGCTTGGGTGCTGGGTACTGGTTCATTGGGTAGGAGGTCGATCTTGATGCCTAAAAGATTAAGGACTGAGGGTGGAGAGTTTTAATATGGTGGGAGATCTGGATGGGATTGAGGGGTGAAGGGATAGTTGGATTTCCGGGGGGGAGAAAGGGGAAGGTATATGGGAGGAGTATGAAGGAAGAGAAAAGAGAAAATACCGTAGAAAGGGAGAAGAGAAAGGGAAAAAAGTAAAGAGAAGAGTAGAAGAGAAAAAGAAAAGAGAAGAGAAAAAAAATAGAGAGAAGAAAGGAGAGAATAGCAAGGGAATGCTGGTTTGGTTGAATGTGTTCGATGACTAGAGCCTGTAGTTTAGGTCTGTACATCGCAGGTACTGCTTTGGTGGTCTGACTGGTCACGTGCTTCGATTCCTAAAAGAAGGTTTAACCTAGAGATAAAGTGTATGTTAAAGAGTTTTCTCGTGGCCGTCTCATAGTGCAAGCAAGGTATGGTATCTCGTGTGGTATCCCGAATTGCCATCTTAGTTTGTCCGCCCTTTGTATCTAAGGGCGCCTGTGGAAAGAAAAGCTGAGAGGTTATTTTTAAAATATAGTAAGGTAAAGGGATTAAAACGTAGTGTTATGGTATGTTGCCATTGCATTACGTGATTTCCCGCGGTGTTCTATACTTGTGTTCCTGTTTACGATCTCTAAGGGATTATTGTGGGCCTTTGTTGTAGGAGTCTGGTTACATACCTGTTCTCTCCATGTTGCTGTTTCTGTTGTTGCTGTTTTCCTTGTGGTATAATGTGCAGTCAAGAGTTTGCATTGTTCCTTTTTCATGTATTTTGGACACTGCTCCCACGTATATGTTGACTATTACAGTGATCGGAGTTTCTACCCTGTTAAACCCTGTTATATGATTGTTAGGTATTAGTTGTGTATAAAATATATGTTCTAGGTGTTTCAGAATAGTGCTACCATTCTGTGTTTATCTTTTGTCTTCTGGCTTACTTCGTTTAACATAACATGATCTAGGTCCATCCACGTTGCTGCAAAGTCTGTGATTGTATCATTTCTAACTGCCATGTAATATTCCATTGTGTATATGTACCACATCTTAATGATCCATTCATCCGTTGTTGGACACCTAGGTTGGTTCCAAGATTTGGCTATTATACTGAGTGCTGCGATAAATAGTGGGGTGCATACGTATTTTGGAATGAATGTCCTTCCATCTTGTGGGTATATGCCTAGGAGGGCAATTGCTGGATCAAATGGCAGCTCAATTCTGAGTTCTTTGAGCACTCTCCAGACTTTCCTCCATAGGTGTTGGACTAGGGGACATTCCCACCAGCAGTGGATGAGAGTTCCTTTCATACCGCATCCCCGCCAACAAAGGTTGTTTCCATTATTTTTGATGTGGGCCATCCTCACTGGTGTAAGGTGGTATCTCATTGTTGTCTTGATTTGGATCTCCCTGATGATGAGTGAAGGTGAGCATGTTTTCATGTGTTTGTTGGCCATCCTTCTGTCTTCCTCAGAGAAGTGTCTATTCATTTCGTCTCCCCATTTTTTTATAGCTTTGTTTGGTTTTGGGGGGCTCAGCTTTCTGAGTGCTTTGTATGTTCTAGATATCAGCCCTTTATCTGATATGTCGAGTGAAAAGATTTTTTCCCATTCTGTTAGCTGTCTTCTTGCGTTAAGCAGGGTTTCTTTTGCCATGCAGAAGCTTTTTAGTTTGATGTAGTCCCATTTGTTTATATTTGATGCTAACGTTCTTGCCATTGGTGCTCCATTCTCAAAGACCTTTTTGATATATAGGTCTTTGAGTGTTCTGCCTATTTTATTCTCAATAAACTTTATGGATTCGGGTCTGATTTCAAGGTCTTTGATCCACTTTGAGTTGATTTTTGTATAAGGAGTAAGGTATGGGTTGATTTTCACTTTCGTACATGTGGTTTTCCAGTTGTACCAACACCATTTGTTGAATAGGCTTTCTTTGTTCCATTTCAGATTCTTGCCTCTTTTATCAAATATTAGTTGGCTATATACCTGGGGGTTTATGTCTGGGAATTCTGTTCTGACCCACTGGTCTGATGTCCTGTCTCTGTTCCAGTACCATGCTGTTTTGATTACTATGGCTTTATAGTATAGTTTCAAGTTAGGTAAGGAGATGCCTCCCAGCTTCTTGTTTTTCAGTATTTGTTTGGCTATCCTGGGTCTTTTGTGGTTCCAGATGAATTTTGTGAATGCTTGTTCTAATTCTTTAAAGAATTGTGTCTGGATTTGGATAGGGATTGCATTAAATCTATATAGGAGTTTGGGTAGGATAGTCATTTTGATTATGTTAATTCTACCTATCCATGAGCATGGGATGTTCTTCCATTTCTTTAGATCATCTTCAATTTCTTTCTGGAGTGTTTTGAAGTTTCCCTGGTATAGGTCTTTCACTTCTCTTGTAAGGTTGATTCCTAGATACTTGATATTTTTTGATACTATCTTAAATGGAATTGTATTTTTAATCTCTCTCTCCTCAACTTCATTGTTTGTATATAGAAACGCTACTGTCTTTTGTGTATTGACTTTGTAACCAGCCACTTTGCTGTATTGGTTAATTGTTTCTAGGAGTTTTACTGTGGACTCTTTAGGGTTTTCGATGTATATCATCATATCGTCGGCAAAGAGAGATAGCTTGTGTTCCTCTTTCCCAATTTGAATTCCTTTGATTTCCTTCTCTTGTCGGATTGCTATTGCTAGGACTTCTAAGGTTATATTGAATAAGAGTGGAGAGAGTGGACAGCCTTGCCTAGTTCCTGATCTTAGTGGGAATGCTTCTAGTTTCTCACCATTGAGTATAATGTTGGCTGTAGGCTTTTCATAGATAGCTGTAACTATCTTGAGGAAGGTTCCTTCTAACCCTATTTTGCTGAGTGTCTTTAACATGAAAGGATGTTGGATTTTGTCAAATGCCTTCTCTGCATCGATTGATATGATCATGTGGTTTTTGTCTTTCATGTTGTTGATGTGGTGTATAATGTTGATTGATTTGCGTATGTTGAACCAACCTTGCATTCCTGGGATGAATCCCACTTGATCGTGATGTATGATCTTTTTGATGAAGTGCTGGATTCGGTTTGCTAATATTTTATTGAGTATCTTTGCATCTATGTTCATTAGTGAGATTGGTCTGTAGTTTTCTTTTTTGGTAGTGTCTTTGCCTTCTTTGGGAATGAGTGTGATATTAGCCTCATAAAAGGAGTTGGGGAGGATTCCTGTTTTTTCTATGGTTTGGAAGAGCCTATGGAAAAGTGGTAGTAAGTCTTCTTGAAATGTTTGATAGAATTCACCTGTAAATCCATCTGGGCCTGGGCTTTTGTTCTTAGGGAGTTTTTTAATTACATCTTCAATTTCCTCTGAGGTGATTGGTCTGTTTAGGATTTCTAGATCTTCCTTTTCCAGTCTTGGAAGAGGGTGTTTTTCCAAGAATCTATCGATTTCTACTGGGTTCTCTAGCCTAGTTGAGTATAGTTGTTCATAATATGATCTCATGATATGTTGTATTTCTTGGGGTTCTGTTGTAATCTCTCCCCTTTCATTTGTGATCCTACTGATTTGGGTGTTTTCTCTCTTTTTTTTGGTGAGTTTTGCCAGTGGTTTGTCTATCTTGTTTATTTTTTCGAAAAACCAACTCCTGGTCTCATTGATTTTTTGTATTGTTTTCTTGGTTTCTATGTTGTTTATTTCTGCTCTGGTTTTTATTATTTCTTGCCTTCTGGATGTGGTTGGACTTCTCTGTTGCTGATGTTCCAATTCTTTGAGGTGATCTTTTAAACTGTTGGTTTTGTTATTTTCCTGATTCTTGACATAGGCCTGTATTGCTATGAGTTTCCCCCTAATTACTGCTTTTGCTGTGTCCCATAAATTTTGACATGTTGTCTCTTCATTGTCATTTGTCTCAAGGAATCTTTTTATTTCTTCCTTGAGTTGTTCTTTGATCCAGCTGTTGTTGAGCAGCATGTTGTTTAATCTCCAGGTATTAGTTTTTCTCCATTGCTTCTTCTTGACCTCAATTTTGAGCTCTGTGGCATAGTGATCTGAGAGGGTACTTCTAATGATCCTTACCTTTGTGGTCTTATATAGGTTGGCTTTGTATCGTAATATATGGTCTATTCTGGAGAAGGTTCCATGTGGGCTTGAGAAGAATGTGTATTCTGCTTTCTGGGGGTGGAGGGCTCTATATAAGTCTATTAGCCCTAAATCTTCTAATTTTTCATTCAGAGCTCTTATTTCTTTGCTATTTTTCTGTTTGGTGGATCTGTCCAGTGGTGATAGTGGAGTATTGAGGTCCCCTGCTATTATCACATTTCCCTTCATGTGTTTCTCCAGGTTTGCCAGTAGTTGCCTCACATATTTTGCTGGCTCTACATTAGGTGCATAGATATTGACCAGGGTTAGTGTTTCTTGATCTAATGTTCCCCTGATCAGTAAGTAGTGACCCTCTTTGTCTCTGATCACTTTCTTGAGGTTGAATGCAATTTGGTCTGATATAAGAATTGCTGTCCCTGCTCTTTTTTGTTTTCCATTGGCCTGAATAATTACTTTCCATCCTTTTATTCTAAGCCTGTGCTTATCCTGCATCTGTAGGTGTGTTTCTTGCAGACAGCAGAAGTCCGGTTTATTTTTCCTAATCCAGTTCTCTACTATGTGTCTTTTAATTGGAGAGTTTAGTCCGTTAACATTTAGGGAGATTATTGAGAGAGAGGATTGTTGTGTAGTTGTGTTGTGTAGGGTGGTTTTTGTTACAATCGGGGGTTTGGATTGTGTAATTCGTCTTTGAGTAAGTCGTTTAGGATCGGTTTTGTTTGCACAAATAGTTCAAATTCGTTCTTGTTTGAGAATGTTTTTAGTCTATCCTCCCATATGAATGTAAGTTTTGCTGGGTATTGGACCCTAGGTTGGAAATTTCTTTCATTCAGTCGTTTAAATATGTCATTCCATTGTCTTCTTGCTTGAATTATTTCAAATGGGAGATCTGGTTTGATTCTTATGTCCCTACCTTGGTACTTGAGGTTTCTTTTCTTCCTTATTGCTTTAAGGAGTTCTTCTTTCTCTTTGTTTTTTGCCAATTGGATTACCATGTGTCTTGGTGTTTGTTTATTGGGGTCTATCTTATTGGGAACTCTTTTTATTTCCTGTATTGGCATTGCAGTATCCTTCCAGAGGGTGGGGAAGTTCTCCGCTATTATCTCTCTGACTACTTGTTCTTCCCCTTTCCCTACTTCCTCCCCTTCTGGTATACCCACAATTCTTAGGTTGTTTCTTTTGTCCTTGTTCATTAGATACTGGACCTTTCCTTCCAGTGCTTTGCCTTTTATTTCTTTGTTGGTTTCTTGATCATTTTTTGTTTGCAGTTTTCCTTCGAGTTCTTCAATGTGTTTCTCCAATTCTGTGTTTCTGCTTGTAAGGCTTGTTACTTTGTCTGTTAATTCCTTCACTTCTTTTTGTATGGAATCTCTCATGTTCTTTAACATTTCTTCTTTAATTTGGCTGATTTGTTCATCCATAGATTTCTTATACTCGATAGCTAGGGTTTCTCTCATTCCTTTTATTAATTCTTGCATTTCCTTCCTCATGGCTGCTTTTAGGTCTTCATCGCGTGTATCTGTGCGTTTTGGTGGACTTGGAAGCTTGCAAGAGTTTGTCACCATATTTCCAGATATTAGTGATCTCCTTGATTTACGCATACTTCTTTGTATTTAATGGTGTGTTTTAGAGTGCTGTGCTTCTAATTTTCACCTGTTTTGATCCCCTGTGGTGTGGGAGTTGGTTCCCTCCCTGAGGGTGGTTCTAGAGGGACTTTTGGGTGAACTCGCTGAGGTTTTGATCCTCCTGTACTCTTTATGTGGCCTGGTTAGTTGTTTTCCCCTTTTGTTGGCAGCTAGTACTGGCCCTTTCCTGACCACAGTGGTGGGGGGCACTGTTTCTCCTCTCCTTTTTCTCCTCTCCTCTACTACTTGGAAGTCAGTCTTCCTCTTAATTTCTGTCAGCAGGTGTAGTTCCGCTTCTGGCCACACTGGTTGCGGGCGCTGTTGAGCCTGACTCTCTGTTCCCTCCCTTATCTGGGGGTCAATGAAGCTCTGCTCCTCCGAGTTACCGCGGAAGAAATTCCCCCAGTCAAGCCCTCCCGGTAGCTGCTCTCAGCCCTAGGGGGGGTCTCCGGTCCACTCTGGGGCTCAGGGCTAGGTTGCTCTAGGTTACCTAAAGGTCCAGGGGGCAGGCCCAAGCTCACCTAGTCTATTCGTCCCACCTGTCCCAGCTGGGCAGGTGACTCCGGCCCACTAGGTACTAGGGAATGTCCTCCCCAGTCTACGCTCGGGTCAGGTGGGATGAACTCTGGGGCCTGGAAGTTGAGGCAACGGGTGGTGTGGTCTCTGTGCCAACCAGCTGGCCTCTGCAGTCTATGGGGGGGGGTCGTGCGCAGGGTGGCTGGCGGCTGCGGGTCGTCCACCTGTGAGCGCCCTAGGAGAGTGCACTCACCCTGGACGCCTGGGGTCCCTACTCCCCGGTTGGCGCGGCTGGCCTCTGCAGTCTATGGGGGGGGGGTCGCACGCAGGGTGGCTGGCGGCTGCGGGTCGTCCACGTGTGAGCGCCCTAAAAGAGTGCACTCACCATGGACGCGGGGGTCCCTACTCCCCGTTGGCGCGGTTGGCCTCTGCAGTCTATGGGGGGGGGTCGCGCGCAGGGTGGCTGGCGGCTGCGGGTCGTCCACGTGTGAGCGCCCTAAAAGAGTGCACTCACCATGGACGCCGGGGGTCCCTACTCCCCGTTGGCGCGGCTGGCCTCTGCAGTCTATGGGGGGGGTCGCGCGCAGGGTGGCTGGCAGCTGCGGGTCGTCCACGTGTGAGCGCCCTAAAAGAGTGCACTCACCATGGACGCCGGGGGTCCCTACTCCCCGTTGGCGCGGCTGGCCTCTGCAGTCTATGGGGGGGGTCGCGCGCAGGGTGGCTGGCGGCTGCGGGTCGTCCACGTGTGAGCGCCCTAAAAGAGTGCACTCACCATGGACGCCGGGGGTCCGTACTCCCCGTTGGCGCGGCTGCCCTCTGCAGTCTATGGGGGGGGGGTCGCGCGCAGGGTGGCTGGCGGCTGCGGGTTGTCCACGTGTGAGCGCCCTAAAAGAGTGCACTCACCATGGACGCCGGGGGTCCCTACTCCCCGTTGGCGCGGCTGGCCTCTGCAGTCTATGGGGGGGGGTCGCGCGCAGGGTGGCTGGCGGCTGCGGGTCGTCCACGTGTGAGCGCCCTAAAAGAGTGCACTCACCATGGACGCTGGGGGTCCCTACTCCCCGTTGGCGCGGCTGGCCTCTGCAGTCTATGGGGGGGGGGTCGCGCGCAGGGTGGCTGGCGGCTGCGAGCACATTATATTTCTTAACAGCACACAAGGCAATCTAAAGCCATAAAACTTACGTAACTCCTTAAACATTAGAGGCATAGTATTTTTTACATTTCCATGTACATGCATATTAGCTTAAGTTAACCTCAAATTTTAAGTGGGTGCATTTAACCTCAAATTTTAAGTGGGTGCATTTTAAGGATTAGAGTCAAAGGAGCACAGTAAAAACGGTGTTAGAGTGGCAATTGTTGTTTGCATAGGCCCACCAAAATATGAGAGGCATGGAAAGGAATAACCTTGGCCTAAATACAAAGAGATCCTACCCCTGAAGTTTCCTGGCATAAGACCAACTCTAGGCTTCAGGCAAGTTATTGTCCTATCCAAGACATTGTCCATAGTGCCAACACACTTTTCACACAGTCTCTGTTGTTGGTATCATGTTTCTGTATTAAAGATTCTAGAATCTGCATATCCTAAATTGAAGTCATGATGTGGAATGTCTTCTCGATTCACCTCACCATGAAAGGGCAATGCAGGAAGCCCTGTCCTGTAAGCAGGTCGGTGTTAAGTCTTCTCATTGTTAAGGGAAGTCTCTTTTCAGCAGGACGATGTCTGAGCAGTGGTAGGGTCTTCCGTGGTAGAGGATTGCTTCCAGGTGATGTTATAGACAAACCTCACAATTAAGGGGCAATACAGCAAGCCCTGTCCAGTAAGCAGGTCATTGTTTTTGTTAAGTCTTCTTAGTGTTAAGGGAAGTCTTTTTTGAGTAGATCGATGTCAGAACAGCTGTAGGGTCTTCCCTGGTAGAGGAATGCCTCCAGGTGATGTTATACACAACCTTGGATGTTTCGTAGATGTCTTCTCTAGATCAGGGGTGAATGGAGAATGCCCATTCTTCTGAGGCCTGTACCAGGTCTTTATGTCAATGTTCAGGGTGTAAGGTCTCATTGCACTACAGGATTTGTGTGTTCCCATCTCTATTAGATAAGAACTTATTGGTATGTATAGTATTTTCCCATTTTAGTGTGCCTAAGTAAACAAGAAATAAAGCCACGTGGTGCTATCAGATATATGGGGGCGTAAGAACATTTCCAACAATACCCAAGACTTGGTTCAAACATAAGCATTAAACTGAGGGATTCTTTCACACCAAATTTCATATTGAGCAGTTCACAAAGAGAAGATAAAAAACATGGGGGGGGGATCATCACTGTATAAGAAAATATTCAGCAAAAGCTATAGCCGTCAAAGGAAACACCCATAAAATGTTGAAGAGACATAAGTGTCCTTTTTATGCCTTTTAAATAGTTGGGTGGGTGTTAACTCCAGGGCACCACTTTGATCTGTGACTTAGGACTCTACAGTACTTAAGTTAGAAATGGAAAATGAGGAGTAATGATGATAGGAGTTAAGGAAGTTAAAGAGAAATATGATCTTATGAAGGGGTATGCAAAAGGGCAGAGTACAAAATGGACATTATGCATATATAAAAACATAATTCAGTGATAGTGAGTACTATTAATGTTTCTTGTGTGCGTGGGGGCTATAGCCCCCGCGCGATTTTGAAAATATAGACTGGACAGAGATTACCAGTGACTTCAAGAAGCTGGGAGGCCAGAAGTTCAGGGCCCCACCCAGACCCTCCCTAAGGAGCTGAATGGATAATGGGGGAAAGCCTAGGGTACCTTCAAGCTCCACAAAGGGGCCCAACTCACTGGCTTGCCCAGGCATGTGGCCCAGGGAAGCCCTGGAGATCTGGAGCAAGGTGGTAGAGGGGTGCTGGGGTTACCCAAGCCCCGCATCCCCACTAGGCCTGTGGCCTAGTGCCGGTGGCCTGCCACCTGCCAAACCCCCTCCTGCTAGACTCCCGGCTCCCAGGAAGAAGAGATCCTTCAAGAAGCTGGGAGGCCAGAAGTTCAGGGCCCCACCCAGACCCTCCCTAAGGAGCTGAATGAATAATGGGGGAAAGCCCAGGGTACTTTCAAGCTCCACAAAGGGGCCCAACTCACCGGCTTGCCCAGGCATGTGGCCCGGGGAAGGCAGGGCTTTTTCTTAAGCAATAAATAAATAAATAAATAAATAAATAAATAAATAATAAATAAAGGAGGAAAGTTAACTTTTACTCAAGTTTGAATGAAAAGTCTCAAATGAAAAGTAAAAAACAGAAGAACTGTCCCAACTCTCAACAGTGGAATCCAACTTTCAGGGACATGCACAAGTGTTGAGAATGGAGCTGCCTGCTGGTCATGGGCACAGCATTGTCATTTCTGACATGCTCGGTGACACCAGGCACATTGGTTAGGAATGCTTCAGTCAAAACATCACTGTGTGCTCAAGGCTAGGGAAAATGCCAGCAATGCTAATCACTAGATCAATAACAATGACTAAGTCTAATGCATACTGTGAGAGGCACTGAACTGAGTACTGTCCATTTGTTGCCTTACTTGATATTCCAAATCAACTACTGATATAGACACTATTATTGTCCCCATGGCCTGGAGACATGCTGTGACTTGTTCAGGGTCTCCAGCCAGGACATGGATGTTGGCTACCGTGACTGACTCAGTGGTTACTTTTGCAAAACTCCCTGCCATTTTTTCAGTGCTAAGTGCTGTCTGCTATAAGCCCATATACCAACAGGAAAAAGGCAACCTTCAAGAAATAAGTAACTTCTCAGCCTAGGGGAGGAAGACACTGCCTGATACCATGGAGCCAAGTCTCCCCTTAACTACATTCCTGAGTTAAAAGCTAAATGCAACAAAGCTTGCCCCACCATAAAAACTGCTGAGAGTTCCGGAAAGTGGGCTACAAGCCCTACTTTAGGGTCATAGGGCAATTCCTTGAAAGCTGCTGACTTAGGAGTGCTTGTAAGAATGTCACTGCTTCTCCCTCCCTTCTGGAAAATGATTTACTGCCTTTGTTTCATGGCTTTCGCGCCAAAATGTATGATTGACACCATCTTTTACCTGCCCCCTTCTCCTCCTCTATATAAGAGATGCAGAACCCTAATAAAGACACCTTTGAACGGTCTGATCGCCAAAGGTCATTATTATTAACCTCTCTTAGATTTTTTACAGGTGTGGTTGTTCTTCTAGCCCTGCTAAATAAAGGTGCGGTTGTCCGTGAGCCTCTCGACTGATTCCTGCTGGCCGGGCCCCTCCGGGGGGCTTGCAGGACTCCGCACATGGAACAGTTGGAATCTGAACCCAGATTCATGTGAAACTGGAGGCTGAGTATTATAAAGGCACCCACACAGAATCTAGCTGTGGAGTGGAGGGTGCCCAGTTTGCCTTAATCTAGTGTGTTCCAAAGAGAGAAATAAGGACCCCACAAGTTCTGACTTTTAAAACCTAAATCAATGAAGCAAATAAAAAGTGAGAGGCACAGAAAGTATTTCTTAGCCCCCAAACCCACCCCCAGCCTCCCTGGAATCCATGAACTAAGAATGTATGGAAGAGGCATCAGTGAAGAAGCATCTAGAACAAGTGTCCTGGGATCAATCACCCAGAACAAATCTGCCTTGCCAAAAAAGAGTTGTCTTTTTTGGCAGCTGGACTTCCTCCAGACGGGGCCCCCACTTTCCAATGAAGGTACAATATTCTGGCAGCATCTTTCCAAGAAGTAGTGGGTTTCCCCTGAGAACTGAGTAGCCTTTGGCAGACATATTTATGCATATGCTGTGCCCTTGACTTGTGCAAATATACCCACCTACAGTCACTGTAGTGGGTCAAGTGAGGTATTCAGGGACAAGGAAGAGTGATTTTATTCATCCAAAAGCACTTAATAGGTGTCAGATGTAATGAGGAAAGGGCAAAAGAGACCCTCAGTGGAAGAGTTCGTGGGCAGCCCAGCTGTGAGGACAGTGAATGACCTAGTGTCTGGGGACTGTGTCTATTCTAGAGATCTAGGGACTTAATACCCAGATACTTTGGAAGCTTTCTTCTTCCTGTCAATGCTTTTAGCTTCTATTTCAGGAGCTTCTCTTGCTCTGATCAATATACTATCATTGCCAGAGTCTCTTCATTGTCACTAACCTCTCACCTCCCACCTTAATCTGCAAGGAGTGACTCATTTAAGAGTTCCTTCTTATATAGTTACAATGGCCAGTCCCCTGACCCTCTGCAATGGCTTGAGGCTCTCATAGTCTCTACTTCTTCTCCAGTTTTTGTCTCTACTAGAATGTGTGTCTCCACTTTCCCAGCCTTTTGAACATATTCCAACCTGTCTCTCTACCTGAAGTTTGGCATTTCTTAGAGATCCTCTCCTCACCCCACTTAGGCACTTTCACTCTTGGCTGCTTGCATGCTGACTTTCACATGTGGAATTCTCTCATGCAAGCATGTCCAAAAAGTTCCAAAGCAATTGTCAGAACACTTGATATCTTTTCTTCAAATAAAACCCAATATATCTCTAACATGAAATGCACAACTACATAAAGACAAGATATGGACAGGGAGAAAAGACTCACATTAAATCTGAAGGCCACCTGAAGTCAAAGGTGGGGGGAAATAGGAAAGAAAGGGACCTGTAAAATAGTACAGTGGGTTAAGGTTCATGCCTCGCATGCAACCAAGCCCAGTTTGATTCTCAGCATCAAGTATCATCCCCTGAACACCGTCAGAGTCACTCCTGATCCCAGAACCAGAAATAACCCTTAAATATTGCCAAGTATGATTCAACCTCCTAAAAAATATGCTTAGTCAAAGGGCTTTATTTCCCTCAGCCTATAAAAGAATGCATCTAAGTTTCCACAGAATCCCATTTTATTCAACATATTCTTAAAAATCTAGGTATTGTGCACCTACACAGCAAAGATACTCACTGTGTCATTGTTCCTCAGAACCAGTGGAACTTCATAGACTTCACAGGGCATGTAGTTCTGAAAGATAATTTCTGATGGAAAGGGCTGGAAGAGTGCCTGATCCAGGTCAATTTTTGAATACTGCAGTTGGAAGAGATAATAATGTCGTCACATAATGGCAAATATGACTGGGAACAAGAAAAAATACTGTACAGGTCCATGAATATTAAAAACTAGGACATAGTAAACACTCAAAAGGGGATAATTACTATAAACAGTAATTGTTATAGTTAGCAAGTTATTATAATCAACTTTTTTTTAACACAAAGGAAAGTAGAAACTTTGATCGTTAGTTAAAAAGATACAGGCTAAAAAGAACAACAATTTTGGTTTCAATTTCCAGTAAATGTGAATAAAATCATTTGATTCCCTCTGCCTGATGAAAATAACTAGAAATTTGTATCAACAAAGATATACTTAGGGCACTGAAGTTCAAATAAGATAACAAAGAGACACTGACCCAGAATCCAGGAGAAGACAAAGAACTGGGATGGAAGGCAGAACAGATAAGAGAAAATATTTCTGGGGCCGGAGAGATAGCACGGAGGTAAGGCGTTTGCCTTACATACAGAAGGACAGTGGTTTGAATCCCAGCATCCCATATGGTCCCCTGAGCCTGCCAGGAGCGATTTCTGAGCATAGAGCCAGCAGTAACACATGAGTGCTGCCGGGAGTGACCCCCCCCAAAAAAAAGAGAGAAAATATTTCTTCTGTAGGAATTTTGCCTTGCACACAACCAACTGGAATTCTATCCTTGGCATCCCTCCCACATAGTCCTTTGAGTAAATCCTGAGTGCAGAGACAGAAGAAATCCCTGAGCATAGCTAAGTTTGGCACCCAAACAAATAAACAAAAAATCAAGACTTTGTTTGTTTGTTTGTTTTGGAGCCACATCCAGTGACGCTCAGGGATTGCTCCTGGCTCTGCACTCAGAAATTGCTCCTGGCTTGGGGGACCATATGGGATTCGGGGGATTGAACCGTGAACCGTCCTGGGACAGCCACATTTAAGGCAAACACCTTACCGCTGTGCCACCACTCCAGCCCCAAGACTCTCTCCTCTACAAATAGGATTCATATCAAATAACTTTCCCCACTACCGGTACTTTATTCTAAAGGCCACGAAAGGCAAGGGAACAATGTTTACTCTCTGACCTGCAGAAGGGCTCCAGCACCAGTCACCCACTGTAGCCTTTGGTGCTACAGCACAGCAGGAAGGCAGAATCACTGTGTTGCAGCCAGTCTCTAGCGGTTTGTGACAACAGCTACAGGGAGACTAGGATCCTACCCTGCCTCTCTGAAAAAGCAGCAGGGGCTATCCCCAGAGAAAGAGAGAGAGCTGGAGTGTGTCCCGCCCCCCCTCGAAAGGCTGCCCCATGGGTTCATGACAGTTTATGCAGGCAAGACTCAGTCCCTGAAAGAGAGTGAAAAAAGACATTTCTGGGATGTTGATGTTCACAGGATTCTAGCAGAGGTAGAAATGCCCTCCCCAGAAGAAGAGAGTACCATTTACAGTGTTAGGACATTTTTTTACAAATGAAATAAAATTTTATTTCATGCTCATGAAATTTTGTAATGATAAGAAAAAAATTTTAGGACCAGAGTAATAATAGTAAAAGTGGATGGGGAGGAGGGGAAAAAATAATAATAATAATAAAGTGGTTGAGGCCCTTGCCTTTTACATCACAGACCTGGAGGTTAAATGCAAAGAACATTAAGGGGCTGGACAATAAATAGCACAGCGGTAAGGCATTTGCCTTACATGTGGCCAACACAGGACAGACCCCGATTCAAATCCCATCATCCCATATGGTCCCCCAAGCCTGCCAGGAGTGACTTCTAAGTGCAGAGCCAGGAGTAACTCCTGAGCACCGCCAGGTATCCCCGCCCCCAACCCCCACCCCCCAAAAAGAAAAGGCAAAACACTTTTTGTCTTTTAGGGGTCAGAGAGATAGCGCAGTGGTAAGGCATTTGCCTTGCATGCAGCCTATTTAGGACAGAAGGTTTCGAATCCTGGCATCCCATAAGTTCCCATGCCTGCCAGGAGCAATTTCTGAGCATAGAGCCAGGACTAATCCCTGAGTGCCACTGGGCATGACCCAAAAACCAAAAACTAAGAAAGAATAAAAAACACTATGGGGCCAGAGTGATGGTGCAGTGGTGGGGCATTTGCCTTGCATGCGGCTGAACCAGGATGGACCTGGATTTGATCCCCCAGTCTCTCATATGGACCCCCAAGCCAGGAGCGATTTCTGAGCACATAGCCAGGAGTAACCCCTGAGCATCACCAGGTATGGCCCAAAAATCAAACAAAGAAACAAAACACACACACACACACACACACACACACAAACACACACACACACACACACACACACACACACACACACACACACCACTCTAGTAATTAAAACACTGTGGTTTGGACATAGTATCTAGCCATTTCCAAGAGTATATGTGGTCCTGCATATCTGGATACTTGATGTGTATTTGATTAAAAGAATCTCTAATGCAGAGGAGTGTGGACTTTTGCAGAAAAGACACCTACAGTTCCAGGTGAATTCTGTGTACGTTGTAACCAGCAAATTGAGGTCTTGTTCTCACCCATTTTAGCCACAATAGGCAGATGCGATTTGCATTATATAAATCGACAAAGCAGGTGGCACATCTTAAAATAAAGGAATTGACAAGAAGAAATTTCCTCGATGCCTAGGGGCACCATGAAACAGGGAAGGCAGGAGTCAACTGACAGACACAAGTATGTGTATTTATAGGAAGCAATCTGTTATTGAGGCAGGCTCAGAGAGAGGGAGTCTTGAGTCATAAGATTCCCCATGGTCAGAATTCAGGAGAGAAAAAGGTAAATAGTTGCTCCATGGAGGCTCTAGAGAGTATCATCCTGAGTGAAGTTAGTGGAAAGGAGAGGGACAGATACAGAATGTGCTCAAAGGCAATAGAAACTTAGCAGGCACATCAGGCAGGGGGATGAGGGGCAAATAGAAGGGGGAAGGGACTCAGTGATAAAGAATTCCAGGACAATGGAGAGAGAAGCTGAGTGTGGTATGTGTTGCTAGAATGTTTTATGTATGAAACCCTGCTATTCTCAGTATTGTAAATCATGGTGCTCCAAATAAAATGTGCACTGGTGAAGGAGGGTGTTGAACATTGTACTGAAACTCAATTATGAACAACTTTGTAACTGTATATCTCACGGTGATTCAATTAAAGAATTTACTTATTAAAAGTGAGAGAAAATGAGCTAGAGTAGCATGGAATGGAGAAGACTCAAATAGTCATTGGGGGTGCAGGGTCAAATAAATGTGGGGCATAAATCACAATTCTGAGTGGAGGAGAGGAAAGCACTGGATGGTGCTTAAGAAAAGCACTGGATGGTTTCTTAAACTTAAGAAAAATAGGATCTGGGTTAAATTTTAAAAATCATACTTTTATTTACTGAACTTAAAAACAAATAATTGTAGTAGAATGCCTGTCTCAAATACAGGCAGGAGATGGGAAGGGGGGAGGGGAGAATGTTACACTGGTGAAGGGGGGTGTTCTGTTTGTGACTGTAACCCAACTATGATCATGTTACTTAAACAAAAAATATATTAAAAAAGATCATACTTTTGTGGATAACTGGTAATGGTATGATGATATGTAAGAGGAAAGTTTTATCGGTTTTCTAGATCAACATTTCTCAACAGAGCGCCATATGATCTTCTGTGGGACCGCAGATATTTGTGGTGCACAGGTAAAAACTGTGTTAATGGGAGGCTATGTCATGAATCTAGGGGGCCAACCAATTGGACAAGATAATAACCAGTGAATTGGGAAATGGGGAGAATGATCACTGAGATATAAGTGCTTGAAAACAGAACAAAAAAGAGACGCTTTATCAAATGCTGCAAGACACCCAGGTCTGCTGAGCTTGAATCAATCTTATGAAAAAGTGACACACATGCAAAATGCAAAGAGACACATAGAGCCTGATGAGTGCAGTTACAATGAAACAGAATTTACAGAAAGTGATGGCCCGAGTACCATGCTGGGAGTGAACTCTGAGCTGAGCACTGCCGTGTGTGTCCAGAATATGGACGACAAGTATTGGGGGTGGGGGATTGTAAGGGTGAATGGCAAAAAAAGTCTAACATGTTCGTAGTGGGTGCTTCTAAAGAGAGCCAAAAGGGCTTGAAAAAATATTTGGTAATTCAAAGGAAATTTTCTAGAACAATATGGAGTCAAAAAGATTCTAAGGAAAATTTTAATTATATTCTAATAACATTTCTCAATATTAAGAATACAACTTGATTGACAGACAAGTTAGAAAAATAAAGTATCAGCCTCTCGGGCTGCAGGATTTTGGGGGGATCTGAGCCTGATTCACTGCCGAGAAGAGTGGGTGCTGCCTTCCCCCGTTAAATAAAATTGGTGAATCAAAAAAAGAAAAAAGAAAAAGAAAAAGAAAGTATCGGGGCCAGAGAGATAGCATGGAGGTAAGGCGTTTGCCTTGCATGCAAAAGGACAGTGGTTCAAATCCCGACATCCAATATGGCCCCTGAGCCTGCCAGGAGCAATTTCTGTGCGTAGAGCCAGGAGTAAACTCTGAGTGCTGCTGGGTGTGACCCAAAAATAAAATAAAATAAAGTATCGACATGATGGAACAGTAAGCGGGTTTCAGAAGTCTACCTATATTGTCACATGAACCAGAAGAAAATGAGGGAAATGTATGCATGTCTCTTCTGGGAAAAATGTATGAATCGTGAGCACTGCTGAGTGTGGGGCAAAATAACACAAAATACCCACAAAGGAACTCATACTTACTGTCTTTAATTATCTTCCTATCAAATCCCAACAATCAAGATCAACAGGAGAACAAAAAGAAGATATCAAAGAATCCCAGTAAGAGACTGATTAGCCCCTAGATAATAAAAAAATTATATAGCTCTTGTTCTAGAATGTTCACTTTATTTCCGAAACTATTTTATACATAAGGATAATAGAAAGCAGATACCTTTTGATGTGTTGTCTCTCCCATATCTAAAAGTTCAACAATCTGTGGTCGACACATGACTGTTGTATTAGCTAGTCTCTGCTCCGTGGTCAGGGACATTTCCTTCAGGAACTCCGAGGGTGTTAACTAGATTTTAAAACAAGATACCAAAGGTTATACTGGAAATATATCTTGACTGCTAGTAATAAATAATTCGTGTTATGCAGCTCACAGGATAATTCCATAAAACCACTAAGCTTCTTTATAAAATATTTAAAATAATTTTACAATACAAGAAAAGGCACTTAAAAAAGCTCTCTGCATAGTAATTTGAAATGACATGTAGTTGCTGTTTTCTTGAGATGTTGAGGGAATGAAATGAAGGAATATGGAATGAAGGAAGGGTAGAAAATTACACAGGGATATGTCCAAAACTTTTTTGGGGGGGTTTGGGTCACACCCGGCAGCGCTCAGGGGTTACTCCTAGCTCTATGCCTAGAAATCGCTCCTGGCAGGCTCGGGGAACCATATGGGATGCTGGGATTTGAGCCACCGTCCTTCCGTGTCTAAGGCAAACGCCTTACCACTGTCCTATCTCTCCGACCCCCAAAACTTTTAAGGTTATAATCAGAAGACATATCAGCATGAAACCCTAAGTTTCTAAAATCACTTTTAAGTATCATAGCTAAGGAGTTAGAAACACTTCTATTTCCCCAAAGAAGTTATAGTGTGCAAACTATGCGTTTAGCCATCTAGCTGTCAGATTGTGTCAGGTCAACTGGAAGTGAAATTTTTCAACTGTGCAAGATCTGAGGAGTATCACCTACTGCTAAGGAATGAATGAGTCTGAATGTCTTAGAAAACAAACACTAAGAGCACAGGTGGACCTTGATTTAAAAGTTGTCAATCACAGATCGAACGGTTTGTCAATATTGACCTACTCAAATATGAACACAAAATGCTTTCATGATTTTTAATGCTAGAAGGAAAATATAACATGGTTATTCGGGAAAATCACTATCACTGAATTATGGTTATTTTGAAATGTTCCCATTGCTCCAGGGCCTACTCTACATGCAAAGAAGTTATGATCGTTGGCAGAAAAATAATGCTTAAGTATGTGCCAAGACTTTTCAAACATGCAGAAGTATACAATTTAGCTGATTTATTTTGCTCCAGGTTAAAATTCATGCTCTTTAAATTTACTACAAAATTAATTTTTGTAATTTAATCCATAGAAAAGAAGGTATATTTCTAATATAGCATCCAACTATAAATACTTAAATGCAAAATGAATTATTTTAAATGTTACCAACAAAATAGTCACCACAAAAAAAGAATGAAAATTTTATTGTTCTAATTAGAAGATAGTTTGAAGAAAAAATTTGAATTATTAAGTATTATCTCTGGCACAATAAATAGTTATAAGTAACAATTTATGTGTAGTTTATAGTTCTCGACAACTGTTACAATTCATTGTAAAAGTTTTATTTTAAAGACAACATTTTTATATGATCTTAAATAGCAAAGTCATTTTAATATTCTCCACTCTACAAATGTACAAACAAGAATGACCGCTGCTTATAAACATAGATTATTTAAGTTAAACTCTGTAAAATTCTTTTTTTCTTTTTTTTCTTGTAAGAATTTATTCCAGAGACAAAATTGATTAACTGTAAAATTCTATTATTGGATTATTTTTGAATTTCACAAATGTCAATCATGAGTACAGCAGGTAGAGCACTTGTTTTGTATGCAGCCCACCCAGATAAGATCCCTGGCACTCGATATGAGCCCCCAATCCCCACCAGGAGTGACCCTGAGTGCCAAGAAGAAGTCCTGAACACTGTTGGGTGTGACCCAACAAACAAAAACAAAAACAGAAAACACAAATAGAAATTACATTAAGATTTAGAAGTCCTAATAATTTTCTTAAATAATCTTGTTCCCATTAACTCAAGCAATTCAAGTCACTACTGTGATGCATGTAACTTATAATTTGCAGAAGTTCTTGGCCTTTAGGGGATGACACTGCCCTGCAGCATGCCACCGTGTCAGCCACATTGATGTCATAGTTAACAGTTCTCTGATATTCGGGGATGCTATGTAGCAACTATAGGTCTCCTGACGAGGAAGCATTAGACATAGTACATCGAAACTCTCTGATACTTTACCATTCGGTTTACTTCCTCTTCTGTGACCAGCTTTGGAGTTCGGGGTGTCAAAAAATTGCGATGGGCCCTTCTAGGCATTCTGACCATCTGAACCTCTCCCTTATAATGCTCAATTCTTCTACTTGTCATTTTCAGGAATTTCCTCTCCTTATCTAAATTAAGAAAAAAGTTTAGAATAGTTTATTTCTGAATACAAGTCACTATTCTTTAAGCATCTTCAAATACAAGGTAGCTTACTAAGTAGTAATCTTCAATGTACATCAAAATCTTGCAACCCTCTAGATTCTAGAATTCCTTTAAACAAGCCTAGTGATTGTGGAAAAACTCAGGAAATACATAGAAATATCTGCAGTTCTTTAATATTCTTCCAAAGAAAAATAAACTCTATGCAATAAATACTCCTCACAGCTTGCATCTTTATCTGACTGTTTCTTATCATGATGCCCACCCTGGAAACTGAATATATGGAATATGTCAGATCTGGGCCGCTGGGAATAGATTGTATAGATACAGCAAGCAAGGATGGAGAAGAGAACATCTCTGCAAAGTTCTAAATTTCAGAGTCATAAAGTAGGCTTTATATAGCCACTTATTATTCAAACTAAGAAAAATGGTATCTTCCTTTTGTTTGGGGGCTAGTCTATGAACAAATAGGAATATCTATGTTGGGTAATGTCAGACTAGGTTACCTAAATATTTGACATAATGTTTAAGACCAACAACCTCAAATCTTTAAAATGTTTACAAGACAGATCCAAACAGAAGGGAAGGTGGTAAATAAAGGGAAACAGAACAATACAAATGCACTAAATCTCACTGAAGAAAAGAACTAAAACAATTAAGAAATTGAATTTGAAATGTTAAGAAAGGAAAAAAATATCAGAGAAGTAAGTGCTGAAACAGAAGATAGTAAAAGAACAATGAAAGACATAAGGGGAAAAAAAGTAAAGTAAAAGATCCAATGTGCAATAATTAGAGCCTATGGATGGAGAATAAAATGTCCTGGAGTAGACCTGATATTAAAAAGTATAATGCAATGGTAGAGAGACAGTACAAAAGGTAGGGTACTTGCTTTGCTCACAGCCAACCTAAGGTCAATCCCGAGCACCATATATGGTCCCCTGAATGTAGAGCCAAAAGTAAGTTTTGAATACTATCAGATATGCCCTCCATCAAAAGAAAAAACATAAAAATTACAAAAAGAAATAAGAAAATTCCAGTAATAAGAACAATAAAAAGGAACTGATAGGCACTTAGAAAATAAATGACCCAGAACGATAAACTCTTGGAATTGATAAGCTCTATTTCAGATAAATATAAGATCTTAAAAGAATATTAAAATAGATCAAATAAATTATAAAGGCCAAGATAAACAGATATCACTATATTTCAGAAGAGCATCCTCATAAATGGAAAAACTCAGAGCAGCATTTTCAAGAGCTTTCAACGTTTTTAAAAGTATGAGTCAAAAATTTATATGCAGTTACATGCAGAATCTTTTTTTAAACATTTTTCTTTATTTAAACATCTTGATTACAAATATGATTGTGATTAGGTTTCAGTCACGTAAAGAACACCCCCCTTCACCAGTGCAACATTCCCACCACCAATGTCCCAAATCTCCCTCCATCCCACCCCACCCCCACCTGTACTCTAGACAGGCTTTCCAGTTCCCTCATTCATTCACATGATTATGGTAGTTCTCAGTGTAGTTATTTCTATAACTGCACTCACCACTCTTTGTGGTGAGCTTCATAAAGTGAGCTAGAAGTTCCAGCCCTCCTCTTATTGTCTCTGAGGATTGTTGTAAACATGACTTTTATTTTTCTTAAAACCCATAGATGTGTGAGACTATTCTGCATATCTCTCTCTCTCTCTCTCCCGCTGACTTATTTCACTCAGCATGATAGACTCCATGTACATCCATATATAGGAAAATTTCATGGCTTCATCTCTCCTGACAGCTGCATAATATTCCATTGTGTATATGTACCACAGTTTCTTTAGCCATTCGTCTGTTGAGAGGCATCTTGGTTGTTTTCAGAGCCTGGCTATTGTGAATAGTGCTGCAATAAATATAGGTGTGAGGAAGGGGTTTTTGTATTGTATTCTTGTGTTCCTAGGATATATCCCTAGAAGTGGAATAGCTGAGTGGAATGGGAGCTCAATTTCCAGTTTTCGGAGGAATCTCCATATCGCTTTCCATAGAAGTTGGACTAGACGGCATTCCCACCAGCAGTGGATAAGAGTTCCTTTCTCTACACATCCCCACCAGCACCGATTGTTCTCATTCTTTGTGATGTGTGCCAATCTCGGTGGTGTGAGATGGTATCTCATCATTATTTTGATTTGCATCTCCCTGATGATCAGCGATGAGGAGCATTTTTTCATGTGCCTTTTGGCCATTTGTATTTCTTTTTTTTATCAAAGTGTTCATTTCTTCTCCCCATTTTTTGATGAGATTAGATGTTGTTTTCTTGTAAAGTTCTATCAGTGCCCTGTATATTTTGGATATTAGCCCTTTATCTGATGTGTATTGGGTGAACAGTTTCTCCCACACGGTGGGTGGCTCTTGTATCCTGGGCACTATTTCCTTTGAGGTGCAGAAGTTTCTCAGCTTAATGTATTCCCATCTGTTTATCTCTGCTTCCACTTGTTTGGAAAGTACAGTTTTCTCCCTGAAGATGCCTTTAGTCTCAATGTCATGGAGTGTTTTACCTACATGTTGTTATATATACCTTATGGTATCAGGTCTGATATCAAGGTCTTTAATCCATTTGGATTTTACCTTCGTACATGATGTTAACTGGGGTTCTATATGCAGAATCTTATCTGCAATCAGTATCTCCTTCAATTATTGAAGCTGTGGAAAGGGAGTTTGACTATGGAGTTTGACTACTGAGTTAGTCCCTTCTTGAAGAAATTTAAAGTTTCCAAGCAACTGGGGACTTTAGCAAAAAGAGTGACAATGAGCATTTTGTGTATTTAACAGTAGAGTTAAAATTAAAGTAAAATTGAAGGCATACATACAAGATTAGGGAACAATGAGGAAACTGCATGAACTCAAAACACACCCAGCAATGTGACTCCAAATAATAAACAACTGGTGATGGGGGGGAGAATTCCAGCTAGTGAAAAAGAAATGATTGAAAAATAATCGCCACTTTGCAGCCCCTAATGAACCCCAGGATCATCAACGCTAAAGCTATTAGAAAAAATATTGCTGAAGAATTTTATAATGGCTCAATCAGACTAACAACACCTGAGCCCTCTAAAACAATCTTCACACTGAAAGAGTAGAAGCCAGACATATTCTGAGCCTTTGTTGTGATCTTATGTGGCCCCATCTAGGTAAAACTATTGAACAAAAAGTATAAATCAAAATCCTGCCTCTAGTCTGTGTCTCTCAGGCTGCAGAAGACATAAAGAATGGAGGAACATCCATATTCTGTAAGAACATAATTAATTATGCCAAATCCAGATGGGGAGAATGTTATTGGAAAATGGCCTTGTTTATTCAATTGTTAAATATATGTAAGAGAGAGAGAGAGGGAGAGAGAGAATGTGTGCATGTGAAGAAGTGCAAGCAATGAATATGAGTAAAGGATCATACCAACTAAAACATTAAAAATAAAACACAATGGTGAAGAAGGGAAAAGAGGCCATCTTTTCATATGATCATTGGCCAAACCTTCTAGCACACTCTGTCCTCATCTACCCTTCCTCCAACTCTATCTCCTTTCAACCTGTATGTTCACTACATGGCCTCTGCGTGGGCTTCTCTCTCCCTTGTCTTCTCTCTCTTTTCTTCTCTTCTCTCTCCTCTCCCTTGTACCCTTCTCTTTCCACTCCTCCCCTTCTCTTCTGCCTTCACTCTTCTTTCCCAGTCTAGATCAGTCTCCCAACCTCTCAATGTCAACAGCCCGATTTCAGTCTCTCCATCATGCTGTAAAACATTGGGGCCATCCAGCTATTCTCCTCTCCTATACCCAGAGACTTTCTACTACCTACAAGATGATTCCACTCATATGTCTACAGGAAATTCTATCCCAATATATCCCTCAAGACCTGTTCTCTCTCTCCCCAGGAAAGCATCATAACCACAAAACTGCTCTTGCCCTCACCCTAAATTCAGGTCTCATCTATGAATTCTCTCCCTTCCAATCTTAAAACTGCATATTATTTAACACTATGTGCTCAGTCATAGGGTTTAATCCGCAAAGTCACCATACAGTAAATACTATATTCTCCCTATGTCCCAGAGAAAGAATTATAGGAATAGAAAAGGTCAGGATCCTGTCCCATTTACAATTTTGTGAAGCAAGCACTTGGGAGAAAAACCAGTGACTCTGGTTCCAGGTTTCACTCTCTATCGTGACATTATTCTGCTTCTATTGGTGTAACTACCTCCTTGACACAAATCCATTTGCTCCTTTTCATCTTCAAGGCCTCCTCTGTTAATATCATGCTAACATCTTGCCTGGGTAGCTACAGCAAGCTTTTAATTGATCCTCTTTGGTTCTAAAGTCACATCCATACATCTATTCTGCTTCCCCAAACGAAGGATTCTCTTCATTGCAGCCATCGACCTTTCTAAAGGGAAAAGCGATGCTGTCAGTTCCCTGCCTGAAACCCTATCATGGGGAATGCTCTGTGAACTTCTCAGATGACACACTCTGGAATCTGCCCTTCTTGCTCTTTCTGCTCAGTTTGCAGCCCCCAGTGTATGAGGTGCTTACACAGCTTCAGGCCAAAGCAGACTGCCTGGTACACCTTACATTGTCCCTGCCACCCTGCACACCTTACCCCCTCTGTCTGCACCTTGAGGCGACCTCTTTCCTCTGAGTTCTCCAGGCTGCCCCTTCATTATAATCTCACATTTTATAACCTTCATTGTAATCTCACATTCATTAATTTCCCTCAACCACTGGACTTTCAGTTTCTTAAGGACAGGAACTTGACTTTTCTATCCCACTGTCTGGTATAATACCACCTATTAAAACTTATTCTTTAATGATCTTCCATTAATGATCTAAAATGATCTTCCATAAATGTGTCATACTGTTTTCCAGTTCTATACTTTTGTTTAGATTTATCTTTTCTTCTCACATGTTTCTCACCCCTGTGTAGCAAACTCCAACCTACAAAACCTGTCTGAAGGAGTCCTAGAAGACTTTCCCTAAAGCATTAAAAACAAAGAAATAAAGTCAACCATCCTTTTTTTTTTTTTTGCACATGTCTCTATTACTGAATAAAATATATCTTACTGCAAGTATTTGCTTCCAAACCTGACTTTAGCTGCAGAATGCAAACTTCCTGACTAGAGGGACCATCTGTAATTTGCATGTGGAAGGGACTCCACTTGCTGAATTGAATATTACCTTGTACTTATTCAGAGAGATTTTTTTTTTCTCACTAGGCCAAATCATTTCTCAGGGAAACAATTTCCCTATTTTGTCTTGTTTCCCTTAATTTAAATGCTAGCCTTCGGTCCTTTCTAGTGTTTCTACCTAACAGAGCCTCAGATAAGTAAGTAATTGGTATCTATAACACATCTTTGCTCCAAGGGAAAATAGGAAAATACAGCTTTTTCTCACTCTTAGGAAAGAGAACCTTACTGAAAAAGGTTGGATGAAAATTCTACCTTTACAGATTTGTAACACCTTTTCAAAAAAACATTCAAACAAATAGTCTTAAGAGAAAATTCATTTTCTGCAGGGCACTGGATTCTTCTCACTTTTAGAAGTCATATGGGAGCTGAGTCTAAAATTTAAACAAATAGTCTTAAGAGAAAATTCATTTTCTGCAGGGAACTGATTCTGCTTACTTTGAGAATTCATGTGGGAGCTGAGTTTAAAAGTGTCGACATTTAGAAAAGGTTGCTTCCTGGTAAAGCTAAATTTCAAGGTGTATGTTACTAAAAGAGTGAATGGCCCAGCTGATGGAGAGAAGCATGTACCCAAATAACCATGATCACCATTATCAGACCCCATCTCCAGATACCCTCTCCTTCCTTGCTTTCTCCTTAATCCAAACATCTCAAAAATGTATTCCTTCTTTTGCCTTTTTCTTTTTTTTTTTTTTTTTTTTTTTTTTGGTTTTTGGGTCACACCTGGCAGTGCTCAGGGGTTATTCCTGGCTCCAGGCTCAGAAATTGCTCCTGGCAGGCACAGGGGACCATATGGGGCGCCGGGATTCGAACCGATGACCTCCTGCATGAAAGGCAAACGCCTTACCTCCATGCTATCTCTCCGGCCCCTCTTTTGCCTTTTTCAATTACCAAATCATTCCTTTCCAGATAAGTCAAGCAAAAATTGACATATTTGTTCCTAGTTTCAATCAGAGCAATTAAATTTTTCTAACAACTGAGCAATGAGCAAGATGAGAAATCTCAAAGCACTTATATGTCAAACAGTGCATTTAATATTTACTTAAACAGTGAAGTAGTCCACATGCCTTTACACATTTCAATAAATATAAGTTAATTGATATTTTAAAGGTTTTCCTATAGTTTGGGGAGATAATTTTTTAGGTCACACCCAGCAGCACTCAGGGGTTACTACTGGCTCTATGCTCAGAAATCGCTCCTGGCAGGCTCAGGGGACCATATGGATGCCGGGATTTGAACCACCTTCCTTCTGCATGCAAGGCAAATGACCTACCTCTATGCTAGGGAGATAATTTTTATTTCAGAAGGTGCTGTCAACAGTAACAAGTACCTGTTTTATTAAGACCAGTTTTTGTACCATCAACACTGGGTTTAAATCTTCTTATGCCTCACTGTCCTCATCTAAAAAAAAAATGACAATAACAGGAGTATCACCACATAACAATTACCCCCAAAATAAGGACTAAAAGCATGCCAAAATTTTTTATTCCTCGCAGTTTCTTTGATTTGAGAATTAGAAGAAACATGGCCAGATGGCCTGGGATCTCTTGTAAAATTGTAATCAAAGGTGGCAACAAGGGCTGCAGTCTTGAAGGCTTGACTTGGGCAATTTTCACTTTCAAGATGGCTACTCAGATAGGAACAAGTTGGTCTTAATTCCTCTTCTTATAGACCTCCAAAGGTTCACATTTCCTCATGACATGGTGATTTGCCACCATCAGAGTGAGGGGTCCAAAAGACCATGGGAGCAGGGGCAAAGTCATTAGTGGCCTGAAATCATACAGCATATGTACACAACACAATTAGGCCTGTATATTCAAAGTGGGAAGCAGGAAGTGGGACTTCCAGGAAACCATCTTGGAAGCCAATTACTACATTCACCCTACATGTTTCAGAGGTTTAAATGAGATCATTTTGTTTGATAGTACTTCACTTTGCACAGTACTTGGCTTATTATTACTTATTATTACTTAGTGTTATCTTTTTAAAAAATGTAATCATGGGGTCGGAGCAATAGCACAGCGATAATGCATGCTGCTGATCCAGGACGGACCTCGGTTTGATCCCCGGCTTTCCATATGGTCCCCCAAGCCAGGAGCAATTTCTGAGCTCATAGCCAGGAGTAACCCCAGAGAGTCACCGGGTGTGAGCCCCCCCCCAAAAAAAAAAGAAGTAATCATGAGGCCAGAGAGATAGTATAACTGTTAAGGTATTTTCCTTGCACATGAATGACCTGGGTAAGATTCCTGGCACACCATATAGTTCCCAGGTCTTACCTTGAGTGATTCCTGAGAGCCGAGCCAGGAGTAAGCCCTGAGTACAGTCAGGTGTATCCAAAAACAAACTAAAAAGTTGGAATCATTAATAAAAGATTGTGATTTAAAATTAAGTGAAAAGATGGAAATTTTATTTAATGCAGGAAGAGAGCATAGGAAGTTGTTTATGTCTTCACTATTGCTAGAGTAAAAAATTATTCTCTGGGGGCACTGATAAGTATTTAACCCAGAACACTTTGCCAGAAAAATATAAAGAAACACTAAGACATTAAGCAAAATGTTTGACTGCATTATTACTTGCTGTCAGTAAGGAGTTCTCCAGGCATTTCCGGGATAAAGAACAGTTCTTGATTTTTATAATCTGGATTTTTCTCTTTTGATTTTCAACTGTCTCTAACACTGTTGTTCATCTTGGTTCTGGTCTCATTTAGCTTGCATACCTTCCTATCTCACAGGTCTCACACTGGCCTCTGCTTTCTCTTTCCCTTGAAAAACATCCTGAAAAATAATATGACTTTGCAGGATGTCTGACTTATTAATAGTAGTTGAAGTAGATGGATTTCAAAAAGAAGCTTCTTTGACCCATGCCAAAGACAAGGCAAGTGAAGATGCACAGGAGGAAGTAATTTTTTTCCAAGGCTTAAAATGATAAAACAGAAATCTTGCCAGTAAGAAAATAGGAGAAGTTTGAGCTTAACCAAATGGTAAAAGCTTCCAAACCAGATCCAACTTTAGGACACCCAGGAGAAGGTGACTGGGGCAGAGAGAGCTGCAGCCACAAAGAATGTGATACCCAATGCACATTATTGTCATGACTCCTAGCAACAAAAAAATTGCTGCTTTGAACTTTTCTCACATGCAAATTAAATTACCTTATTTTCTTAACTTTATTTATTTATTGGTTTTTGGGCCATACCCGGCAGCACTCAGGGGTTACTCCTGGTTCTGCACTCAGAAATCGCTGGGGGCCCATATGGGATGCTGGGAATCACCGGATCCCTTCAGGTTGCCTGCATGCAAGGCAAATGCCCTACTGCTGTGCTATCTCTCCTGCCCTAAAGTACATTATTTGTTAATGGAATATGTTATGGTGTATTATAAAATGTGCAGAGAAAGGTATTAGTTCAAAACAAATGCAATAATATTGTTAGAACTGAAGATAAGTAAGTACTGGGGCCAGTAGTAACCATTAATAAGCACCCAGAGCTCTATCTGGACTTTTAATTCAACCCATTTATTTTTTTTTTTTTGGTTTTTGGGTCACACCCGGAAGTGCTCAGGGGTTTTTCCTGGCTCCATGCTCAGAAATTGCCCCTGGCAGGCACGGGGGACCATATGGGACGCTGGGATTAGAACCGATGACCTTCTGCATGAAAGGTAAACGCCTAACCTCCATGCTATCTCTCCAGTCCCTCAACCCATATTTTTTACCCATAGTGAAGCTGGGTCACCTGTCTAAATAAAGGGCATTAATGAAGACTCCTTATTTGGCCTTTCATAAAAAAATAGAACATTTCAAGTATTGAATATTAAGAGTCAATAAGCTGCCTTACCCACCAAGGACTAAGTAAGCTCCTGATTCAGACTTGAGCATTACTGCTATATATACTTTTTAAAGAGTCTGGCATGGAGATAACAAATATTTTTGAATGTTTGAGTGGTCATCTAGATAACTGTGCCATTTATTATGTTTTTTTCTCAAAGAGGTCATAATTTAAAAAAAATAATTTCATGGATACGTCAGGGTGTTTTCCACTCTGCATACATTTACCTATTCTGGGAACAAGGACATTTTTCCTTAGGGAAACAACTATTTCTTACTACAATCCTAACCCAAAATTATATTACCCTAGCCATAAAGATAAGTTTAGGACAAGGCAAGTGACCCAAAGGAAACCCATCAAAGCCGATGAGGCTGAATTCTAACTTTACTCTGAAAAAGAGACCACACTTTCTTTACATTGAGGTTGATGAAAAGTGAGATATGGTATGAAGCTTCTAGGAGCCATCTTGCCTCTCTGAAGGGACAGCTTGTGTGAGAAACAAATGAAATGAATCCAAGAGAATGAATTCTGGTAGCATTATCCTTAGACCCAGCCAGGAATTCTTCAGATATCTGAGCCAATAAATGTGCTTTCACATAAGTGTCATCTGAGCTGTTTGTTGTGACCACAGCCTCTTAATAAAGTGACTCCTTCATAAATAATTGTCCATCTATTTTTTGCAATGTATTGCCATAACATTAGAAACTTGGAAACCATCAGTCTCTGGCGTGTAAAATCAGTTTTTGATAGTAGAGTTAGTTTTGTCAAGTGTGAGCATTTAAAAATGGCAGACAAGTTATTCAGAAGTCATGCCTGCCTTACTAGGCTATAATAGCTTCTATTAAATATGTCACTGATTTTTTTTCTTCACCAATGTCTGAAAGTTTAGTAGCTTGCAGAAACACTCGGTGATGATGTCTTTGGCTTCCACAGCTATTACACATGATGAATGTTCATTTGGAGAATTTGCTTCAATTCATATGCTCTCGTCATTCAAGGTGATTTATTTTATAAGCTTCATATAAGTGTGAGACAATTTATATCATTTACATTATAACAAATACATATCTGTTTATGAGCCTGCTGCGATGAAGATAAATTGAAATAACTCCTTGCTGGTAAATAAGTGTCCTTATTTTGATCTACCCATTCATTCAATGAAAAAGCTTTATTCAGATTTTAATGTAAAAATAGATGCTGTATTCACAATGGTCCCCCTCCTGCTACCTAGCAAGAGTCAAAAAGAAGTATGCTAAGGGCCAGAGAGATAGCATGGAGGTAAGGCATTTATTTGCCACGCATGCAGAAAGACAGTGGTTCGAATCCTGACATCCCGTATGGTCCCTGAGCCTGCCGGGAGCAATTTCTGAGTGTAGAGTCAGGAATAACCCCTGAGCACTGCTGGGTGTGACCCAAAAATAAAACAAAACAAAAAGAAGTAGGCTATCTACCATTCCTTAGCAACTTATTATGGAAAAACTCTAAGTAAAGTAAATTCTTGGAGCTATTAATTTCTTTTCCTAACACTACAAACCTTAACCAACTCGATTGTCCTTTCCCCCAGTGTATCAATTCCTCTGATCTATGGAACTTTCTAACCTTAGAAAATAACATCTGGGGCTGGAGAGGTGGTGCTAGAGGAAAGGTGTCTGTCTTGCAAGCGCTAGCATAGGACGGACTGCGGTTCGATTCTCCAGGGTCCCATATGGTTCCCCCAAGCCAGGAGCAATTTCTGAGTGCATAGCCAGTAGTAACCCCTGAGTGTCAAATGGGTGTGGCCCAAAAACAAAAAAAATAATAATAACATCTTACTTATAACATCATACTTATAATGGATTTACAGTAGATCATTTTCTGAAAATATCTTACTTTTATTTAAGAATGTGTACTCAATTATGAATACTATGTAACACTGTCTAATCCTTTTTCACAATATCTTCTTGTAAAAGTCCACTTCCCCTTCTGGCACACTGGCCAGAAAAATACACCTAGTCAAAGCATCTTATTCTCCTTCATTCAGGTTGGTCTCTGGAACAAAAAGGTGACCCTTATAATGCCAACCAAAATCCTTCTCTTGGATGACAATTGGACACTGAAAAGAGTTTTTTCTTTGGAATGTGCTAGACTTCAAATCAATTTTAAAATAGAAGCAGCCATCTTCCCCCATCATACAGAGAAGGCTTTCCTTTGGAACAAAGTCAAGGAGCTAAAAGAAAAATATGAGCTGAAGAGATAGTACTGTCATATCAGGTTATGCAAAAACAGGCCAAATACATAAGGACAAATACTACTCATCTCATCTCAATACCATCGATTTCATTCATCTGCACTACAATGAGACAAAAGAGAATTGTCCATATTGAATGATGACAAGCCCTTGGCCTGGGATTACAAAACTGAGAATACTAAGCAAAGAATACCAGGGATAATGTTGGGGAAAGAAAAGGCTTGTGGGAGGAAATGATGGGGTGAACTGGAAATAACAAAAGACATTGCTAGAGGGTCTTGGGCATCTTGATGGTGTTAAGGTACAGTAACACTGTAAACATGTGATCTAAACTCTAATAATTAAATATATTTTTCAAGAGACTATATAGAAACCTGGAAATCATGAAAGCCCATTTGATACTAGAATCTGGTAAACTAGAATCAGTAATTCTATAAACAAATTGTTATTTTCTCACTAGTACCATATTTAAACACTGCTTAGCACATAGCAAAGTACTGCAAAAGCTCAGAAGAATCTAAAACTTCCAAATCATTCATAATTTGGGAATTCATAACAAAAAAGTGAGAAGCATTTAATTTTCATATTTTAAAGTTTAAAGTCTATAGAGGACTGGTGGTAACAACTGCCAGAAGAAAAATACTTATTTTTTCAACTATTAAAAACTTATTTAAAAACTTATTAAAAAGTTATTTGCAAACATTATTGAAAAGTGATCTTATTTATTCATGCCTATGATATTTCATTTTTCAAAGAAAATGTGTCAGTACCCTTTCATAGAGCCAGTCACACATAATTGAACAAATTTGGATTTGCTTATTGACCCTTCCATGGCTCCAAGCACTACATCAAGGAGAAAAGAGACCAGTGCTTTCATCCATCTCCACCAGCCATTAAAAAGGTGGCAATTCCCAGAAACAAGTGAACAGCAAGCTAGTCTGACCCTACTCAATTGAATACTTTCAACACTCATCACTGTCTCCTAAATCCTCTCTAGCAGCTACTTGTTAAATGCTGAGTGTCTACCTTTTATTAAAATGTCAAGTATGATTCTTTCAATTCATATCAGTTTGCTGTCATAACAGAATTTAGTAATTAAAACCAATGACAGAGCTTTGTTACCTAGTGTAATACAGTACTTGAGAAGTCTGGCACGTAGCAGGGCCATTTTTCTTCTTTCAGTTTCACCAGATTTACCAGATCAATACCCATTAAAATTATGAAAAAAATCTGTATCCCTCTATAACTCTAATAAGGACAACAATACACTTTCCCCTAAAATTAAGAAGACTACCATTTTCAGTAACGTCAGGTAGTATTGGAACCAACTATCCATGTGAACACTGTGAAAAGGTCTAGGTGCAAACATTATAATCTTCTTAAAAGTATTAAAAAGCTCTCAAGATAGCGAGCAATTACTGGACCAGAACCTAAAGGAAATCAAACGGCAGAGTTCACAGAGACTAGAGCTCTGGCTTCACTTTTACCCTTTGGGTACTTGTTAATTCACAAAGTGTGTGCTTAGACTTTGCTGGCATTCCCTGGACTATGAAGTGGAAGTTAGTTAATGAGTGATTGCTCAGTAAAGGGAAGTAAAATTAGGGGTCTTGATTTCCTGGCCAGTCTATCACTCTCTCCAAAAGTCATAGTAAAACTTATTGTGGTGCTAAACAAAGTAAGAATTAAAAATTTAAAGATGGTGGGGCCGGGCGGTGGCGCTAAAGGTAAGGTGCCTGCCTTGCCTACGCTAGCCTCGGACGGACCGCGGTTCGATCCCCCGGCGTCCCATATGGTCCCCCCAAGCCAGGAGCGACTTCTGAGCACATAGCCAGGAGTAACCCCTGAGCGTTACTGGGTGTGGCCCAAAAACCAAAAAAAAAAAAAAAAAAATTTAAAGATGGTTAAAAAAAAAAAAATTCCAGGAAAGTTGAGTTACTTCTGATCAGAGCCTAGGACCATCACACCCGCCCCAAGAATGGTGAGCCCTCAGCTTTGGGTAGGAGCATTCTGGGTTGAAGGATTATAAAGTACTTCACTATAGCAAATAAAATCTCATCGGGTTGAAATTTTCATAAAAATTTACCTCAAAAATAAAATCTCCATAGATTACAGAATTCAAGAGCCACAAAGAACACAAATGAACAAACACACAAGCCACAATACGCAAGAGTAGCAGAAAGTCCATTAAAGACTTTGTCTAATTGGAACTTACTGGACAGAAATTATAAAAACAACCATGCTTACTATGTATATTAACAGACAAGCTTAAAGATATCTTCAGGGCACTGACATCTATTTTTCAAATGATACAGAAGCTCAAAGAGAATTCAAAAGGTGGAACACATATACAAGGAAGGCCCTGAGGTCAATCCCTCAGAGCAGCATGGTCCTTAAGCACTGCCTGTTGTGGGCTCCAAGAACTGAATCAGATCAGCACCTCCAGGTGAAATATCATGGGAATAATTTCAAGTTTCCTCAGCACTACTGAATGTGGCCCCTATAAAAATAATTGAACAGCAATTCTGTAGAATAAGTGAATTCTTTGAAAGCATTAGTGTTCTGAAAACAAAACAAACAATCCAAAACAACAGGAAAGCCCCCCAAATGTCAATGAAATTGTTTTACACTAAAGAAGATAGGAGTTTTGGGGTCAGAGCAAAGTACAGCAAGTAGGGCCTTTGCTTACATGTAGCCAACCCAGGTCAATACCCAGCATCCCACATGCTCCACAAGCCCATCAGGAGTGATTCCTGAGTGCAGAGCCAATGTTGGGTTACACATTATTTTACCTAAAACAAAATAGTTCATCCCTGGTTTCTTTGTATCTGTTTACAACTTGGTTTCACCCAAAACAAAGATTGTCTTATATGTAAACCTGGGTGGGACAGGTTTAGGAAACTGCCCCACTCAAGGGTGGCCTCTGTACTCAAAACAAAACAAAACAAAAACACAAAAAAAACAAAAAAACAACAACAACAAAAAAAAACGACAATTCTGGCAGCTCCATACTAGGTTGAAGACTACTAGACTACACGTATTTCACCCTTAGCCTGGTTTGGATTATTTCATGCATGACCCTGATTCAGACTCGCTCACCTGGAGTTGGAGATACAGCACGTGGGATGGTTTTTACAAGCCAAGAGTAATCCCTGAACACTACTAGTTATGGTTCAATACCCCTCCCCTGAAGAAAAAAAGAAGACAAAAGTTTAGCACTCACTGAAGTGTATTACCCTTGTATGAACCCTAGAGTTAATTTTTTTAAACTAGCATTACTGAAAACGAAGGAAATTTAAATATAACATTTATATTTGGCAAGACTAACAGTTTTAAGTTTTTGGACTTCAGTAAATGTATTGTAGTATGTCAAAATGTTCTTGTTCTTAGGACGTAACTGCTAATATGCTATATAAAAGAGAAGTGTCCAGATATCTTCCTTATGTAAGAAATAACCTGCCTTCCTGTAGATAAAGAGAAAAGAAAAATAAAAGCAAAAGTGGTAAGACATTAATAACTGATAGCCCTAAGATAGGAAATTTGGGGAGTATTATTTCAGATTTTAGGTTTGAAAAATTTAAAACAAAACATTGTAGGTGGAAGTCAGGTAGAAACTTTGAAAGTATTTGAAAAAGATCCAAACAGAACCTCAGAAAAGACAGAGTAACTAAATTTAGAATTTTTATGGGCTAAATTTTTATGGATAAAAGGGGATACTTTAAAAAACTGAATAATTAAACTAGGAAATTCAGAATAATTATGAAAGTTGGCAGATGTAATAAAAATTAAAAGTACACAAATGTAGAAATACATATGACAGAGATCTGACATCACTGAAACCTTGAGTAAGTAAGAGAGGAGAGATAAGGCAGAGAAGTATCTAAAAAGGAAACTAACAATTCTACTGAAATGTCTATTAAGACCAAGAAGACCAAGTCATGATCAAAATAAGTAGGAAAGATAATCCATACCCAGTCTCATGCAAGAGAGTGAAGAAAAGAAAAAATAAAGAGAAAATTAAGACTAGGATTGTAACTCAAGTGGTAGAGACCATGTCTTTTATGTGTGAGGCCCTAGGATAAATCCATTCCACCTTGAGGTCAGAGCACAACTGAACATGGCCCTGGTGGCCCTACACTCTGCTACAGTATCAAAGGGACTAATGGAAAAAGATTTATCCTCAAAGGAGCCAAGTTAGATTGAGAACTAATTTCTCAATATAATGGGGGCAAGAGATGGTAGAATGACTCATTCAAATATGCTGGAATAAAAATTTGAATTCTATAACCAACAGAAATATGCTTTAATCATAAAGGAATGTTAGAGACAAATTTTGGAAAACAAATAAGGGACAACACTCTAGCAGACCTCATTCATAATCAGTGATTGAGAGCTGTGACTTTTACCTGTACTAAAATTCAAGAACCTACACTCCCATGCTCTATTGGCGAAAGTCATCCAATATAATGTCAATATAACACTGTCAATTAATACTGGAAATGATTCTGAAATCATTTGTGGATACAAATTCTGAAATTTTATTGACACCCAGTTTTCCCCCACTTATTTCAATTGAAATCTCACACTGTCATTCACACAAGGTTCTTGCCTACTCATATCTGGATTGCTATACCTGCCACTCTTACTAAATGAGGAATCAAAACAGTTTGAACAGTAGGGTCTTCATTTGTTCATGACTCCTAATAACGTGAGTCCATCCTACAGTCTGTTGAACAAAACTACAAAATCCATAACCAGTTTCCAACAGAACTGGTTAAATTTAGGGACTCATTTGTAAAGGTCAGTGCCCTTTGCTGCAAATCCAGTTCTTATGCAGATGAGAAGTTTAACCTGCCCTATGGTGCTGGGCATAATTAGCCATCTGCACCCTCACAATAAGGTGCAGATGGTTAATTATACCAGCAAATAACTGCTTACTTTTGAGCATAAAAGCCTGTACCTAAATCATTGAAAGCATACTTGGTCCTATTTATGCACATGCAAACAAAAACACTTATTGCCAAGGTTTCATCCATGAACAGGCGAACACAGACTCCAGCTCCACTGCTCTGAATTTTGTTTCAAAGGAAGGACCACTGCCACAAAGCTATATGTGGCCTGGTGACATAGTGGGGTGACGAAACTTGGGGCTAGAGAGATAGTACAGCAGGTTAAGGCACTTGCTTTGCTCGAGGCTGACCTGGCATCTAATCTGGTCCCCTGAGTTTACCAGTAATCCCAGAAAGCAGAGTCAGGAGTATAAACCCTGAGCACTGCTGAGTGTACCAAGAAAACAAAAACTGAAAGCTAAAACTAATTTATCAGAGGAATCAGAATAAATAGGGTGAAATTTCATTTCCTGGAACCAAAAGTAAAACCTGTATTCTTTAGATTAAGAACTGTGATTTTTTTTTTCACAAGAAAACATTGTCTTGGAGGGGAAAAAAGACTCATTATTTTGCTCTTGAGGAATTCCATGGGCTAGCTAAGCTCCTTGGATTTAGAAAGCCTTATAGATACAGCACATCAGTGGTTGAGTATGCCAAAGATCTTGTTTTTCAATGTTTTCTATTCATCTCCTCAGGGTAAGAATAATAGGATTGGGGAGAAAGCAAAGAAGGGGTAACTGCAGCCTCACTCCCCCGTGCATAAGTTGTCTGCCAGCTGCAAAGCTCTCCATTTGCAGGGGTCAAGATGACAGTGCTGGGGAGCAGAATACTAATCTCCGTGATCTGCACAGAACCTTTCTTCTGCAGAACCCACAGGGTGTGTGATTCTATTCAGCTTAATTGTATGTTGGGGAAGAGGAAAAGCTGTTGGCCATGGTTTTAATTGCTAAGAACACACTATCTTTTCAGGAACCATCTGTTTGATTGCAATTACAAACAGCAATGCAAAAACGCAAATGATTAACCAGTACAAAACTCTCCTGCTACTAACTGTTTTAATCTAACAAGTCATATTGTCCAAGAGTATATTACCATATTTCAAGATTTAGTAACTGACAACCTACCATTTATTACAGCTCTCATTCTGGTAAAGCTAAGGTTATTAATTAGCATTCTTAGATTGCATCCCTCTTTATCCCTTGTGTTAAACTTTCATTCCTTTTGAGGGTGGCAAGGGATTATATTAAAAGTGAAAGACACAAGGCTTCCCTTTTCCCCCACCTCCCACTAAAATTTTCAAGGTTTCATAGAACACACATTAACTATAATTAATTATCAGAGACATTCCAAAGCATTGCAAGAATAATTT
This sequence comes from Suncus etruscus, assembly GCF_024139225.1. Classification (NCBI taxonomy): domain Eukaryota; kingdom Metazoa; phylum Chordata; class Mammalia; order Eulipotyphla; family Soricidae; genus Suncus; species Suncus etruscus. The sequence goes on along the minus strand of NC_064861.1, from coordinate 67,125,843 downwards.
TTGGCTTTCATAAATGCAATTTTTTGCCACCTTGGCTTGGAAATATGCTCACCACCCTGTTAGTATTTTAAAAGGTAAAAGTATTGACAATTATAGTCAGGCATGAATAAAAATAGCTTCACCTTGAAATTATTTTAATTAGGAATTTTTCAAAGCCATGACTGCAAACTTGGGTGGATTGTTTATAATAAAAACAAGTATGAACAGCACATCTGTACAAAATACAGAATTACACAAAGTTTTTTTTAATTTTTTTATCTTTATTTAAACACCGTGATTGCAAACATGATTATAGTTGTATGATTACAGTCATGTAAAGAGCACCCCCCTTCACCGGTGCAACATTCCCACCACCAATTTCCCAGATCTCCCTCCTCCCCACCCCCCTACACCTGTACTCGAGACAGGCTTTCCACTTCCCTCATTCATTCACATTGTTATGATAGTTTTCAGTGTAGTCATCTCTGCAACTGCACTCATCACTCTATGTGATGAGCTGCATGTCCTGAGCTGCACCTACCAGCCCTCATCTCTCTTGTCTCTGAGATACTGTTAAAAATGTCCTTCATTTTTCTTAAAGCCCATAGATGAGTGAAACCATTCTGCGTCTTTCTCTCTCCCTCTGACTTACTTCACTCAGCATAATAGATTCCATGTACATCCATGTATAGGAAAATTTCATGACTTCATCTCTCCTGATGGCTGCATAGTATTCCATTGTGTATATGTACCACAGTTTCTTCAGCCACTCATCTGTTGAAGGGCATCTTGGTTGTTTCCAGAGTCTGGCTATTGTAAATAGCGCTGCAATAAATATAGGAGTAAGGAATGGATTTTTGTATTGTATTTTTGTGTTTCTTGGGTATATTCCTAGGAGTGGTATAGCTGGATCGTATGGAAGCTCAATTTCCAGTTTGTGAAGGAATCTCCATATTGCTTTCCATAAAGGTTGTACTAGACGGCATTCCCACCAGAAGTGAAAAAGAGTTCCTTTCTTTCCACATCCCCGCCAGCACTGCTTGTTTTCCTTTTTTGTGATGTGTGCCAATCTCAGTGGCGTGAGGTGGTACCTCATAGTAGTTTTGATTTGCAGCTCCCTGACGATTAGTGATGTTGAACATCTTTTCATGTGCCTTTTGGCCATTTGCCTTTCTTCTTTTTCAAAGTGTCTGTTCATTTCTTCTCCCCATTTTTTGATGGGGTTAGTTGTTTTTTTCTTGTATAGTTCTGTCAGTACCTTGTAACACACAAAGTTATTTAATTTGCATTTGTAATAGTAGTTTAAGGATATAAAATCAGACAGCCATAATGATACTGTTATTAGAGAGACCTTAGATTCCAGATATTTCAGGTAAAGGCTGTTAGACAATAAAATACAGGAAGGATAAGGGTGTAGCTTCTGGGTAGAGAAAACATAGGAGGTCCTGGGCTCAGTCCTTCCCACCACAAACAACACTTGAATAAAATAGATTGCAGTACTGGAGAGTGATGAAATTATAAGCAATTTCCTTCTTGATCATTTCACAGTTTTTGCAAGTCAATCACACTGACTGTTGGTTATTCCCTTGAAGATGGAGATCCTACATTAACAGAATTATCTACTGTCTCAAAGTGTTCCAGTCCAGCACAGAGAATTTTTTAAAAGCTCCCTCTTCATCTCAAGGAATAAGTATGACCCTTAAGAAATGAGAGAAGAGGAGTGAGTGAGAAATGGCTGCAGGTGGGGGTTTCCAGGCAGAGTGCTGACTGCTCTACCTGCAGAATCTCCACCGGGCTGTGCTTCTTCTGAGGAAACTGAGCACCGGAAGGGAGCCCTGTCCTACTCTTCTCTGTCTTTCCTGAACTCTGGAAGCTCTCCTCAGAGCCCTGGGAAGCGAACCCCAAAGAAACTACATTCGGAAGCTACCCAGCGAGCCAGTGAGTGAGTGAGAAATGGCTGCAGGTGGGGGTTTCCAGGCAGAGTGCTGATTGCTCTACCTGCAGAATCTCCACCGGGCTGTGCTTCCTCTGAGGAACTGAGCACCGGAAGGGAGCCCTGTCCTACCCTTCTCTGTCTTTCCTGAACTCTGGAAGCTCTCCTCAGAGCCCTGGGAAGCGAACCCCAAAGAAACTACATTCGGAAGCTACCCAGCGAGCCAGTGAGTGAGTGAGAAATGGCTGCATGTGGGGGTTTCCAGGCAGAGTGCTGATTGCTCTACCTGCAGACTCTACACCGGGCTGTGCTTCTTCTGAGGAAACTGAGCACCGGAAGGGAGCCCTGTCCTACTCTTCTCTGTCTTTCCTGAACTCTGGAAGCTCTCCTCAGAGCCCTGGGAAGCTAACTCCAAAGAAACTACATTCGGGAGCTACCCAGCGAGCCAGTGAGTGAGTGAGAAATGGCTGCAGGTGGGGGTTTCCAGGCAGAGTGCTGATTGCTCTACCTGCAGAGTCTCCACCAGGCTGTGCTTCTTCTGAGGAACTGAGCACCAGAAGGGAGCCCTGTCCTACCCTTCTTTGTCTTTCCTGAACTCTGGAAGCTCTCCTCAGAGCCCTGGGAAGCGAACCCCAAAGAAACTACATTCGGGAGCTACCCAGCGAGCCAGTGAGTGAGTAAGAAATGGCTGGATGTGGGGGTCTCCAGGCAGAGTGCTGATTGCTCTACCTGCAGAGTCTCCACCCGGCTGTGCTTCTTCTGAGGAAACTGAGCACCGGAAGGGATCCCTGTCCTACCCTTCTCTGTCTTTCCTGAACTCTGGAAGCTCTCCTCAGAGCCCTGGGAAGCGAACCCCAAAGAAACTACATTCGGAAGCTACCCAGCGAGCCAGTGACTCTCCTCAGAGTCCTGGGAAGTGAACCCCAAAAATACAGCATTCTGAAGCTGCCCAGCGAGCGAGTGAAAACTACGCCTGACCAGTGGAGCCCGACTGTGAAAAACTGTGAGTGCTGCCTGTGTGTGTCTCTCTGCTATCCTGTTGCGTAAACCTCCTGAGAGTGGGCTGAAAAGAGGCTCCAGAAGGCACTTAGCTCCACTTCGCTACGCAGCCGTGCGCTCTTTCTAAAAAAAAGAACACCATCACAAGAAGAAAAAAACCACACTAAGAACTGTACTGGATCACAGAAGCAAGAATTTCTCTCCAGACTGTCTTCTCTGCTGCGTGCTTGGGCCTAAGATTTGATACTGTGTGAGGCTTCATACACGGAGGACTCCCCTACCTTGGAGGCAAGTCGGCCCACCCAGAAAGTGCGGAGCCAGAGAAGTGTGTTGCCTGCATCATATAACCAATGAATACCACCACAACACGTAGAAAAACCCACAATACAAGTGTGACAATGGGGAAACAACGCAGGCCAGCATCAGACATAGAGAATGAAGATGACAATTCTGATGACCAGTTAACGACCAACCAACTAATTAATCTCTCAGATAAGGACTTTAGAGTAGCAATATGGAATATACTCAAAGAACTCAAAGAAACCATGAATAGAATAGAACAGAACACTAATAAGAATCAAGAAAATATGAAGACAGAAATCACAAAACTCCAAACTGAAATAACATGTCAAATAACAGGCCTGAAAAAATCAGTAAACAAAGTGAATGACAAAATGGATAAGCTCTGGGACAGGGTATCAGAAGCTGAGAATAGACTTGGTGCTGTGGAAGATGAGATACATAACAATTCCATACAACAGGAGAGATTGGAAAAAAAACTTAAAACAAATGAACAGACAATGGAAAAATTAGTCAAAGAATGGGAACAGATGAAAATAGAGGTCTATGATAAGATCAACAGAAACAACTTAAGAATCATTGGAGTCCCAGAGACCCAGGAAGAAAATTTCCAGGAAGAATCAACGGTCAAGAACATCATTAAAGAGAAACTCCCAGAGCTAAAGAATATATGTGATCAAATCCTGCATGCTCGAAGAGTACCAACCAAAAGAGACCCAAGAAAAACCACCCCAAAACACATCCGAGTCACAATGACAAATCCCACAGAGACAGAATTCTGAAAACAGCAAGATCAAAAGGGGAAATTACATTCAAGCAAGCATCCTTGAGATTTACAGCAGACCTGTCACCAGAAACACTAAATGCCAGAAAGCAGTGGTGGGATATTGTGACAAGACTGAATGAAATGAATGCTTCACCTAGAATACTGTACCCAGCAAAACTCACTTTCCGGTTTGACGGAAGAATACATGGTTTCACAGACAAAAAACAGCTCAGAAACTTTACAGACTCAAAACCAGTCTTAAGAGAAAAACTGAAAGACCTAATCTAAGACAAGACTGACCAAAAGACACACCAAATTTCGATATAAAGATGGCATTAAATCCCAGGACAATTCTTTCTCTCAACGTCAATGGACTAAATGCACCAGTTAAGAGACACAGAGTGGCTAAATGGATCAAAAAACTCAATCCAACCTTCTGCTGCCTACAAAAAACGCACCTGAATAGTCAGAACAAACATAGACTCAAAATAAAAGGCTGGAGAAAAGTTATCCAAGCAAACAACACCCATAAAAAAGCTGGAGTGGCCATACTAATATCAGATAATGCAAACTTTATACTCAAGAAGGTTGTAAGGGACAAAGATGGATATTTTATATTAATCAAGGGGTATGTAGAGCAGGAAGAAATAACTCTCCTAAACATATATGCACCGAATGAGGGGCCAGCAAAATATTTAAAACAACTGTTGACAAATCTGAAAAACAATATCAATAACAACACAATAATTGTGGGGGACCTCAACACTGCTTTGTCAACACTGGATAGGTCAACCAGACTGAAACCCAACAAGAATATACTAGACCTGAGGAGAGAAATGGAAGAAAGAGGCCTAGTGGATATATATAGGACACTCCATCCCCAGAAACCTGGATACACATTCTTCTCCAATGTACATGGGACATTCTCCAGGATAGACTACATGCTGGCACATAAAACATACCTCCATAATATCAAGAGGATAGAAATTTTGCAGACTACCTTCGCTGACCACAAGGCTCTGAAATTATTTGTGAATTCCAAAGGGACTCAGAAGAAAAACTTTAACACCTGGAAGTTAAACAGCCTCATACTCAATAACCAGTGGGTCCGAGATGAAATCAAGAAGGAAATCAAAAGGTTCCTGGAAACAAATGACAATAAAGTCACAAACTATCAGAACTTATGGGACACAGCAAAAGCAGTACTGAGAGGAAAATTTATAGCTTTGCAAGCACACATCAGGAAGGAAGAAGGAGCTTACCTGAGTAGCTTAATGACACAGCTAATAGAACTAGAAAGTACTCAACAAAAGGACCCAAAAATAGGAAGACAGAAGGAAATAACAAAGCTGAGAGCAGAAATCAACGAAGTGGAAACCCAAAAAACAATCCGAAAGATCAACGAAAGCAGAAGTTGGTTCTTCGAAAAAATAAACAAGATTGATAGACCACTGGCAAACCTAACAAAGAAAGAGAGAGAGAAACTTGATAACTCGTATTAGGAATGAAAAAGGAGAGATCACTACTGATATGAAAGAGATTCAAAGGGTAATCAGAAACTACTTTGAAAAACTCTATGCCACTAAAAATGAGAACCTGGAAGAAATGGATAAATTCTTGGACTCTTATAATTTTCCACAGTTGAAAGAAGAGGATGTAGCATATCTAAACACCCCCATCACCATTGATGAAATAAAAATGGTAATCAAAAGTCTGCCCAAAAACAAAAGCCCAGGCCCAGATGGATTCACTAATGAATTCTATCAAACTTTCCAAGAGGAACTACTACCAATCCTGGCAAGACTCTTTCATGAAATTGAACAAGTGGAAACACTCCCAAATAGCTTTTATGAAGCCAACATCACCTTGATACCTAAACCAGACAGAGATGCTACGAAAAAAGAAAATTACAGACCAATATCGCTGATGAATGCAGATGCAAAGATCCTCAACAAAATCCTGGCAAATAGGATTCAATACCTCATTAAGAAGATCATCCACTACGATCAAGTAGGTTTCATCCCAGGAATGCAAGGATGGTTTAACATCCGTAAATCTATCAACATAATACACAACATCAACAACAAGAAAAATAAAAACCACATGATTATATCAATAGATGCAGAGAAAGCATTTGACAAGGTCCAACACCCATTCTTGATCAAAACTCTCAGCAAGATGGGAATGGAAGGAACCTTTCTCAATATAGTTAAGGCCATGTACCACAAGCCAGTGGCAAATATTATCCTCAATGGAGAAAAACTAAAAGCCTTCCCTCTAAATTCTGGCACAAGACAAGGCTGTCCTCTCTCACCACTCCTATTCAACATAGCACTGGAAGTACTTGCTATAGCGATTAGGCAAGAAAAAGATATCAAGGGAATCCAGATAGGAAAGGAAGAAGTCAAGCTCTCACTGTTTGCAGATGACATGATGCTCTACTTAGAAAACCCTAAATACTCTACCAAAAAGCTTCTAGAAACAATAGACTCATATAGCAAGGTGGCAGGCTACAAAATTAACACACAAAAATCAATGGCCTTTCTATACACCAATAGTAATAAGGAAGAAATAGACATTAAGAAAACAACCCCATTCACAATAGTGCCACACAAACTCAAATATCTTGGAATCAACTTGACTAAAAATGTGAAAGACCTATACAAAGAAAACTATAAAACTCTGCTCCAAGAAATAAGAGAGGACACGCGGAAATGGAAACACATACCCTGCTCATGGATTGGCAGGATTAACATCATCAAAATGGCAATACTCCCCAAGGCGTTATACAGATTCAACGCTATCCCTCTAAAGATACCTATGACATTCTTCAAAGAGGTAGATCAGGCACTTTTGAAATTTGTTTGGAACAATAAACACCCTAGAATAGCTAAAGCAATCATTGAGAAAAAGAATATGGGAGGAATTACTTTCCCCAACTTTAAACTTTACTACAAAGCAATAGTTATCAAAACAGCATGGTATTGGAATAAGGACAGACCCTCAGATCAGTGGAATAGGCTTGAATACTCAGAAAATGTTCCCCAGACATACAATCACCTAATTTTTGATAAAGGAGCAGGAAATCCTAAATGGAGCAAGGAAAGCCTCTTCAACAAGTGGTGTTGGCACAACTGGCTAGCCACTTGCAAAAAATTGAACTTAGACCCCCAGCTAACATCATGTACGAAGGTAAAATCCAAATGGATTAAAGACCTCGATATCCTACCCCAAACCATAAGATATATAGAACAACACATAGGCAAAACTCTCCAGGACATTGAAACTTCAGGCATCTTCAAGGAGGAAACTGCACTCTCCAAGCAAGTGAAAACAGAGATTAACAGATGGGAATATATTAAGTTGAGAAGCTTCTGCACCTCAAAGGAAATAGTGCCCAGGATTCAAGAGCCACCCACTGAGTGGGAGAATCTATTCACCCAATACCCATCAGACAAAGGGCTAATCTCCAAAATATACAAGGCACTGACAGAAATTTACAAGAAAAAAACATCTAATTCCATCAAAAAATGGGGAGAAGAAATGAACAGACACTTTGACAAAGAAGAAATACAAATGGCCAAAAGACACATGAAGAAATGCTCCACATCACTAATCATCAGAGAGATGCAAATCAAAACAACAATGAGATACCACCTCACACCACAGAGAATGGCACACATCACAAAGAATGAGAACAAACAGTGCTGGCAGGGATGTGGAGAGAAAGGAACCCTTATCCACTGCTGGTGGGAATGCCGTCTAGTTCAACCTTTATGGAAAGCAATATGGAGATTCCTTCAAAAACTGGAAATCGAGCTCCCATACGATCCAGCTATACCACTCCTAGGAATATACCCTAAGAACACAAAAATACAATACAAAAATCCCTTCCTTACACCTATATTCATTGCAGCACTATTTACCATAGCAAGACTCTGGAAACAACCAAGATGCCCTTCAACAGACGAATGGCTAAGGAAACTGTGGTACATATACACAATGGAATATTATGCAGCTGTCAGGAGAGATGAAGTCATGAAATTTTCCTATACATGGATGTACACGGAATCTATTATGCTGAGTGAAATAAGTCAGAGAGAGAGAGAAAAACGCAGAATGGTCTCACTCATCTATGGGTTTTAAGAAAAATGAAAGACATTCTTGCAATAATAAATTTCAGACACAAAAGAGAAAAGAGCTGGAAGTTCCAGCTCACCTCAGGAAGCTCACCACAAAGAGTGATGAGTTTAGTTAGAGAAATAACTACATTTTGAACTGTCCTAATATTGAGAATGTATGAGGGAAATGTAGAGCCTGTTTAGGGTACAGGCGGGGGTTGGGTGGGGAGGAGGGAGATTTGGGACTTGGGTGATGGGAATGTTGCACTGGTGATGGGTGGTGTTCCTTTTATGACTGAAACCCAAACACAATCATGTATGTAATCAAGGTGTTTAAATAAAAAAAAAAGAAATGAGAGAAGACCATTTAAATCCTCAAAGAGATAAAAATGAAACATCACTTCTTTCCAATCAAATTGTAGCATAGGCATCTCATGAAGATGTCAGTTCCTAACTTGCCCTTCAGAGCTGTAATTTGAATCCACAATTTCAAGCCCCTATAGTGCCTTGGCACATAAAGAGCAGCCAAATGCTAAGTGACTCCATGGTGTTTTTAGGAAATGAAGAAAGTTTGCAAAAGGACGAGATTGCCCTAGGAAACAGCTGCTTTTTCATCTTCAGTGATGGCAACTGCGACCCAGCTCTCACTAGCCTGTTTTCTAAAAGATGCTCATTCAAAACCAGTCATCTTGATCCATGAAGGTCCAGATACAACTGGGAAACAAGGAGAGCTCTGAACACAGTTCCCCAAAAGATGGACCATAAACATGAAACCTCTGAAGGTCTACATACCCAGAATAAAAGAACCCAAGATGCACCAGTTACAAGGTTCGATATTCACTGTCTTTGTGACTCTCTTTCAGATTTGATGGAGAGTTTTTTTATAGTTGTTTTTTTTTTCTGCTCACATAAAGAACACTCTCAAAACTATTTTGAAGACTGTGAAATTCTAAAGCTAATTAATCATGAAGAATCACTTCCCCTCTACTTTATTGAGCCATGATTAACTCTTACACATAAGCCCAGAAATTATATACAAGAAGTAAAATAAAATAACACCTTAGAGTACCATTTTCTGGATAGTGTTTCAGATACACACTAACTTTCACACATTTAGAATTGAAACAAAATAAAATTATTATGTCCACTTGGCACAAAACAATCTAACCCTTTTGTATATTTGCATACATATCATGTGCACATATATTCTAAATCTGGCATTTGCTAAACATGTATGTTTGCATCTTTCTCACATGAATAGACAGGCAATATGTCCAGTTTTCATATAAGATTTACTCTACTGCTCTCAAGAAAGCCATAAATTACCTTTTAGTAATGGAATCGAAAGGGAAATAATAAGATTGCTTTTAGTTGTCATTTGTAAGGTATTTGAATTCTTTTTTTTTTTTTTGTGATAGGGCATTTGCCTTGCAGGCTGATCCAGGATGGACCTGGGTTTGATCCCTGGCATCCCATGTGGTCCCCAAGCCAGTAGCGATATCTGTGACCCCCCCCAAAGAAATAGAGCCCATAGGAAGCATTTATCTTTATATTTATAATTGTACATATACTATATATAAATATATATTATTATGTACATTTTTTCCTAAATTGTAGTGCATCTTTTATACTTTTTCTTTTTTTTTTTTAACACCACCCATCACCAATGCAACATTCCCATCACCAATGTCCCAAGTCTCCCTCCTCCCCACCCGACCCCCACCTGTACTCTAAACAGGTTCTCAATTTCCCTCATACATTCTCATTATTAGGACAGTTCAAAATGTAGTTATTTATCCAACTAAACTCATCACTCTTTGTGATGAGCTTCCTGAGGTGAGCTGGAACTTCCAGCTCTTTTCTCTTTTGTGTCTGAAAGTTATTATTGCAAGAATGTCTTTCATTTTTCTTAAAACCCATAAATGTGTGAGACCATTCTGCGTTTTTCTCTCTCTCTCTGACTTATTTCACTCAGCATAATAGATTCCGTGTACATCCATGTATAGGAAAATTTCATGACTTCATCTCTCCTGACAGCTGCATAATATTCCATTGTGTATATGTACCACAGTTTCTTTAGCCATTCGTCTGTTGAAGGGCATCTTGGTTGTTTCCAGAGTCTTGCTATGGTAAATAGTGCTGCAATGAATATAGGTGTAAGGAAGGGGTTTTTGTATTGTATTTTTGTGTTCTTAGGGTATATTCCTAGGAGTGGTATAGCTGGATCGTATGGGAGCTCGATTTCCAGTTTTTGGAGGAATCTCCATATCGCTTTCCATAAAGGTTGAACTAGACGGCATTCCCACCAGCAGTGGATAAGAGTTCCTTTCTCCCCACATCCCCGCCAACACTGTTTATTCTCATTTTTTGTGATGTGTGCCATTCTCTGTGGTGTGAGGTGGTATCTCATCGTTGTTTTGATTTGCATCTCCCTGATGATTAGTGATGTGGAGCACTTTTTCATGTGTCTTTTGGCCATCTGTATTTCTTCTTTGTCAAAGTGTCTGTTCATTTCTTCTCCCCATTTTTTGATGGGATTAGATGTTTTTTTCTTGTTAAGTTCTGTCAGTGCCTTGTATATTTTGGAGATTAGCCCCTTATCTGATGGGTATTGGGTGAATAGTTTCTCCCACTCAGTGGGTGACTCTTGTATCTTGGGCACTATTTCCTTTGAGGTGCAGAAGCTTCTCAGCTTAATATATTCCCATCTGTTAATTTCTGCTTTCACTTGCTTGGAGAGTGCAGTTTCTTCCTTGAAGATGCCTTTAGCCTCAATGTCCTGGAGTGTTTTACCTACGTATTGTTCTATATATCTTATGGTTTTGGGGCTGATATCGAGGTCTTTAATCCATTTGGATTTTACCTTCGTACATGATGTTAGCTGGGGGTCTAAGTTCAATTTTTTGCAAGTGGCTACCCAGTTTTGCCAACACCACTTGTTGAAGAGGCTTTCTTTGTTCCATTTAGGATTTTTTGCTCCTTTATCAAAAATTAGATGATTGTATGTCTAGGGAACATTCTCTGAGTATTCAAGCTTATTCCACTGATCTGAGGGCCTGTCTTTATTCCAATACCATGCTGTTTTGATAACTATTGCTTTGTAGTAAAGTTTAAAGTTGGGGAAAGTAATTCCTCCCATATTCTTTTTCCCAATGATTGATTTAGCTATTCGAGGGTGTTTATTGTTCCAAATAAATTTCAAAAGTGCCTGGTCAACTTCTTTGAAGAATGTCATGGGTATCTTTAGGGGGATCGCATTAAATCTGTACAGTGCTTTGGGGAGTATTGCCATTTTAATGATGTTAATCCTGCCAATCCATGAGCAGGGTATATGCTTCCATTTCCGCGTGTCCTCTCTTATTTCTTGGAGCAGAGTTTTATAGTTTTCCTTGTATAGGTCCTTCACATTTTTAGTCAAGTTGATTCCAAGATATTTGAGTTTGTGTGACACTATAGTGAATGGAGTTGTTTTCTTAATGTCCATTTCTTCCTTATTAGTATTGGTGTATAGGAAGGCCATTGATTTTTGTGTGTTAATTTTGTAGCCTGCCACCTTGCTATATGAGTCTATTGTTTCTAGAAGCTTTTTGATAGAGTCTTTGGGGTTTTCTAAGTAGAGTATCATGTCATCTGCAAACAGTGAGAGCTTGACTTCTTCCTTTCCTATCTGGATTCCCTTGATATCCTTTTCTTGCCTAATCGCTATAGCGAGTACTTCCAGTGCTATGTTGAATAGGAGTGGTGAGAGAGGACAGCCTTGTCTTGTGCCAGAATTTAGAGGAAAGGCTTTCAGTTTTTCTCCATTGAGGACAATATTTGCCTCTGGCTTGTGGTAGATGGCCTTAACTATATTGAGAAAGGTTCTCTCCATTCCCATCTTGCTGAGAGTTTTGATCAAGAATGGGTGTTGGACCTTGTCAAATGCTTTCTCTGCGTCGATTGATATGATCATGTGATTTTTATTTTTCTTGCTGTTGATGTTGTGTATTATGTTGATAGATTTACGGATGTTAAACCAGCCTTGCATTCCTGGAATGAAACCTACTTGATCGTAGTGGATGATCTTCTTAATGAGGCATTGAATCCTATTTGCCAGGATTTTGTTGAAGATCTCTGCATCTGCATTCATTAGCGATATTGGTCTGTAATTTTCTTTTTTCGTAGCATCTCTGTCTGGTTTAGGTATCAAGGTAATGTTGGCTTCATAAAAGCTATTTGGAAGTTTTCCTGTTTTTTCAATTTCATGAAAGAGTCTTGCCAGGATTGGTAGTAGTTCCTCTTGAAAGGTTTGAAAGAATTCATTAGTAAATCCATCTGGGCCTGGGCTTTTGTTTTTGGGCAGACATTTGATTACTTTCTTAATTTCCTCAATAGTAATGGGTGTGTTTAGATATGCTACATCCTCTTCATTCAATCGTGGAAGATTATAAGATTCCAAAAATTTATCCATTTCTTCCAGGTTTTCATTTTTAGTGGCATAGAGTTTCTCAAAGTAGTTTCTGATTACCCTTTGAATCTCTACCATATCAGTAGTGATCTCTCCTTTTTCATTCCTAATACGAGTTATCAAGTTTCTCTCTCTTTCTTTCTTTGTTAGTTTTGCCAGTGGTCTATCAATCTTGTTTATTTTTTCAAAGAACCAACTTCTGCTTTCGTTGATCTTTTGGATGGTTTTTCTGGTTTCCACTTCATTGATTTCTGCTCTCAGCTTTGTTATTTCCTTCTGCCTCCCTATTTTTGGATCCTTTTGTGGAGCACTTTCTAATTCTATGAGCTGCATCATTAAGCTATTCAGGTATGCCCCTTCTTCTTTCCTGATGTGTGCTTGCAAAGCTATAAATTTTCCTCTCAGTACTGCTTTTGCTGTGTCCCATAGGTTCTGATAAATTGTGTCTCCATTGTCATTTGTTTTCAGGAAGGTTTTGATTTCCTCTTTGATTTCATCTCGGACCCACTGATTATTCAGTATGAGGCTATTTAACTTCCAGGTGTTAAAATTTTTCTTCTGTGTCCCTTTGTAGTTTATATATAATTTCAGGGCTTTGTGGTCAGCAAAGGCAGCCTGCAAAATTTCTATCCTCTTGATATTATGGAGATATGTTTTGTGTGCTAACATGTAGTCTATCCTAGAGAATGTCCCATGTACATTAGAGAAAAATGTGTATCCAGGCTTCTGGGGGTGGAGTGTCCTGTATATATCTACTAGGCCTCTTACTTCCATTTCTCTCCTCAGGTCTAGTATATTCTTGTTGGGTTTCAGTCTGGTTGACCTGTCTAGTGTTGACAATGCCGTGTTGAGGTCTCCCACAATTATTGTGTTGTTATTGATATTATTTTTCAGATTTGTCAACAGTTGTATTAAATATTTTGCTGGCCCCTCATTCGGTGCATATATGTTTAGGAGGGTGATTTCTTCCTGCTGTACATATCCCTTGATTAATACAAAATGTCCATCTTTGTCCCTTACTACTTTCCTAAGTATAAAGTTTGCATCATCTGATATTAATATGGCCACTCCTGCTTTTTTTTGGGTGTTGTTTGCTTGGATGATTTTCCTCCAGCCTTTTATTTTGAGTCTATGTTTGTTCTGACTATTCAGGTGCGTTTCTTGTAGGCAGCAGAAGGTTGGATTGAGTTTTTTGATCCATTTAGCCACTCTGTGTCTCTTAACTGGTGCATTTAGTCCATTGACATTGAGAGAAAGAATTGTCCTGGGAGTTAGTGCCATCTTTATATTAAAGTTTGGTGTGTCTGTTGGTAAGCCTTGTCTTAAAGTATGCCGTTCAGTTTTTCTTTTAAGAATGGTTTTGAGTCTGTGAAGTTTTTGAGCTGTTGTTTGTCTGTGAAACTATGTATTGTTCCTTCAAACCTAAAAGTGAGTTTTGCTGGGTGCAGTATTCTAGGCGAAGCATTTATTTCATTGAGTTTTGTCACTATGTCCCACCACTGCCTTCTGGCCTTGAGTGTTTCTGGTGACAGGTCTGCAGTAAATCTCAAGGATGTTCCCTTAAATGTAATTTCTCTTTTCGATCTTGCTGCTTTCAGAATTCTGTCTCTATCTATGGGATTCGTCATTGTGACTAGGATGTGTCTTGGGGTGTTTTTTCTGGGGTCTCTTTTAGTTGGCACTCTTCGGGCATGCAGGATTTGATCACATGTATTCATTATCTCTGGTAGTTTCTCTTTAATTATGTTCTTGACTGTTGATTCTTCCCGGAGATTTTCTTCCTGAGTCTCTGGGACTCCAATGATTCTTAAGTTGTTTCTGTTGAGCTTATCATAGACTTCTATTTTCATCTGTTCCCATTCTTTGAGTAATTTTTCCATTGTTTGATCATTTGCTTTGAGGCTTTTTTCCAATTTCTTCTGCTGTATGTAATTATTATGTATCTCATCTTCCAGTGTACTGATTCTATCCTCAGCTGCTGTTAACCTGTGGGAAATCTCAAACATGTTTTTCTTCAATTCATCTACTGAGTTTCTCAGACCTGTTATTTGATCTGAAATTTCCATTTGGAGTTTTCTCATTTCTATCTTCATATTCTCCTGATTCTTTTTAGTTTTCTCTTCTATACTTTGTTTGAGTTCTTTGAACATGTTCCATATTGCAACTCTAAACTCCTTATCTGAGAGACTGACTAGGTGGTTGATCATGTTCAAGTCATCAGAGTTGCCATCTTCATTCTCTATGTCTGGCACTGGCCCATGTTGTTTCCCCATTGTCACACTAGTACTGCGTGTTTTTCTACGTGTTGTGATTGTATTCATTGGCTAAATGCTGTGCACCATTGCGAAGGGGAGCGGAGCAACCGTGCTCCTCTGGCTTCTCCCTTTCTGGGCGTGTCGACTCACCTCCACGGAAGGCTCACAGGAAGGCAGGCTGGCAGATGGGTCGCACCCAGGATGAAATCAGGCCAAAAATGCAGGACAGCAGAGTAGAGAGGCAGAACGGTGCTGGCATCTGAGATCCAGCAAAGTTCAGTGGCTCCTCCCTTTCTGGGCGTGTCGACTCACCTCCACGGAAGGCTCACAGGAAGGCAGGCTGGCAGATGGGTCGCACCCAGGATGAAATCAGGCCAAAAATGCAGGACAGCAGAGTAGAGAGGCAGAACGGTGCTGGCATCTGAGATCCAGCAAAGTTCAGTGGCTCCTCCCTTTCTGGGCGTGTCGACTCACCTCCACGGAAGGCTCACAGGAAGGCAGACTCCCCGGAAAGTTCACAGGAAGGCAGGCTGGCTGATGAGCCGCACCAAGGGTGAAATCAGGCCGAAAATGCAGGACAGCAGAGTAGAGAGGCAGAAGGGTGCTGGCATCTGAGATCCAGCAAAGTTCAGTGGCTCCTCCCTTTCTGGGCGTGTCGACTCACCTCCACGGAAGGCTCACAGGAAGGCAGACTCCCCGGAAAGTTCACAGGAAGGCAGGCTGGCTGATGAGCCGCACCAAGGGTGAAATCAGGCCGAAAATGCAGGACAGCAGAGTAGAGAGGCAGAAGGGTGCTGGCATCTGAGATCCAGCGAAGTTCAGTGGCTCCTCCCTTTCTGGGCGTGTCGACTCACCTCCACGGAAGGCTCACGGGAAGGCAGACTCCCCGGAAAGCTCACAGGAAAGCAGGCTGGCTGATGAGCCGCACCAAGGGTGAAATCAGGCCGAAAATGCAGGACAGCAGAGTAGAGAGGCAGAAGGGTGCTGGCATCTGAGATCCAGCAGAGTTCGGTCAGGTATTTGAATTCTTACAAATAAGCTAATGAAGTTTTCTTAAGTATCAGTTGTTTCCTAATACAGGATAAAGCTCATTTGTATTCTCCTGATGAAAACTCTTCTGAAAGAAATAATTTTAAATGCTAGTTAAATTTTGTGAGTCTTCTTTTGATTCACAAATCATGAGCCAACAGACAAGAAGTAATTCCTAACCCACATATAACTAGAAGCAGAAAGAGAGGTAAGTGAAGCAATTAAATGGATTCTTGCTAAGAAGTCATTTTCTGGTCATGGCCATGCTGATCTCTGGTTGTTGCTACTTGGCAAGGCTTGCAGGGAAAATGTCAAATAGTGGGGCTCACCTAAATATATAGGGAGGTGAAAGGAAACTCCTTCAAAGGATGTATCTTTCAGGTAATGTTGGATTGAAATGAGTTCAGACAATCCCACTATCCCCAGATGAATGTGAAGGAAATTTTTCTGTAATGCTGAGCAAAGAATATAAGTAAAACCAAAATGTGCTTAAGAGGGCTGAAGAGATAGCACAGCAGTAGGGCATTTGCCTTGCATGCAGTCGATCCAGGGCAGAGGGTGGTTCGAATCCTGGCATCCCATATGTTCCCCTGTGCCTGCCAGGAGTGATTCCTGAGCACAGAGCCAGGAATAACCCCTGTGTGACCAAACACCAAAAAAAAAATGTGCTTAAGAGGCTAAAATCACAAGTCAACTCTTCTATTATTTGCAGTTCAAGACTATATCAGCTATGAATTCCCAAAGTATCAAGGTGTGTGAATCTGGACATGCAGTGGTGCTTTGAGAAAAAGTGTGAACTCTCACAGGGGTCTCAAACTCGTGGCCCGCGGGCCACAAAAGGCCCTCAGTACAACATTTTGTGGCCCTGCCCTAGAGGAATCTTTTTTTGTTTTGTTTTGTTTTAGTTGTTTGGGTCACACTCCCCAATGTTCAAAACTTACTACTGACTACACTCAAGGATCACCCCGACTTTGCCTCCTGTGGCCCCCAGGTAAATTGAGTTTGAGACCCCTGCAAGGACTCTCCTTCACCTTAGTCATGTAGATCAAAATTAAAATAAAGAAGCACACAGTACCAAGAAAGTTCTAGAAGCATGGTCTAGAATTAAAATGACAAAATCATGAATGAGATCCTTTTCTCTCTAGAAACTTGATATTTTGAGGTGCAGACACAAAAAAAATCTAGCTTGATGTGGGCAGAGGTGATTTCTAAAGTGAAAAATAAATAGATAAAAGTATTGAGGTTTGAAAATTTGGCATGAGTGATGAGTATCTAAAGCACTATCACAACTTGCCCTATGAGAAGGTTGCTGAGACCTAGAGAAGTACAAGACCTCTAAAGTTGAACGACAAAGGTAGAGTGAGTTTCTTGGAGCTCAAAATTCACAATCCTTATTAAAGATCTGCAAAAAACATAATACAGTTTTTTCCTCAAGACAGAAGTTTCTTTCTTCAAGAAGTTGGTAGTGGTGGGGTGGGTGAGAGTGATAGTGCTATAGGTGGGGCACTTGCCTTGCATGCAGCCAATCCAGTTCAATTCTAGGTGTCCCAAAAGGTCCTCTGAGCATCACCAGGAGTGACACCTGAGTGTAGAGCCAAAAGTAATCTCTTGAGCACATCCAGCTGGCCTCTCCCAACAAAAGAAGTTCAGCATATCATGACAATATAAAGTTAAAGACCTAACTTCAAAATCTCTAAAGGGAAGAATTTTCAAGTCTAAGGAGACACAGAAATGGCTCTCGGTCAAAATCTTCTAAAGAATTAAGGCCAAGGAAGAAGCTGGTTGGATATTTTAAACAAAAAGTCTACTATTCAATCAAAATCTACAAGATGAGGGTCAGAGACAGCGTAGTGGACAACCTGTGACAGACCCGGGTTTGATCCCCAGCATCCCATATGGTCCTCTGAGCCTGCAAGGAGCAATTTCTGAGTGTAGAGGCAGGAGTAACCCCTGGGCACCACTGGGTGTAGCTAAAACACATGGAGATGCAAATCAAAACAACCAGATACCATCTCACGCCACAGAGACTGGCACACATCACAAAGAACAAGAACAATCAGTGCTGGTTGGGATGTGGGGAGGAAGGAACTCTTATTCACAACTGGTGGAATGCCATCTAATCCAACCTTTATGGAAAACAATATGGAGATTCCTCAAAAAACTGGAAATATGATCCAGCTGTACCACTCCTAGAGATATACCCTAGGAACACAAAAACACATTACAAAAATGCTTTCTGCACACCCATATTCATTGCAGCACTATTTACAATAGACAGAATCTGGAAACAACTTACATGCCCAACAATAGATGAGTGGTTGAAGAAACTGTGGTACATTTACACAATGGAATACTATGCAGCTGTCTGAAGAAATGAAGTCCTGTAATTTTCCTATTCATGGATGGACATGAAAACTATTATGCTGAGTGAAATAAGCCAGAGGGAGAGAAACACAATAGTCTCACTCATCTATGGATTTTAAGAAAATAAAAGACATTATTGTAATAATACACAGAGACAATAGAGATGAGGACTGGAAGGACTGGCCCACAATATGAAGCTTACCACCAAGAGTGGTGAGTCTAATTAGAGAAATAAGTACACTGACAACTATCATGACAATGAAAGTGAGTAAGAGAAATAGAATGCCTGTCTGGAATACAGGCAAAGGGTGGCTCAAATATTTAATCTACCCAGTGAGCAGGATTAGCCTTCAGCAGAGGAATTAAGGTATGTATGTGGACATTAACTATCAAGCTGACCTGCAAGTAGTGAGGTATGCCCAAACTCACTGAAACCCTTTTGTCAGATACTACATAAACCTTTCTCCTGGGATATTCTAATTGAAAATTTAATCCTCCCTCTTTCCTACCCAGTTTGGGTTCTACATATAGTAGGCTTCTTGAAAAAAAAATGCCCTCAGAGGAAAAAATAACAGTTTTTAACTTAGACTTAGTTGGTATTGACCTCAAATTCATCTCTTACTATAGCCTGTGGCTTAGAGAATAAACTATGTCTGCCTGAATTATTTATAAAGGCCTTGGCCAAAGAGAAGCTAGTGTCTACCACAGAGATTAGGGTCAAGTTTCTAACTCATTGTTTTAACAAAAGAATCCAAAAATTAAAAAATAATAATGGATGAGATGTGCAACACTACAATAGCTGTGGAAGAACCCTACTCTAATTTCTGTCTCACACTCACTTTCTTCTAGACAGTCCTAAGTGGAAAATGTTGCTACAACTTAAGAATACTTCCTATAGATTTCTGAACACTGAGCATTCAACCTGTGTCCTTCCCCACCTTGTCAAGGAGGCAGATGGGCACACATATTCCTGAGACCCCAGCCAGAACATTTTCCCTACTGAGTCATTGGAGAATCTGGCTCCCTGCTTTCCATTGAGATCTAGACCTAAGGAATACCCACAACAAACAAGTCTAGGGGAGAAGATATGAAAAATGAGTTGAGATTTTGAAAGGGGCATATGCAGGATGAAAAAGAAAGAGTATTGCTAGGCTTTCATTTAATCTGCTAGCTAAGTGTAACTTTGGGATGTGGGCATGTGTGAATGAAATCAGGTAGACAGGAAGGTGACTTTCACAATAGAGTAGATATAAAGATCTAGATAAGAGAGTCCAAGGGTCCCTAAAAGCTGAGGCCATCAACAGCTATTCCTTGAAAATGCTATTCATATCCACTTCTCCAAGTAACTAGGGTAGCCGCCTGAGGTAGAATCAAAGAGGTTCTAACAGAAGGTTGAAGTCACAGAGAAGAGCTGGGAAATACAGGCTGCTAAAATCAGAGACAATTAGTAGAGAAGACAATTGGAGCAGGAATATCCAGAGGGATTGGCAATAAATATTTAAAATATTTAGGGACTCGGAGTGATGACACAGCAGTAGGGCATTTGCCTTGCACACAGCTAACTTAGGACAGAGCTTGGTTTGATCCCCAGTGTCCCATATGGTCCCCCAAGCCAGGAGTGATTTCTGAGTGCACAGCCAGGAGTAACCCTTGAGCATCACCGGGTGTGGCCCCAAAACAAACAAACAAACAAAAAATATTGAACACTTCACTTTAAAAAAAAAGTTTCTGTCTCAAAAGGGGAAAAGTTTTTAAATAAAAGGAGCAATATCTGGGGGCCAGAGAGATAGCATGGAGGTAAGGTGTTTGCCTTTCATGCAGAAGGTCGGTGGTTCGAATCCCGGCATCCCATATGGTCTCCTGAGCTTGCCAGGAGCGATTTCTGAGCATAGAGTCAAGAGTAACCCCTGAGCGCTGCCGGGTGTGACCCAAAAAAACAAAAAAACAAAAAAAAAACAAAAAAAAAAGAGCAATATCTGAAAATTAAGGGCTGAGAATTTTTCAAATGAGCAAGAAACAGCAACTAAATATTAGAATAATCACTAAAAGAATTATTTGCCCATTAACTGCAATATGTGTACATTTTGAAATTAATAAAAGTTATAAAAACATCCATATCAAAATGCTGTTTTTTTTATCAAATGCAAAGTACATTCAACATTCAAAGATTCAGTGATATCCATCATACAGACACACTGAAAAATGGAAAGTTACTTGGCCATAAAAGTTAAATAAAAGATAACATAAAAGATAAATAAAAGCATTTAAAAATCAATATCAATTTATTATCATCTTTCCAAAAACCTGGTAATAGAAATTAATATGATTATAGGCATCTAAAAATATCCTATAGTTAATAACACCAAAATCTGAATGTTTTCTCCTAAGAATGGGAGCAAGAAAAGATGTTCATATACATAGTTTCTACTGAATGATGTATTGTAGAACTAACATAGTGTATAAAGAGAAGAAAAAATAATCAAAGCCAGCAGACTCAATAAGAAGCACCAAAACTATCTTTATTTTCAGATATGATTGCTTACACAATCAGCCAAAATCTACAGTAAAACTAAAAATCATAGCTAAATTACAACACACAGCATAATATTCAACATTTTATTCTATTCCTATAGACCAGCCATAAAACTGAAATTGATCATTGTTGGCATTGTCGCATAGAATAGTGTAAAAATCTCATGAAACACAGTAAATTAAATAATTCAATATTTATATGCTGAAAATAATGTGGAGAAAAATTAAATATCTAAATAAAAGACAATAAACTATGTTCATAAATTAGAAAATTCAATATTAAAGATATCAGTTGTCTTCAAACTATTCTATAGATTCAAAGTGATCACATAACAAAATTTTTTGTATATATCAATTCTAAATGTAGTCTAAATTATATGAAAAGGTAATATAATCAAAATGGCCAAATTCACTTTGAAAAATAAGAATGAAGAAGGATATGCTATCTATATTTTTTCAAAACTCAACATATGTTTTAAGACTTACTCTACTCTCTAGATAAATCAAACAGATCTATACATATTTGTGAACTTATTTTCCAGGAAAGGTGCTAAAGAAATTATAAGCAAAGAAGGGGAATCTCTCAAGAAAGGTCGGGGAGGGGAAAACAGGACATTTAAATGAAAAAAATATATACTTCAACTCTTGCCTGATATACAAAAATTAACTCAAAATTCACCATAGCCCCGTATGTGAAACTTGGAAAAAAATAAAACTTCAAGAAGAAAAATAAAAATTTGTTACATTACATCAAAGAGTGTTTAGACAGCACACAATCCATGAGAATACTTAATCCATATGAGAACATTCTGACTTCTTCAAAACTAAAAAATGTTTTACTTCAGAAAATACAACTCAGGGGCTGGAGAGATAGCACAGTGGTAGGGCATTTGCCTTGCATGCCACCGACCAGGGAGGGACCCATTTCTATTCCCGGCGTCCCATCTGGTGCCTCAGCCTGCCAGGGGCTATTACTGAGTGCAGTGCTGGGAGTAACCCCTGAGCACTGCTGGGTGTGGTCTAAAAACTAATCAATCAATCTATAAATAAATAGTTTTAAAAAAAGAAAAAAGAAAACACAACTCAGTAAGGAGACAACTGAATAAGATATAAGCAAGAACATTTTAAGAGCAACTAGAAAAAAGCAAACTAGAACATGGGGCCAGAGAGACAGTAAGAGCAATTCCTGCCTGAGTACCACTGGGTGTGGTTCAAAAACAAAAAGAACACCAACAAACGCTGATGAAAAACATCAATCTGTCATACAACATCGTTATTCATTAAAGAAATGCAAATTACAAAGACTTAGATACTTCCAAAATAAAATAAAAATTTAAATAATGGAATTCTATACAAGAGTAACTAAAATTAACAAAATCGTCACCTTCAAGCAAGAATGTAAAACAACTAAAAAAAAAACTCCTCTACTGTTCTTTTGGGAATGCAAATTAGCAAACTTGCTTTGGAAAAAAAATCTCACAGTTTCTTATTAAATAAAGACAAAATTGGGGCTGGAGTAGTGGCGTAGGCAGTAGGGCATATGCCTTACACGCACTAACCTAGGACGGACAGCAGTTCGATGCCCGCGTCCCATATGGTCACCCAAGCCAGGAGCGATTTCTGAACGCATAGCCAGGAGTAACCCCTGAGCATCACCAGGTGTGGCCCCCCAAAAATATTTAAGACAAAATTATGATAGAACCTAACAATTCCACACCGAATGTATATAGAAAACAAATGTTGATAGATAGGCCTGTCCAAGACTGCTTGTAACAGATTTTTGGGGGGGGATCACATCCGGCAGCACTCAGGGGTTATTCCTGGCTCTAAGCTTAGAAATCATTCCTGGTAGGCTCGGGGACCATATGAGATGCTGGATTCAAACCACCGTCCTTTTGCATGCAAGGCAAAAGCCCTACCTCCATGCTATCTCTCCGGCCCCTAGCAGTTTTATTTATTCATAACGCCAAAAAAGGAATTACTTAAATGTCCATCAATTGATAGCATATTCATTAATTGAACAGCATTTACAACAAAATTTAATGTGAAAACATGGATAAAGCCAAGATAATGGTTACCCCTTCACCATTTTCAAGGAAGTCAACGTATGATATGAGGACTATGACAACATATGAGAGACCATGAGCAAAACATGTGCAACTGACCAAAGTATTCGCCTCACTTATGATGACAGGAGACAGAAAATACAAAGCAGGACTTCATACATGTTTCAAAATTCTTGGAATTAAAGGTTTTTGACAGTGCGTTTTTCCGAGGTGAGTTCACCTGGGTCATGGAAAGGAATTTCCCAGGATATAGTTGACTAAAGTTCAGCGTTTACTTTAGCACTGAATTCTGAACTGGATACATACCCGGTGTACAGTACAAGCTCATCCTGGGGACAAATCTTGCCGCACAACCTCCCCACCCTGAAACTTGCCGAGGTTAGTAATGGAGGGGATTAGACTTGTAAAAAGTAAAAGAATTAACTTGTTGAGGATAAAAGAAATCACTTTGAGGCTCAAGGATTCTGAAACGACTCAGGGGGAAAGACCTGAACAGAGGCGAGGGAGAACCCCCAGATATCCAGGGTAAGCACACTTCAGAGCACAGGTGCGCACACTTAAAGCACATGTGCGCGCACGCAGAACACAGGTGCGCGCACTCAGGGCACAGGTGCGCACACACAGAGCACAGGTGCGCACACTTAAAGCACAGGTGCGCGCAATCAGAATACAGGTGTGTGAGAATGCCACCAACCGCCACAGACGCGAGATCTAGGTCACAGGTTAAGCCTGAACTACTACCCAATAGGAAAAGTGATCCCGAAGGAGGACTTTTGGTCGACCCAACCATCCTGTAGTGGTTGAGGGGCTGGTGAGAGCCGAGCAGGGGTCGGGGGCAGCGCCCCGTTTGCAGGCGGGGAACTAAGAGGAAAGATTTGGCATGTCCTGAGTTTGAGGCAAGAGAGCGGCCGTGTGTACTTGGAGGCCAGGCCGCCTGACCGACAGATGCCAAGAGCAGAAACTGGAGGTCCCCATATTTTAGTGGGGTCGAAGAAAAGGGGTGAAGAGAAGCTAGATAGGGAGGGGATCCTGGAAAGCTTGGGGAGCCCCGGAGAGGAAAGGCGCGAATGCAGATGTGCTTGCTGTGACCCAATCAACGGTCTCTGCCGGGACTCCCGACCCAGGGGCACTGCACCCCTAACCTTTCCGCTCCCCACTTACAGAGGACAACGCAGCCAAGCCGGTACCGAGTCCGGCGTCCTCCCGCGCAGGCGACTCAAAACTGTTACCATCGTTTCCACAGCAACCGCGGGTACCGCCCGCCCAGCAAACCGCGAGCTGATGGAAGGTGGTGAGCGTCCGTAGCAACTGCCCGGGCCCTGCGGTACTGGGGTGCCACTTTTATTCCCCACCTCTTCTCTCCCAAACGCAGCTAGGCCAGGCACAAGACACTGTCTCCCCGTGGTGCTGTGAGGTCCTTCTCCCTATTCACAGAGGTCTATTTTGTATGTGTGCCATATTTTTACGGGGAAGGGCACACCCGGCAGCGCTCAGGGGTTACTCCTGGCTCTGCGCTCAGAAATCGCTCCTGGCACACTCGGGGGACCATACGGGATGCTGGGATTCGAACCACTGACCTTCTACATGCAAGGCAAACGCCTTTCCTCTATGCTATTTCTCTGGCCCCATGTTCACAGATGTTTTGAAGTGACCGTCTTTTGACTTCTGCAGGAAGTCCTTGAATTCTCATAAGTGATTGACTAGAGTGTTTTCAGATGGACAGATGGGAGGGATCATAACTGTAGATTCCCAAACGAAGCAGAACCAGAACCCAGCTTGTCAGACCCTCAAGACAACCCCAGGGCACAATTTCCAAAGTCATTGATCTTCTTTCTTGGGAACTGGGGTTCAGGTAGCAGAATCCTCCCTGGACTTCTGACTTGAACCTTACAGCCTACCTTGAAACATCTCCTGAAATCCTTAACAAAATTGACTTTCATTCATTGAACGGTTCATTCATTTATCACTAATTTAGATAGTGTCAGATATTTATCAGAGGCACTTTTCTTAACCACTGGAATTGTAATTGCCAAGACAGTTCTTCATACCTTAAAGCTTTCCTTGTTATGTAGGAGACAACATGAGTAAGTCAGATTCCTTCAGGGTAGGACAATGAGCTGTGGTGACCCAAAGGAGTGTGTGAGTTGATGAACCTGCAGGTTGGGGTCTGGGGAAGTCATCTGGGAGTGCCTTCTGCCCACTGAGTCTGTGAAAGGATCAGGATCAGGATCAGGATCGGGGATGAAGGTGGATTTCTTCAAAGAGAGCTGAACTGTGAACCCTGCTTTCCAATATCCTGTCAAAAGAAGGAGACAGTGAAGGGATTGCTCAAGAAGTTTAACATACTGAAGGGGGCAATGAGCTTGTACCTGAATTTCATTGTAAGTAGACAAACTAGTGAGCATCCAATAGAGCACAGTAGTGCCTCTCTGAGAATCATCCAGAAGTAGAAGTGCTTTTTGAGGAGCAGATGTGGTTCCCTCAGTAGATATGTGTCTGATCAATTTGGTTCTTTTCCAAGTAGAAAATCCAATAGGAATAAGACACCAGATCAAAAAGATGCTGAACATGTTAAATTTCAACGAAAAGCACAAAAACTACCAAAAATAAATAAATAAATAAATAAATAAAACCCAGGTGCATTTGGGGGGCTGGGGAGCTAGCCAATGAGTTGTAGCATATACCTTGATCAAACCCCAAGTTTGATCTTTGCATCACTTGCCGCTGAGGACTGCTGACCCAAGAGACTCACATCACCAGTCCTGAGCATTAAAACAACTGGCCTGCACAGCGTAGATGAATATTCCCAGGTCCCCTGAGTACTGCATGGGAGGCTCCACACAAAAGAATGAGAGAGATGTCTTGACCCTGTTTATGGGAATGCATAGAAGAGATGCACAGTAAATAGAAATTATCTCAAAGACTCTGGGAAGTGCCCTCCAGAGGAAGCATCAGCTTAATCCAAGCAGTACGCAGGCCCAAACTCAAAAAGGAAAAGAGCCATAACTCTAAGTTCAAAAGTTCTGATTCCCACCGGAAACATCACCTTTAACAACTGCTGTGAAGCTGTTTTTGACATTCAGAAGGTCCATAAAAGTCTTAGCACCTGCGTGAGTCTACCCTCATGAAGTAAAACAATTTGCTGCACAGGGACATTTAAGAATTAGAAGACCAAAGTTTGGTTTCAGGCTTGTGTGACTCCATGGTTATTTAAGAACTATGTGACAGGCTATAAATACAGGGAAAAATGGGTTGTTTTTGAAGCATACAGAACAGTGGCTAAAGTGTAAAGTTAAAGATTAGGGTGCATGTTCTTACAAGAAGAAAAATAGGTTAGCTGACACCACAGAGTATTTAGGCAGGGGATGCAGAGCACATGCTTTGAACAAGTGCAGTCCTGCGTTCAATCTTTGGCACTACAAAAAAAAAATTCACAGTAATTCTGCTATAAACCTAAAATTAACATGTAGTCCTTAATTTCAGTGTACATTTCTGGGCCTGCTTAGCTGGAACTGGGAGCCATGGCTGCTGCAACTTCAGGGCCCAACTGCTGTGGTTATATTGGCATGGAATTTATGGTTTGGTCTCATGCCAGAGAGACATGAGAACAAGCAAGTATGAAGAAAAATCACCCCCCAAAACCAAAAAAGTCATACCTTTGGAAATAGAGAACCCACTCAAATTGAATTATTGTGTTAACAAATCAAATCAAACATACATCCTCAAATGTGTTTGTGTGTGCGGTGTTGAGGATTAAACTCAGGGCCTCATGCAAGGCAAACACATGCAAGCCAAATGCTCTCCCACTGAGCTATACCCTGTATCATTTAGGGTCATCTGGAAGGTACATTTCTCTTCAGGGAAATAAGACATTATGGGCCCGGAGAGATAGCACAGCGGCATTTGCCTTGCAAGCAGCCGATCCAGGACCAAAGGTGGTTGGTTCAAATCCTGGTGTCCTATATGGTCCTCCGTGCCTGCCAGGAGCTATTTCTGAGCAGACAGCCAGGAGTAACCCCTGAGCACCGCCGGGTGTGGCCCAAAATAAAAAAAAAAAAAAGACATTATCCCAGGAGGTCAGAAAATGACTGTAGGCCATCTTAATTTTTCAAGGGGCTATTCAGGAGCCTCCCATTTGGATTTGATATGAGAGGTAGGCCAGAGCCTTATGCTTTGTAAGGAGAACCATAACCTGGGCAATGAGCAGTGAAGGCCAAGTAGATGAAGCCAGCTTTTGATTTGAGTAAATAGTAGGTTAATAGACTGAGGGGTTCCCAGGCATTAAGCCTACTTCATTAGTCAAGTTCTGGGATTGAGGGGCCCATCCAGAGCGATTAACTGCAGCAACTGCAGGGCAGCCATTGTAAAGAGCTATAGAGAACAACAGATATAGAACAATGGAGTTGTCAGCTCCACAATCAGTCTCCAAAAGAACATGTTGCCACTGACTCTTCCCAGTATACCTGGTAGGGGCTTACAACTCAAAGGCCTTCTCAGAGTGAAGTGGGTGGATTCCCCTTTCTGTAGCAGCTGCAGCCACATCTGACACCCTCTCGCATAGAAACAGCCCCACGCCACAACCGAACCCTATCAAACTGCCAAACCACTAGATTTATAGCTCCTGCACTGTGCTGCTGCTTTTACAGTAGCAAGACACCTCCAAATTTCATAGTATCATTCAACTAATAGGATCACAAAAAATATGATGGGGAAGTTGCATAGAAGATCACTAAGCTCAATGAGTCTGTAAACACAGAAGGATCAACAAGCATTAACCAGCACAGCAGAGCTTCAGACAATGGCTTTAGTAATGTCATTGTGAGATATAACAACTATCACATATTGACTCTTATTGGTCAAAGTTTTGATAATTCTATTTCCCTTTATATTTTAACAAACTATGAAGTACATTTGTTTGTGCCTACAAGGGGGCAGGCTGGGGTGATGGATGGGAAACTGGAGACATTGGTGAAGGGTAGGTCACTCTAGTAGTGGAATTAGTATTGTAACATCTAATGCCCAAAACAACTGTATTATGAACAATTTGATAAATCATGGTGCTATAATAAAATTTTTTATTAAAAAAAAACACGAGTTGCACAATTCATGAGAAATGACTTCTTTTACAATCAGGTGATAAGTCCTGTCTAGACTTTCTCCCTGGCACAGTAAGCTACTTCATCCCTGCTTCATGCAAGCTCCCATATCTATATACTAGGAGCATGGGCCAGAAAGATGAATCAGGGACTGGAGAGATAGCACAATGGTAGGGCATTTGCCTGCAAGCAGCTGATCCAGAACAACAGACAGTGGTTTAAATACCCACATCCCATATGACCCCCCTGTGCCTGCCAGGAGCCATTTCTGAGTAACCCCTGAGAGCCACTGGGTATGACCCAAAAACCAAAAAAAAAAAAAAAAAAAAAAAGATGAATCAGTGGGCTGGAGCACATGTTTGTTATGTGGAAGGCCTAGGTCTAATGCCCAGCACTACATGGTTGCCTTATCCTTATCACTACCAGGAACTGACTTCTATCTGAGTCTCATGCAGATCTCAGTGGCTCTCGAGAAGAAAACCAATGGAACTTCTCTGAAGAAAGTGAGTTTTCTGTGCCTTTCAGAAAACACACTTGATTTACAATGTCTTGGGGGGAAAGTCCAATATGTTCAAGTTAGTTCAAAAAGCATGCATTGAGTCTTTACTGGGAGACTTAAAAGACAAAAGTCTGGTGAGCGTCAGGAAACCCAGATCTACAATCCAGTGCCTTTATTTTCTGATGCCTGCTTCTTCACTTCTCTGATCTCTCAAAGAACAAGATGCAGTTATGCCTGTTTGACTTGGCACAATTAAGTCATTCCAGAATCAATATTCTGTGCCTCCTGTTCAACGATCTTTGTATATTGTCAAGTAGTATTCTCAATCATGCTTTCCTCCCATATCATATCCCTAACATGCTTTTATAGACATTTTCCCTTGGTTATGTAACTACCAATTTTAACATTGTGTATATACTGCACATCTGTTTCTGTATGATATTTAGAAAAGGATACACTATGGTGTCAGCCCTCTCTAGAAACAGGTTTTGTCCTTGGGGAGGAGAGCACCCCGTTGATAATGCATGCCCTGAGAAGACAGAGAACAGAATTTCTGTTCTCACAAAGTCTGTATTTCAGCAGAAGTTAGACAAAAAGTAGACAAGTGAAGCCTCCCATGTTGGAGGTGCCCTGTAACAGAATAACAGTTGGGGTAGGGGATGAATCAGAGGACTTGATGAGGAGGAGATTCCTATAGGGAGAAAACTAAATAACAAGAGGGCAGTTAAGAGTTGGCAGGGAGAAGAGACTGTGGACAAGTTTTGGGGGCACTGCCTGGGGACAGCACTCAGAAAGGCAGAAATGGGTGAACTCGGACAATACCGCCAACAAAGGGTAATTTTGAAGATGAATATGGAGAAAATACAAAACAAAACAAAACAAAACAAAACAAAAAAACACTCTCAACAGTAGGCTGCCACATGAATAGAGGGTTGCAGAGTGGGAAATTCTCCCACTCCAAACAGAAGGCTGCTCAGCACTGGCCTCTAGCCCCAAAGGGGTTCTTATCAAAAACAGCTAAAGAGGCTGGAATCTTGGAGCTGGAGTGCTAGCACAATGGGTAGAACATTTGCCTTGTACATGGCCAACCTGGGTTCAATCTCTGGCATCTCATATGGTGGCCTGAGCCTGCCAGGAATGATTTCTTAGCGCAGAGCTAAGAGTAACCCCTGAGTGTCGCCAGATGGGAGGGAGGAGAAAAAGGGAGGGAGGGAAAGAGGAGGGTGGGAGGGAGGAAGGAAGGAAAGAAGGTAAGAAGAAAGGAACTGAAATCTGAGAAAAGTTATCAACAACCAAAAATATCTAAGGCATCTAGAGGAGTCTGAAAGAGAGAGAAATGTTAGCAGTAAAGCAGTTAAAACAAATATTCCCGTTGTGCTTACTTTACTCCATGCACTTGCGCTAATTGCTTTTCACACATGAAGTCTCTGAGGCCCTGGGGTCATTCTCTCCATACCACAAATGAAGAGCTGAGCTTCATAGCACCAGTGCCTCCCCCAAAACCACACAGGCATGGAGAAACAGGCTGTCTGACCTGGGGCCAGGTCACAGCTAAGATGATACAACCCCCAATCCCTGTGTCCTGTTTGTGCCCACACTCCATCTTCGACACCCTCCCCTTCCCTGCCAGTAATCAACATTCTTCTCATCCTTACTAGTGGACTTCAGCGAGAACATCAGACTCAGCTCAACAATTAAAAAACTATTTAGAATTCTCTACGAGGGTCTAGAAACCAAAGCTGTCAACACCATGGTTAATTAGCCACTGCCTTGTTTTCAGAGGGAAACCAATCTTACTTTTACATCCTGCGGATTAAGCAATATGCATGCTGCCTGGACTGTAAGAGAGTTTGAAAGCAGGTTATAAATCTGTTTTGAATGTCCTAAAAATGCAAATCCAAGAGATGCCATCAGAGCTATACTGCAGAGATGAACAGTCATGAGGCGCCGCTGAGAGAAACACTCGTCAAGAGGAGAGACATCAGTGGCCATGTCCAATGACTGATGGAAAGAGAGAAGAGCTGATAAGAACACACCAGCTTGCTGCAGGAGCAGAAGCAGTGAAAGAGAAAAACTCGGGCCCACCAGGCAGGAATCCACATTCACTAAACCTATCTTCCCATCCATCAGGCCGGTGCAAAGTTTAGAGAGGATCTTACTCTTCTCCATTGCCAAGAAAAACTGAAATTGTCACCTGTTGTGAAAGCACTTGGGAATGCATTATCTACAGTTAAAGATGAATGAGGCATTACTGTACCCTTTTAAAGTCTTTCAAAAAGTGTGGGTGTTACCAACCTCCCCTAAAGCCAAATGCTAATTTCACCTTGATGGTGAGACCCTCCCACAGCTGGGAGGGGTCTGTGGTTGATAATTAGGGGTTGCCTGGGGGGGGGGGAGGAGAAAGAGGCACAGCTAGGAGAGATCAGACACATTAAGGATATAGAGGCTGCTTAGCTTAGAGGCCATGTGAAAAAGAACATGGCGATTAGGGCCTTGTAATAAAATTGGATATCTCCTGAAACTTCATCTGACTGCTGTGGAGCATTTCCTTGCCGTCGCCCTGCATCTACAGATCCGCTGGTCGAAGGGACTGCAGGTGTCGGGCTGAGCCCAGAAAGGCCTCACCACCATCCACACCACTAGAACTCTTAATATTTAATAATTAATACAACATGCAGGCACCCTTCCACTGAGTTTTTCTTCTTTGGGGAAGCCTGTTAGCTATAATCACACCCATAAATGCAGTTGTCATGTTCGAATAGGGCCAGCTACATAGACTCAAATCTTTTCTCAAACAGATGTCAACCGAGCCATGAATGATACTGACTACACTGATACATATTGGGAGATTGGCCATAATGGGAGGAGCAGAAAGCTGGCTATATTGGGAGAAGAGAGCAGTTCAAGCCCTAACCCTGCCGAAGCTGTGCCTACTGCCTCCATAACCCACAATCACCATATCACCTTATCACTGACCCTCTACAATTCCCTTTGGGAACACCAATATGACTAAACTTCAGGAACACACCAATTTAACAGAATGGGCAGCTAACAACAAAAGCTTACTAAATCTTCTGTATTGGAGGAATGACTTTATTTGAGATACAATCATTTTGACAAATGCACTTGCTATTGCACTTTTTTCTTCATTCTTTCTTTTCTAAAGTCTCTTCTCTTACTTTTTATTTTTATTTATATTTTTGTTTTGTTTTTGTTTTTGGGTCACACCCAGTGATGCTCAGAGGTTACTCCTGACTATGCGCTCAGAAATCACTCCTGGCTTGGGGGACTATATGGGACCTAGGGATTGAACCAAGTCTCACCTAGGTCAGTTTTGTGCAAGGCAAGTACCCTACTGCAGCGCTACCACTCCAGCCTCTCTATTTTTTTTTTCAAAACTTTACATTCACTTATCTGGAAGCAAATGTATTATGATAAACTATATCAACTATGTGATACATTTTCTTTTAATAAATTTAAAAACTATAAGTCTCCTAATAGAGAAACCCTGTGTTTAGAAGCCCAGAGATGTCGTACTACAGAGAATAACTATGTTATTGTAAAACACAGCACACAAGGGTCACTTATAACTCTCATGGTTATAAACAACAATTTATAGCAAGTGTGTTAAAGAAAAGAAAGACTAAAATCTCCCTGGTCTCTCTAGATGATGCTACAACAAAATCATTGTCACATCAAGCAGCAAAGTTTGTGTGGACCAAAGTGGAGGAGGACAGTTTAAAGAAATAGCAGGCAATTAATGAATAATAGTTTGTATTCTTTATCATCACAAAATATGTGTTGTATTCATCAGATCTTTTTTTAAGTTATAATTTGGTATCCTTAATTCTCTAAAAATATCCTTTTAAAAATGCTAATTAATTTGTAATTAAAGGCTTCCAAGACGGTTTTAAGTTTTAAACCCCTCAAAAATTAGCCCTTCTAGATCTTGAGATTGGGCAGGGGAGACATATAAACATGCAAATATGAATAGGCAATGCATAGGCAATGAATAGGCAAACCATAAAATAAAATCCACCAGAATCATCTAGTAAAACATTCCACCAACACAGGACCAGCAGGGAGAGAGACCAAACTTAGCTCCACTAGTCAGGAAAACATCAGAGGAGGCTGCACTTGAAGTGGCCACTTAAGGGCCAGTCAAACTTTTACCTGGCCCTGGAGCTAGCTCAAAGAAGGAGAGCTCATTCAATCCCTGAATCTTGTGCCCTGTCCCCATATTGCCAGACTGAGTATGAGGTCAGCATGGTAAGGTCCTACCTCCAAGAACTCTCAGGGAGGTCCCTAATAAAAACACTTCTGATTTTTTTTTTTTTTTTTGAGTTTCTGGGCCACACACAGTGATTCTCAGGGATTACTCCTGGCTGTGCACTCAGAAATCTCCCCTGGCTTGGGAGACCATATGGGACATGAGGGGGATTGAACGGAGGTCTGTCCTGGGTCAGCCATGTACAAGGCAAACGCCCTACCACTGCACTGCTGCTCCAGCCTCCACTTCTGACTTTTATTGCTGTATCTTCTGAGAGAAAGCACTGAGTTGATACCTTGCTTCAGAGCAAACCACTGGAGAAACCTAAAAGTTTTTCTCTTTCCTCTTCTATATAGTTCACAGATTTCATAGTGATGGGTGAGTGAATGTTCAATCCATAGAGGCACTAGGGAGAAGTCCTGAGACTGAGACTGCAGAGAAAAGCAGGTGGGAGGCTGCACATGAAGGGGCTTCAGCATCTGTGCATATAGCTAGTCTGGGCTTATCCTGGTAAAGATGGTAACTTCTGACATAAATTTGCATCTTAAACTCTTCAGAAGAAGAGTTTTTTCTTCAGAAGAAAAGTCAGGACTATGACTGAGCCAGGAGCTGGCTACTATTTTGACTTTCAAGGGAAGAGGGCACAACAACAAAAAACCCTGCAGATTCTCTTATTTTCTTTCTGGCCAACTGAGGAAGAACTTGTGACATGCCCAGATGACTCAGAAGCTAAGAATGATGCATCTGTTTTGAGTCTACATAAAATTTTGGTCATATCTGCTATGCGGATACAAAAATGGAGAGGAATAAGCAAGGACTCTTCCATCCATTCACTTATGCACTCATTTCTCAGATGTAGTAGTTTTCAAGGCTCTGTGAACTGTATCAGATGCTAGAATATTCTTTTTTTTTTCATTTAGTCATTTTAGTTTATGTGAGTTATTTTCCAGCTAGACTAAATCAAAGGGATGGGGAGCAGTTTCTATAACAATGCAATGGGAAGGGGATCAGAAGGAGACTGGCATTGAGTTAGTTTCATAGACTGACCTGGCTAAATATTAGGAGGAATAAGAAGTCAAGTTTAAAAGCACCCCTATTAGCCTCACCTTCCCAGGAGAGCAAGCCTGAGGCTTTAGAGAGGGCTCAAGGCCCTGGTCTCATCAGAAGAGCAGATGGGCCTATCATCGGGTTAATGAAATCCAGCAAGGGCCTGGAGATATTTGGTCCTTGCTGTTGACCCTCTAGAGAGAATCGTGACTGTAAAAACTGGAGGCTCTGGCTTTTGGTGGCTAATGAACAAGGGAAAATCTAAAATCACCTTAGTGTTTATGAGAAATAACTTCCCTATCGGACTAGGAGGGAATGAAATAAAAATTTAAATAGGGGGCCTGAGGGATAGCATGGAGGTAAGGTGTTTGCCTTTCATGCAGAAGGTCATCAATTCGAATCCGGCTTCCCAGGAGCAATTTCTGAGCATGGAGCCAGGAGTTTCCCCTACGCACTACCGGGTTTGATCCAAAAGTCACACACACACAAAAAAAGGCAAAACAAAAAAAAAATTACAATAGGGTAGCAG
Organism: Suncus etruscus; assembly: GCF_024139225.1. NCBI lineage: Eukaryota > Metazoa > Chordata > Mammalia > Eulipotyphla > Soricidae > Suncus > Suncus etruscus. The sequence goes on along the minus strand of NC_064861.1, from coordinate 67,091,611 downwards.
CAACTTACCAACTAGTGTTTAAATCAAATCTTGCCTACCTGAACTAATAAAGTCTGTCAAGGTATGGATAATACATCGAAAGAAGCAGTGACTTTTGGAATATCAAGGATTTTTTTTTTTTTTACTAATAAACCTTATGGGGAAATACTCTTAGTTATTCCATTAAAAAGAGACAAAATTGGGAACCTAGTGAAAGAATGTGTCTGATGTACACATGGGAGGGTAGTTACATGTGTGAGAGAGACCAAGAAAGAGAGTCTGGGAGAGATAGAGGACAAGAGAGATAGACTTCTTGACTACAGAAAAAAAGAAGGACATAGAGTCTCATATATTGTATTGTGGAATAACATGATGTGACAGATTGTGAATTGAGGAGTGCCCACCAATCCTTGCCACCTTAATCCTTAACAAACCTCTACTTCGGCTGCCTGCATATAGAGCTGACAAGTCACATATGGTTGATGCTTTCTGTGCCAGGAATAAAGGGATTCCCAAGAGTGTCAACACTAGGGGTTGGTTATCACAGGTGCCTCTATCAAACAACATGTGGTCTCCACCCATCCCAGAATAACATGATGTTTGTTTGTTTTGATATTATGCCTGGTGGTGTTCAAGGTTTATTCTTACCTTTTAGGACTTACTCCTGGCTCAGGGTTTACTCCCAGCTCTGATCACTCCTGGTGGTGCTCAGGGGACCATCTATGATGACAGACTAAACCCAGGATGGCATGTGCAAAACAAGTGCTTTAACTCCTGTGCTATCTCTCCAGTCTCCAAATAAATGTTCCTACTCCTCTCTCAGAAAAAAAAATAAGACTTGGTTATTTAGAAGGTGGAAATAAAAATTTTCCAAGTCAGTCATTTCTTGACAGCAATTTCGGCACAGTCCCTGGCTTCTTCCCTTCACACAGATCCAAAGAGTGAGCTGCTAATAGTTCAGTGTCCTAAGTAGGCAAAAAGAATATTCAATACCCTGATTAATCCAACAACTTATCCAGTTTTCTTGCCTAGAAATGCTCTCAACCCGTGGTTCCTCCACTTCCCCATGTTTCCACAGCTCCATTAGCTCTTCTCTTCATCTAGAATAAAGATTGCTCTGTCTCCTCTGCTTATGCATTCCTCAACAGGCAAGCAAAGAGACTGCCACCAATTCCCTGTACATTTTCAATGTTAATAATGAAGAGGCATATCTAAATAATTGGCAGGTGGAATTTGAAAGCCGTTTTCTTCTGCTCATTAAAATCGAGGACAGCCACATGCTACCATCAGGCATCATGGCCTCTTCCACACCCTGTCACCAAGCCGACAACAGGCTCTCCCAGACAAGAACGAAATCAGTGCGTGTTTTGATACCATTCCCACCCTGTGACAAAAACACTTTCTTTGTCACAGGAGTCTGGAGCCATGAAGAGCTTAGCCAGTGAATTTGAGAAATTGGGATTGAAGCACAAATGTGAGCAGACACTGACGCCCTGAATGCAGCCCTGTGGGAAATCCTGAGCCAGGTCAGGGTCTGTGACCCACAGACACTGTGACAGTGCAGATGTGGTTTCAGCCACAAAAGGAAAATGAATGAAGCTTTTTTTTTTTTATTCTGCATGTAAGCGCGCGCGCGCACACACACACACACACACACACACACACACACACACACGTCACTGACTCTTAGGGGGTTGACTTTAAGAAAACTATTAAATACAGAGAATGAATATTTACCATGGCGACTGAGGGCATCTGGAGCTAGAACCTGAAGAATTCCACTGCCAAAAAGGCCAACCATTTTCTAAAGCACTTTACCTCTGTGGTCTTCCTTTCCCAAAGGTCAGTCCAGTCAGTTTGCTAAGAATAAACCCAGTAAATTCTGGCAGAGAGACAGAGCCCACAATGTCTAGGGTTAGGACTCCTCCACACTGAGAGGTCGCCATCAAAAGGACAAAAATAAAAAATATATATTTAAAAGAGGTTTATTTTTTTTAAGTTTATTTATTAAAGTTTTGTTTTGTTTTGGATGAGTCATTCACATCTGGTGGTGCATAGGGTTTACTCCTGGCTCTATGATCAGGAATCACTCCTGGTAGTGTTCATGTGGGGTACCTGGGATCAAACCAGGCTCAGCCATGTAGAAGGCAAGTGCCTTACCTGCTGGACCACCCCTCGGGCATATTAAAATTTGGAGTAGTTGGTTTGTCTTATATTTGTCAACCCATTGTGGGAGGTGATAAAGAATAAGTACCTTTTCTTCCTATCCCCAAATACTTCATGGCAAATTAGACCACATAGATGAACACTATTTCACCTCCTCCCTGCCTTTCACACAAATGAAAAAGGTGTGATAGAGAGAACAACTGGCTTCCTAGGACTTATGTTGAAAGGACAAAGTAGAGCCCAAGGGGGGATCGACAGCAGATGAGAGCAGAGAGGGGAGTGGTGATAGGAGAGAGGCTGTGTGGAGTTGACAGAGGTACTGGGAGCTCATCCATCAAACCTCTCTGCCAGTAAACACTTCTTCAGCACCTTGCCAAGCTGAGAACTGTTAGAATTTGGAGATGCAGAGATGAATTTGCCTCATGCTTCCCAGCTCATCAGGATACATGATAGGAAGTGAAGGGTGTGAGCATTATTAGGGAAGGGGTTGGCAGGTGTTAACAAGAAACAAATGTTTCCCAAAAGCTGAAAGGGGGACAATGATCCCTACCTTGAGGGTTGGACATTGAGAGAACTTCCAACTAAACCTTCAAAGATAAAAAAAAAAAAAAAAAAAAAAAGGCTCTTGCCATGTAGAGGAGGAGGATTCAATATTTGCAAAGATGTGGCAATCTCCTACAGCACCATGGTTTGGGAAGTGTAGTCAGAGCTTTGCGTGGGTTACGAGACAAAATAGCAATCAGGGAGAAGAAAGGCTGGAGCGAGGGAGATTGAGTAGGAAACTACTGAAATAATTCAAATGGAAGATGATGAAACTCTATAATCAGTAGCAAATAGTCAAATGCCAAACTCAATCTTCTTATTCTGCCAACACATTCAAGCAAAAGAATCTTGAGTCCTCCAAGTCTTTTACTTTTGGTATTCACATGTATATCTTGACTAATCAGAAAAGCCATACTTTTGCCTTCAAGAGTCCTGAGCTGCAAGCCCAGAGTTTCAGAGTTTTAATGAGGAACAAACCAAGAAGGCAGCGGCTGCAGGGGAGCAGATTTGGGGGGATTGAGGGGATTAATAGTTCAGTGTAAAATTTGTTAAGGAAGCAATACTAGACTAAGTGTAAGTTTGAGAGCCACTGACATAGGCACATAATATTTAAAGTTGAACAAATGTGACTGCCAAGGACATGAATGCAGAGAGAGAGAGGAAGAGAGAGAAGAAGAGAGGAAGAAAAAGAGGGAGAGAGAGAGGAAGAAGAGGAAGAGAGGACGAAAGAGAGGAAGAGAGAGAGAGAGAGAGAGAGAGAGAGATCAGGGTTAGTGTAGGATGTTGTTTTCCAGGCTCAGATTGGCCAGACAACATTTCCTGCATTCCCTCTCTCCCCTGTACTTGTGCTGAGCACAAAGCTGGGTGCTCTTCAGTGAGAAGCTAAACTCATTCACTCACCCTGCCACTTCCAACTTTATTAGCTGGGGCAAATCACATAACCTTAATGAGTCTCCCATTCTATGCCTATTTGAGATAACATTCTCTCCCTGCATTAGTGTTGAAGAAATAGAATTAAAATGCCAGAGAGATAACACAAAGGGTAAGGCTGACCTGGGTTCAATCCTTGGCATCCCACATGGTCATTTAAGCCTGCCAGGAGGTGCAGAGCAAGAGTAACTCCAGAGGGCAGAGCCAGGAATAACCCGAGTGCAGCTAGGTGTGGCCCAAAATAATAAAAAGTTAAAATTATTTGCAAAATATTTTACACTTCTCAAATCATTTTAATTTCTCTCACTGTTATCTCCAAGTAATATGCTTGTGTCAATGTAAGATATAAAGTTTAGGATTATCTCTATTAATGTTTAAAATACATATTCTTTTAAACATAGCCTTTTTGATGTTTAATTTGCACATATTCTTCGCTGCCACAGCTCCAACTATCTGAGAGCTTGTTGGGAGGTTCAAGCAGGTCATTGTAGCTGCTGGCTGAGTAGTCAAGGTCTGTCTCTATTTGGGAATGGCTATTCCATTCCTTTGAGAGGACAGCTTCAGGAAAAACATTTACAGAGCACCAAGGAAAGGGACACCCACCTCGCTGACCAGATCAGCCAAATCAATTCTGACAACCAAAGGAGTGACATATCAAACAACCTTCACATCCAATGCCAACTATTCTATAGATAAAATGGCATCGAGGGAAATATAGTAGGTACAGGTAATAATAAGGAGAAACTGAAAACAATACCCATCTGTAATGGGTGGAGTAGAGAAATAAAAGTACATTTATATGGTGCAATAACACCTAATGAGAAAATGTATGTATGCTGATATGAAAGGACAACCACCTATGATAAGTACATGAGATAATAAAAACAAGATGTAGGGAGCCTCTGTGTATAAATATATATTATAACCCAGTTTCTGTTGCAAATTTCTATAAATATATCCTCCAAACTTTGATGCACACATAAAAGAAAAATTAGAAGGCTCTGGACCATACCACATGGCTGACAGTGTCCCCCAGGCCACTGTGTGTGTCTGAAGCGCTCACTTCCCTAGTCCCTGGACCTTCTGAGAGATGTAACTGATGCTGGGTGAATCACTTCCACTTTTTTTTCTTTAACCTTTGGATTTTTTTTGAAACAGTACAGAAAAACAAAAGTTACTTTAGAAACATACAAAACACTTCTTGAGCCCCAAGGTCCTGGCAGATGTACGAGAAACAAGCATCTTTCTCAGTGCAGAAAGAGGATCTCCCTTGGGTGCCTGGACATATTTCAACTGGGCAAGTCTTGGCCTTCCCTCACCCCATCCAAGCACACACACAGGGAAGCAGCATATTCAGGAAGAAACGTGAGCCTCAAGGCAGAACCACGCTGGGAAGAAAAGAGGGATTGTAGCTGTCTTCTGGAAACAGATGGTGTCTGGAAGAGAGAAGATGTTTGGCAACAAGAAGGGTTGAAATCACAAGGGAGGAGAGAAAAGCAGTGAAAGAGAACCAGCCAAAGGAGGTGGTAATTAAGTGCGAAGCTGAAGATTTCCAAGGGATTTTTCAGCTTTGGCAAGACTAGGCCTCTGGATAATTCTACTGAAGTGTGTAGACACTGTTTAACATTAAAGGTATCTCACTGGCATGCTAACCCTTCAGTAACAGTATTACAAACCATGGTGCCTAATAGGAAAAAAGGGGGTGAAAAAAGAAGAGAAGAAAAATATCTGCCATAAGGGCAGACTGTGGAGAGGAAGAGGGAATGGGAAGAAAAGTGGGGAAATTGGTGGTGGGAAATGAACACTGGTGAAGGATGGGTGTTGGAACATTGTTTGACTAAAACTCAACTATCAACAACTTTTTTTTTCTTTTTGGTTTTTGGGTCACACCCAGCAGTGCTTAGGGGCTACTCCTGGCTCTATGCTCAGAAATCACTCCTGGCAGGCTCAAGGGACCATATGGGATGCCGAGATTCGAACCACCATCCTTCTGCATGCAAGGCAAATGCCCTATCTCCATGCTATCTCTCCGGCCCCTATCAACAACTTTTTAACTGTATCTCAGTGATTTATTAAAAAAAAATTTTTAAAGTATATTACTATTGGAGGAACAAGATGAGGAGTTGCACTGAAACAATGGTACAGGGAAATGAACTGAAAGAGTGTGCGGTATTGGAATATTTTATGCATGAAACCCTGACATTGTTAATATTGTAAAAATAAAATTAAAATAAAATAAAAAATTTCAAGTATTTTAACATTAAATGGATTCCTCTCAAATATGTCTCTGACACCTGACATCCTGACTTCCTGACACCATTTAATTCCCAATGTTCCAAGCACTGAAGTCAATTTTTAAAAATTCACTTTTCTTTTTTATTTGATTGTTTTACTTGGCTGTGGTCAAGGCTTATTCCAGGCTCTAGGATCACTCTGGGAGAGTTCAGTGGCAGATGAGATGCCAGGGATCAAACAGGTTACTGGGGTGAGGGAAGACAGAACAGCCATGTAGTGGAAAAGGCTGACAACAGTCAAAAGTGACTCCACTTCCCATAATATTCTGGCATCAACCAAGACAGAAACAGCTAAAATGTCCAATGACAAGTAATTAATTGACTGGTTCATTTGTACCAAGTCACTTGCTATTAAAGAGCATCCAGGGAGGCAGAACAATAGCACAGTGGGTAGGGAATTTGCCTTGCAATGCAGCAAGAGTAATTTCTGAGTGCAGAGCCAGGGGTAACCCCTAGGAGCCACTGGATGTGCCCCCTCCCTGCCCCCAGAGCATCCAGAAATGTCAGCTGTTTTTCCAGAGAACAGATTGTAAGGACTAGAGGCAACTGTCCTCGCTAGTGACAAAAGTCATTCCCTCATCTCCACAAATGCTCCCTGTCACTCCAAGACACTGCACAGGATTATGTAAGATGGGTTTTTACATATGTTCCTAAAGAACCTTTTAATGTTACCATAATTTAACCAAAGTCAAGAAAGAATGCCACATCCAGTGGTGCTCAGGGGTTACTCCTGGATTTGCACTCAGAAATCGCTTCTGAAAGGCTCAGGGGACCATATGGGATGCCAGGATTGAACCCCGGTCCATCCTGGATCAGCAGAGTGCAAGGTAAACACCCAACTGTGGTGCTATCACTCTGGCCCCCAAGCCCGTTTTTTTTTTTTAATAAACATAATCACAATATCTTTATCACACAAAGCAAAAATGAACAAATTCCTTATGCCACATAATATTAGTTCCTATAAATGTTTCTGATGTCAAAATGTCTTGAGAGAGAGAGGGAGAGAGAGGAAGAGAGGAAGAGAGAGAGAGAGAGAGAGAGAGAGAAAGAGAGAGAGAGAGAGAGAGAGAGAGAGAGAGAGAGAGAGAGAGAGAGAGAGGAGAAATGTCTGCCTCATAGGCAAGCAGGAGGGAGGGCACAAGGGAAACTAAGGACACTGGTCACAGAAAATGTACACTGGTGAAGGATGTTGTACATTGCATGACTGAAACTTGATCATGAATAACTTCATATCTATGAAAAACAACTGCATTATAAACAACCATGTAACCACAGTGTTTAAATAATGTAATTCATTTAAAAATATGACATTTTATAAAAGAAAAAAGTCTTTTTTTTACAATTTTTGGATTTCATTTGAATCCCAAATACAAACACACAGTAATCCATAAACATACATATATATTCCCTAGTTCTATTTATTGGGAAAAAGGGTCTAGGAGAGGAACAAAAATACACAATAACAATAACAACTGTTTTTGTTTCTCAATACTATTCCACAGGAAAAGGAGCCAGAGAAAAAAAATTTGTCCAAAGATTGGAACAAAAAATTATAAGATATGTCTATGACCACCTGTGACTGAGCAAAGAGGAAATTCTTTTTTTTAATATAATTTTTATTTTAGTTATAGTGGCTTACATATCGTTCACAGTAATATTCCAGGTACATATTTACATTGAATCAGGGGGATTCCCACCACCGAATTGCCCTCCCACAACCGCTCCCATTCTGCCTCCCATATCCTCCACTCTCCCCCCCAGGGGCTGCTAGAATGCGTGGTCCCTTCTGTGTCTAGTTTATTACTTAGTGGTCTTATAACTGTTTGGTCTTGGTGCCTCCATTACTGCCCCCTCTAGTTGGGAGGCGGGACTAGAAAGATCAAGTTATGTGGTTTTGTTTGAGGAAGAGAAAGGTAATATGATGGGGTAAAAATCGACAATGCCGACTATGAGCAGAGTCATTCTAGAGGCTCTCATCCTTGGTTTGAGGGACGATGGGGAAAAGAAGAAGGTGAGACACCACAACGGTTCAAAAAGAGGAATCAAATAAGATATCCAGTGAGCACTGCAGCACTAAAAATATGCACCCCATAGTTGCCATGGTCTTGAGATAGGAAATATGACCAGGCGCAAAGAGGAAGAAGAGAAAAGAAAGAAAAAGTAAATATATAATTTTAAAAAATAGACAACTACTTCAATATCTACCCCAAAACAAAGAAATTGACAAAAACTAGATAAAAAAATAAAAATAAAAATAAAAAAGAAGGATTATTTTGTGTTTTTGTCTCTCCTCCCCCCCCCCCGCATAGGCACAGTAAATATTGGGGTCATCCGTAACGGTAATCCCCTTGGCCTAAGAGATACAGGGTTTCTCTATCCTTGGAATATATTGTCATGGGATTATCTATAGACTCCTTTCACGTTCATTTACTCTCCCCTTGGTGTTTTTGTGCTGTATGGAAGACTTCTGCTCCAATCTGGATGATAAAGACAGACCTCTAATCTAGGGGGTCTCAGTCTGTTCACAGGTCAAGGAGTGGAACTTATGGTGAAGACTTTCTTTGTGATTTTAGAAGTTCTGTTTCCTCGATGTCATTTTAATCTGTCTTCTGTGGTTAGTGGTCTTGGCTCTTGCGCTGAAACTCGGATGGAGCCTGAGATATTGAAAGAGGAAATTCTTAAAGAATGATGAGTAGACCACACAGACACTATGACCAGATTAATGAGTCTCTAGTCTCAGAAACCAACATCAAAATAAATGATAGTAATAGATGATAACCCGTGAGACAGAATTAAATTCCCAAGTCTGCTGATATAAATAAATGAATAAATGAATGTTTGATGAAGAATAAGATATTTAATTTTTTTCAAGGTCATTTTTCATCAATTATTTCATTACTTACAAAGGAAGTAAACAGTAACTTCACAGTGAAGGTGTTGGATAGGCCTCACTTAATCAAGTGATCAAAGTGCAGAATAATAGGAAAAGTCAAAAATCATATGTCAATGGTCTATAAGACACAAAAGGAAGGGTCCAGCCATGTGACTCATTGGCAGCATGTCCTTCTGTAGCTGTGATTTTTATTCCAGCATCTCCCCATACTGCTGCAAACATTCCCTGACACTGCTGCTGTAATTCCAAGCACCATAATGTGTGGACCTGGCAAGCACTGCAACCAAGTGTGAACTAGCTCTGGATATAACAACAAAAGGAAGGAAAAGGGGGGGATTATGGTTTCAATTCTAATATTTCTTCTACATGATCTGGATTACAAAAAAGAAGATCCTGTGGAAGGGATGGTAGCTGAAAGGCCTATCATGTATAAGGACTCAAGTTTGATTCCTAGTATGGCATTTCTAAGGCCTGGCATGTATGAGGATTCAAGTTTGATTTCTAGTGTGGCATTGCCCCTGCCTCATGAGCTGCCTATTGTGACCTTGTCAATCCCCAGTAACCATCTGGTCCAAGCAACATAACTATCTGATAGGCAGTATTGCTCAAGGGATCTCCAAAAATGAACATACTCCAAGTGAAACTCAATGGGGGTACTGTGAGCACCTGTATCCTTTTTCTTATTGTTTTGGCTTTTAGGTCACACCTGGAGGTGTTCGGGGGTTACTCCTAACTCTGCAATCAGGAATTAGTCGTGGTAGTGATCATGGGACACATGGCATGCCAGGGATCAAATCTGGGTTGGTTGCTTGCAAGGCAAATGCCTTACCCGCTATACTATCCATTCCGCTCTGTGCCTTTTTAAGAATTGCAAAGTTAGTCCAGTAATTCTCAAACTTCCCATTCATTAAATCAGTGATATGTGGGAGAGTATATGTATTGTGTTTGGGCAACTAATCTCCATAAAGATCTCTTAGGTGGGAGTCACTGACTCTATCTCCCACATAGAGATGCAGAAATATGAAAATAATGTCCACTGAGATAGTCTAGTCCAGGTTGATATCTGGTTGAGACACTGATTGATACCTGTGTCATTCTCAGAAAGTATGGAGGGGGGCAGATTCCCCTTACTGCATGAATTAAGCAGCCCAACACCACTGCCTACACCCTTTGACAGAAACAGCTCAGCTCTGCAATTTAACCATATAAAACTGTCAAACCAACAAATTTGTTTTAGATCTATAAATCCTGGGCCACGTAGCCATGTGTGGCTACAGACACCTCAATGTTTTATACTAGTGTCAAACCAGTAGAATAGGAAATATGATAGGAAAGTAACATAACAATCTACCAACCTCAATTGGTAACAGTAACACACTAAATAGCAGCACAAAAGGCTCAACTAGTAGCAACCACAGACCAGGAAATTCATAGATATGAACTTTTTAACATCATAGAGAGATAGAACAATCATTTTAAGTTGACCTGTGTTGATCTAAGTTTTGATAATTCCATTTGCCTATGTGTTGTAACAAAGTAATATGAATTTCTGCCTGCATGGAAATGGAGTATGGTGGTGGGTGGGTGATTGGGGACATTAGTGGAGGGTCACACTGATGGTGAGATTGGTGTATATTTAATGCCTAAAATTATGATTATGTAAACAACTTGGTAAATCAAGGTGCCATAATAAAAGTTAGAAAAGGGGGTTTGCAGAAATGTTAAGGAATGTATTTCATCATCTTACTAAGTTAGAGAGTAGTAGATGTCTGATGTGAATAATTTCACATCTGAATTTCTGGAGCCTGTAATTATGACTTTATCTGGAAAGGGGATCGTCAATATGAATATTGAATATAAATATGATTTACTTAAAGACTTTTGTAATGGAGAAAAATGAGTAGAGTATACAGGAGGATTTGATGTCCTTACAAGAAGGTTGGTCATACTGTGTAGAAGCACATGTGACAATAGCAGCAAGAATCGAGTCACTAAGGAGCTAAGAATTAAGGAATGGAGGTAGCTAGAAGCTGAAAAATGAAAAAAAAAAAATCTCTAGAGCCACTAGAGATGAATCGTCCTGCCAGCCCTTGATTTTATATTTCACAGAGCAGGAAGATCCGGTCTTATGAGTTTGTGGGAATTTGTTAGGGAACAATAGAAATCCAATAAGGTGTTCTCTCTTAATCCTTGTTAAGATCTTTATATTCCTAGGACTAAGGTAGTCAAATGAGGTTTATAGAGTCACTAATTGGTAAAGGAAGAAACTCCTCTAAGGCTTCTCTTGTGGGGCCAAATCTAAAGTCCTGAGCAGAAGCACTTTCCTCAGTGGAGCAAACAGAGGAGCCTAGATGCTCTGAGGCAGTTTGTTTTCCTCATTGTTACGTTTCAAGAATGCAGCGGCGTTTGCCTTGCAAGCAGCCGATCCAGGACCAAAGGTGGTTGGTTCGAATCCCGGTGTCCCATATGGTCCCCGTGCCTGCCAGGAGCTATTTCTGAGCAGACAGCCAGGAGTAACCCCTGAGCACCGCCGGGTGTGACCCCCCCCCCAAAAAAAAGAATGCAACACTAGGGGCTGGAGAGATAATACAGTGGTAGGGTGTTTGCCTTGTATGCAGCTGGCCCAGAATGGACCTGGGTTCAATTTCCAGCATCTCATATAGTTCCCCAGCCTGCCAGGAGTGATTTCTGAGCACAGAGCCAGGTGTAACTCTTGAGTGCAGCTGGGTGTGGCCCAAAAATCAAACAAAAAAAATGCAATTCTAACTTACAGTTGTGACTTAAAGCCAGGGGAAGCAGGTGATGAAATTTGGCTATTTTTATTTCAACGAATGAGACATCTCTTTTCCCCCATTTCCTGTAACTGTAAACAATGCAAGTGATTCTGGTGAAATTATGAGCCACTTTAGCAAAAAGAGGAGCAGAGATAATATTTCATCACTCAATTCCTTTTAAACCTTTTTCATGGTGAACTGGAGCAATGAATACAAATATATAAACTTCGAATGCACTCTGCCTTTCTCTTCCCCTGCAACTATCATGGCTGGTTCTTTCAATAAGCAAAATGCCATTTTCTATATTGGTTTTAGTGAGGACTTTTCCAAACCAACTAAGTCCTTAAACCCCATAGGTTAGCTGCTTAAGAAATCAGGACTGGAAATCTAAACATTATTTGCATCACAATTGATTCCATAGGCCCAGAAAGATTTATTTTCCTTTCTGTCTCCTGGTTTCTTTCCCTGGTCAAATTAAAATCCTGCATTTAGGAGGTTAAAACTTTGAAACAACTTTGATCTTTTAAGAACAATTTTTCACTTGATTACTATTCTGACTCACCTGTTTAGAGCACAATCTCAAATTCATATAAGCTTATGGTCTGTTTGTAGTCAACATAGGTGAAATAAATAATGGGCAGAGCAAAGGTTAAACTAATCTCTTGATTAGATTGGCAATTCCCAGGGCATTTCTAGCTTTGCAGCCAAGGTTCTCAGGCATCCAGCATGCTCTTTGGAATCACACATACTAGGGGCCCATCGGGATCACCAGAAACTCAATTTATTTTGACCTGCAACAAGATTTTATTACTTCTCCGATTAACAGTTAAAAAATGTTTTGCTTTTCTGCCTCGGGGGTATTAGTTTGATGTATGAGGTAGAGAGATTATTAAATCTTTGGTGCCTTCTGAAGATGTAAATTAAAGCCCAGCACCTCCTTATCCACCTTCTCTGCATGAGCTGGAGGTGTCTGATCAACCTGTCATTCTCTCATGCTCATCAAAGCCAGCAGCAGCAGGATTAATTCTGCCGGTTTCTTTAAGGGTGTCTGCTGTTCCAACTCTATGGATGGAATATTACAAAATCTAAGTTCTGTGTATGAAAACTTTTAAAAGGCAGAAGAGGATCACTGTCCTCTCCTAACCACTACCACAAGAACACTGGGGAAAGGTGGCATATGTGTAGCTCTGTTGCTCTGTTTTGATATGAACCTATGCTTCATATAAAACACATACTTGCCTTTCCTCGACATCGGTTCGACTGATTCTGTTCAACCAGGAATTGTTCAAAGGGTTTGAAGAGGTCCAAGGTTAAATGGACACACCTCTAAACTTCTCAATTCTATCCCTCACACTTAATACTATTCTTATGAGGCTATTTCTATATGACAAAGAATAAACATGAGTGTTTTCATTTACTTCTTCATTCAGTACCAAATTAATGCTTTTGCATGAACAGTAAAAGTGTTAGGTGCAACCACTCACTGTTTAAAACATTCCTTGCCCCACCACCCTGCCATGGAGACGGCAGCCCTGGCATCTCCATTCTCTTCTCATCAGAAACAGGAAAGAGGAAGAGAAAATGTATGTATGAAAGGGCAGCACCCCCGAACCTTTAGTGTCAGTCTACACTAAATACATTTCTTCCAGCCTATCACCGGGCTCCTCCTGTAAGGGATGTGATCTTAGGGCTCCTCTTTTGTTGATCTGAGTCATGTTTAATAAGCATCTCCCTATTGGTGGCAGGAAATGTGCACTGGTGAAGGGTGTTGGATATTGTAGGACTGAAATTCAATCATGAACAACTTTATAACTATCTCATGGTGATTCAATTATTTATTTAAAAATATGTGTCTCCCTCTTCTTCCTCTAGTGTGGGTCTGCTGGGTCAAATCTCTTAGAAACCCAGGCATGTCATCTTTCTCTTCTTTCTTCCTGTCAAATCACATATTGTCTGGGTTGCTGAATAATAAAACTTGCATGGCCTCTAATCTACCACAAGAAAATTTGCCTTATCAACTTCAATTGAGGATAATTACCTTGAGTTCTCCCTTCTCTCCTGGTGGTGGCTGTTGCAATGACTAGGGGTCACACACGCTTGGCTGTGGTGCTAAGCAGGGATCACACACTAGAGTCAAAGAGCAGACACCCATGCTCAGCTGTGCTCTCCTTCCGCCTGGGGTACTTTGTGCAAATGTTGTGTTCCTAATGCGCTGCTCAGTGGTTCACATACTGGTTCATACTCTTAATCACAGTTCTTACGCTTTTTCCAGTTGTGGTGTTTGCTTGGGGCGGGGGGGGGGCATCACACACATTCATTGTGGTGCTCACACACACCTGGCTGCAGTGCCCTGTAGACTACACTCTGCTATAGTGCCCAGAGTTCCACACAGTAAAGTTGCCAGGTGGTCAATACATCCAGGTAGCACTAGAACTCGAGACCTCATGCTTGCAAGCACTTTGCCACCGGGACATTCCCTTATTTTTGACAAAAGAGTTTGCTGTTTATATCCTAGTCTCTTTTAGGTTTTTAATCGTGGGAGCACTTCCTCATACACCAAATGTCATCCAGCAGCACTCCCATTAGGGATCACTAGTACCACAGCTTAGTGTGCATTATGTGTCATTAATTCTGGTGTGAGTGCCAGAACTAGTAGTGTTGAACTCCTGACAAGTACAACTAAAGGGTGTTTGTGTGTGAGCCTAAGTGAACATCACAACCAAGTGTGTGATCCCTGGTCAACAAACAGTAAAAAGGAAAGGGAAGTTTGGCAGGATGAGGAGGATGACATCAAAACACACAGATCATCACCTTGACCACTAAGTGATATTTGAGAAGAAACGAGAAGTACACAGCATTTCAGCTACTTGAAGTAGAATAAAGTCTTCAAATAAAGCATTTAGTGGCGGAGTTACAAACTGAAAATGCATCTTTCATGGATGCACATCATTTCCACTTGAAAGAACTGATAAATTGTAGTTATTCAGACTTGAGTACCCGATAGACATTTTTTTTCAAAGATTAATATAGTAAGTTGTCACTTCAAGGAAGACAACTGATAATACTTGTTGCTATGATAAAAGTTAAGCATTCTGGTGAAAATTAGAATTTTAAATAATTTTTGTCCATCATCCTGAGTTTTCTTAATATTTCTTAGATTTTTCTAATAAGGGCAACTGCAGAGTTTAGAAATGTGATTTTTGTAATATGTAATAAAATTTGTCAAAAATTTCCAAGATCTGATTTGTAAATGGGCCCCTTAGAGGACAAGGCAAGACCAAAGTGAAACAAAGAGCTGGTCAGTGAGTCTTCACAAAAAAGGGAACCCACCTAGGGTGCTTGTTTTGGCACCAAGATGAGTGTATCTTCACACCCACTCACCAGAACCTTGAAATTTATATAGTTGTTTTAATTGGGTTTGATCCTGTGTTCTATCCAGATGGTGTCAATGGCATATTATCGCACTAGCTGCATTCTGGAAAATGGCTCCCACTGTAGAAACAGTGGAAAGAATGGGCATCCAAGGTCAAAGAAGGTGAGAAATCTTCAAGTGCCCAGCACCAGCTCATTGATAACTCAACAGCCATGTCCTCTCTAATGACTAACTTATAGTGTTAAAATGTATGTGTTGGTAAAGGATCTTTTCAAAGTACAAATAAGCCTAAAGGATCTTAATGTAAAAGTTTTAAATATTTATTGATATAGCTTGAGATTTTTCATTGCAACTAATTTTTGAGAAACTGCCACCTGCCACCTGTCAAGTTTTGGTGTAGCATAATAATTATAATTATCTAAAAAAGTTATTTAAGTCAGCATTTCTCAATCTTTCCCCCAAACTGTGGCCATATCTTATCTCTTTCCTTCCTGAGGCCTCCCCCACCATACCAGGTGCCCCTCACTAGTCTCATGTTGTGGTTCCTCACTTATGAGCTTTTACCTACAGCCCCCTTGAAATATCCTAGGAGGTGTATAATAAACCATAAGCTCCCCCCTCAGTTGAGAAATGTCAACTCAGATCTATGTGGGGCCAAATTTTAAGTACTTAGCCAAAACTATTACATCAAATGAAATATGTCATGAAAATCTGATTGTCTATTATAGACATGAAATATTTACAAAAGTATAATACCAAGTTTCTTACTAAATTTTGTCTTAAAAGTTATTTTTCAGAGCTCTGGAGCAATAGTATAGCAGGAGGGTATTTGCCTTGCATGTGGCCAACCCGGGTTCAATCCCATGCATCCCATAGGGTTTCTTGAGCACCTCTAGGAGTAATTCCATAGTATATATCCAGGAGTAACCCCTGAGTATTTCCAGATGTGACTCCAAAACAAATTATTTTTCATAAGCATGCTATTTAAATAAAACAACTTTTTGTTCTTATTTCCTTTTTATTTTTATTAATATATTTACTTAAGCACCATGATTATAAATATGTTTGTCGTTGGGTTTCAGTCATAAAAAAGTACACCCCCTTCACCAGTGGAACCTTCCCACCATCAATAATTTCTAATGTGAAAAATGGCACAAAAAACTTTAAAAACAAAGATTCTTTATATTCCTAAATGGTCCTAAAGAGAGTAAAGGAAACTTAAGACCAAATTATTTCAGACCTCTAAAGTCAGAATCATGTCTCTTCCAGACAGAAAATACACAAGATGAATGAAGACATGGAGTTATCAAAAACCAAATTTTATTTTCAAAAACACATTAAATACATATACATATATATATATCAAAACAGTAAATTAGCCAACAAATTTATAACCAATCATCCATGAATTCTAATTGGCCAAAAACAACTAACAAAATTGCCTTCAGAAGTCACTAACATGGGGCCAGAGAGATAGCATGGAGGTAAGGCATTTGCCTTGCAATTAGAAGGTTGGTGGTTTGAATCCCAGCATCCTATATGGTCCCCTGAGCCTGCCAACAGCAATTTATGAGCATAGAGCCAGGAGTAACCCCTGAGCACTGCCAGGTGTGCCCCAAAAACCAAAAATAAAAAGTCACTAACACACCAAATTTTTCTGAAAATTGATAATATATCATTTTTCATCCAATATTTATAGAACTATTATAGTCAGCCTTGAGCATATGGCAGTGAACCACCCAGAAAATGCTTATTATTGATCAAAGTCTACATTCTGAAACAAGGATATATTTGATTTCAAGATCTAATTATATTTCTGAATGAAATGGAATAGAATGGGCAGTGAAAGAACAAATCAAGTGTTTCCTTAAGAGTTCCTTATAATACAAAGAAACCATAACTAGAATATATAAAAGAAAACCTTTTAAGGAACTCTTAGAAAAATGAGAATACCACTTTATTTTAAAAACTTGTAGTGGTAGCATGAAAAATGAGTTAGATTTTTTCTTTCTACATGACAGTACTTAGGTATGGCCATATAAGTTCACAATGTCATGTATTTTAAATAAAATGTCCTGATATTCTTCGTCATTTCTTTCTCTGAAAAACCTTTTTTTCTAATTTTTAGAAAATTGAGGGTTGCTTATTTGGTTTCATGACATCTAAAGGAATAGGAATCTAATTGACTCTTGTTCTGTGTTCTAGTTCTAGCATTCCTGATACCAACATTCTTCTTATATTTTTATTTAAACACAATGCTCTGTACCTCCTATCCTGTGTGCTGATGGAGTCTGGCCCATAAAAACCTTTTTTATGGGGCCAAAGAGATAGCATGGAGGTAGGGCATTTACCTTGGATGCAGAAGGTCAGTGGTTCAAATCCCAGCATCCCATATGGTCCCCTGAGCCTGCCAGGAGCGATTTCTTTTTTTTTTATTGTAGGAATTTATTCAAGAGACAAAATTGATCAACATAATGAGGTAAACTAACATAACATAATATAGTAACATAACATATAATTGATATAATAATAATACATGTAAGTCGAAGAAAGTTCCTGATTAAAAACACATTTTTTTCCCATAATGGCTTACATATCTTTCACAGTAGTATTTTAGGTACATATTAACATTGAATCAGGGGAATACCCATCACCAAATGTCCTCCCCCCATTCCAGTTCCTTCTATACCCATATACCCCATCATCACCCCCCGGGCTGCTAGAGTAGGTAGACCCCTCTTTGTCTGGCTTTCTATTAGTGATCACATATCTGTTTGGTCCTGGAACCCTCCCTTGTTTTCCCCCTCTATTTAAGAGGTAGAGCTAGATAAATCGAGGTATGTGGTTTTGTTTGAAGGAAAGAAAAGCAATAGATTGGGGTACAAAATAAGAGGAAAAAAATAAAAAAGAAGTCAAAAGTCAAATACGCTGAAAATGGGTGGAGTCCCCTAGAGGCTTCCAACCTCAGTTTGAGAGAGGATGTGAAAAAGGTAATTGAAACACCACAACAATACAGAAAGAAATATTGAATTAAATAACCAGTGAGCACTATAGCAATAAAGACAGTCACCACACAATAGTCTCGGTTCTGAAATCAAATCATGCTCGAGTGCAAAAAGAAAGAGAAAGACAAGACAAAATAAAATAGTATTGGAGACATCAGCCTTAATCTCCACACCAAAATAAAGACGTCAAAAAAAAATCGATCAATAAACATGTGGGAAAATGATTGTTTAGTGCTTTTTTTTTTCCTTTTCTTTTTCCCCCTGCATAGGCACAGTAACTATTGGGAATATTGTAGAGGGAATTCCCTTGACCTAGGAGATACAGGGTTTCTCCACCCCAAAAGTATACTGTCATGGGATTAACTCTAGACTCCTTGCATGATCATTTACTCTCCCCCTTGTTGCTTTCGTAGTGTGTGGAAGACTTCTGTTTTGTCTTGGATGGTAAAATCAGACCTCTGTATCTAGAGATCTTGGTGGCTGTGCAGCTCAGGGAATGGAGCTTATGAAGTCTTTCTTTGTGGTTCTAGCAGTTATGCTTCTTCAGTGTCGTTTTAATCCATCTTCTATAGTTGGTGTTCTTGGTCATTATGTTGCTCCTAGAATGGAGCCTGGGATAAAGTCTTTCGTTATGTTTCCGGAAGACCCGTTCAGTTGCGGTTGTCTCAGTCAGACTTCTGGAATTGGAGCTCTTGTTTGTTGAACAGATCGTAGACCAAAAGCTAGGCTAGAGCTTTTTGTTGCTGTTGTTGTTGGTGGTGGTCCCTGGATGCGTACTGTCCAGTCTTTGTTGCAACAACCATTCATCTCTATATAGCGATCTTAGCTTTTGCACAGATCAAAGGGTGACATGTCTTCTGATTTTGTCTTATCGATAGCTGATGAGGAAAGACAACTTGCTCTTAGATCAAGTTGTTTCCATTTCCTCATTGTCAGATTATCAGTTTAGAACTGGCGCATGTTGGTGTCAAAGTAGCATTGTAGATGCCCTGGAGGGGATTTGGTTCCTGGAGTTGTTGTAGAGAACTCTATCCTTACTATGTCTAGGATCCAGGAGTTAAGGCTGAACGGTCAGTGTCTAGTTCCCTGGAGCCTAGGTTGTTTCCACATGACATACATTCAGGGTGGGAGATGTCCCTGTGTTGTAAACAAGTATGAGTCTTATCCCTAGTAGATAAGAGCTTGTTTTTATACGTACAATTTCCCCTTTGTTTAATATGTCTTTGCAGGAGGAAGTGGTGCTACATTATATTGCTGGTGGATTTGGGGGGTGGAGAGAAAAGAAAACAGACTCCCAACAAAAACTAAGAATATATATGCTCACACATATCTAAAAGAAAAAAAGTTTCTTATTTAAAAAAAAAAAGATTAAATAAAAGCCGTAATTAAAGGGATAAAGTGGGGTCAGGAGAGATAGCATGGAGACCAGGCATCTGTCCTTCCTGTAGAAGGGTGGTGGCTCAGCTCAGATGGCCAGAAGTGGGTTCAGGTGGACTCTTAGTGGTCCTCAGGCTTCCCCGCTCCCTCTGTACTCCAGGGGGGAGGTGCATGGGGAGGAGGGCGGGCAGACATCTGGCTTCCAGTTTCCTTCTTTGATTCTGGAGACCAGCTCTTGCCAGGTATGGGGTTTGGGGAGGCCCCATACCGGAGCCCTTCTCCCTAGCCTGGGGAGTGGTAGGAGGCTTAGCAGGCCCTCAGCCGTCCCTTTTTCTCCCTTGGACTTCAGGCCTTCCCTGGACGCCGGTCTAGGTGGACTCTATAGGGGTCAACAGGCTTTCCCCCTACATCTCCCTACACTGTGAATGGGCTTTGGGAGGAGGGTGGGCCGTTCTAGTACTGGTTTATGTTAGGACAGTCACTGGAATTTTTTTCTCTTTGTTTTACTATTGATAGTATTGTATGCATATATTTTATATATCCATAACATCCATCTTGTATTGTGACCTTGATACTGCCCTACAAATCTCATTTCTAATATTTTACTGCCTCAGTCCCAACCCTTATTCCCCCCATCTTCCCATGTAGGTGCAGCTCATGACATGAAGCTCACCACATAGAGTGATAAGTGCAGTTAGAGAAATAACTACACTGAAAACTATCATAACAATGTGAATGAATGAGGGAAAAAGAAAGCCTATCTCGAGTACAGGTGTGGGTGGGGTGGGGAGTAGGTAGATCTGGAAAATTGGTGGTGGGAATCCTGCACTGGTGAAGGGGGGTGTTCTTTACATGACTGTAATCATACAACTACAATTATATTTGTAATCACGGTGTTTAAACAAAGATAATTTATTAAAAAAAAAAAGAAGGGCGGTGGCTCAGAACCTGGCATCCCATATGGTTCCCCGTGCCCACCGGGGACATTCTCCAAGCATAGAGCCAGGAGCACCCTCCGAGTACTGCCAGGAGTGACCCAAAAGAAGCAAAAACAAATCAAATCAAATAAAAAAACTAAAACAAGAAAAAACAAACAAACAAAAGAAACTAACAAGAATAAAAAAAGAAAAGAAAAAAGAAAAAAAAAACAAAGAAAAAGGGGAGAAAGTGATACAGGGGATCACTTTACATTTGGGGAGAAACAGGATAAGAGGTAGTGTTATATAGGTCTATACTTATGATGAAAGAATAGGGTTCCCCCTTGTCTTTTGAGATTTCCTTGTGAGGTGTGGGGTCCTGGCAGGGAGGTCTTGGGTAGAGTTCTTGCAGTGGGGGTCCTTTGGAGCTAGTTCCGGTATCAAGCCACAGTCCCCATTAGGGAGAGGTAATTAGGAGGGCCACACTGCATGAGTCTGTCAGGGTGTTGGTTGTATTTTCTTGGTGGGAACCAGGTGAGAGCTTGAGTGGGTGTCTCTTCACTTGGGTAGTGGGTACAGGCTCGTTGTGGTAGGAGGTTTTTCTTGGTGCCTAATGGATTAAGAGCTGAGGGTGAAGAGTTATAGTGTGGTGGGGATATCGGGGGTGGGATTAAGGGGTGAAGGAATAGTCGTATTTCTGGAGGAGGGAGAGGGGATAGTATATGGGAGGGGTTATATAGGGTATAGGTATGAGTTGTTTGTGGTTTGGGTTTGTCCCTTAGGGAGGATTCCTATCTCTGTGTGCTCCTGCACACATATAAACATATAAAAGTTAGCTTAGGTGTATATTAATGTAAGAGGTGTGGAGTGCAAGAGGTGTGCTGTGTACTAAGTATAGTACTTGTAAGGAAAGGAAACTAATAGATCAACTTTTGGGTATGTATAGGTTTCGTGTCTCGAGTACTGACCATTATGTTAGTGAGGTCTATCTATATAGGTGTTTACCCTTTTCAGTTTTGTCCAGAGCACCCTATATGTCAGCTTTCCTTTCCTATAGAGGAGGTAACCATGTGGTTTCTATTTGACATAGATTGAGTTGATGATAGTGAGAAGGTGGAAGAAGAGGGAGACAAGAAGAGAGAATAGGAAAAACAAGACAAAACAAAACAAACCAACAATCAAACACCAAAAAACAAAAATACGAAGTAATGAGAAGAGAGGCTATAAGAGCAAGGGCATGTTAGTTTGGTTGAAAGGGTTCGATGCTTGGGCCCTGTGATAAAAATCTGTAGGTCTAGGTTGTTGCTTCGGTGATGTGGCTGGTCCTGTGCTTCAGGTCCTAAAAGAAGGCATAATCTAGAGATAAAGGGTATGTTAAAGAGTTTTATCTGGCCATTTTCACAGGAGCGATTTCTGAGCATAGAGCCAGGAGTAACTGCTGAGCGCTGCCAGCTGTTACCCAAAAACCAAAAAAAAAAAAAAAATCAAAAAACAAACCCCCCCCAAAAAAAAACCCCTCCAAAAACAAACAAACAAACAAACAAACAAAAACAAAACAAAAAAACCTTTTGTATATTCCCACTGAAGATAGGAAGCATCTGGTATGATAATGATTCCTTTCCATCCTTTGCAGGACATTTTGAAACAATATTTAACTTTTAATATTAATTCCATCTTAAAAATAAAATGTGACGGGGCCTGGAGAGAGAGCACAGCGGCATTTGCCTTGCAAGCAGCCGATCCAGGACCAAAGGTGGTTGGTTCGAATCCCGGTGTCCCATATGGTCCCCCGTGCCTGCCAGGAGCTATTTCTGAGCAGACAGCCAGGAGTAACCCCTGAGCAATGCCGGGTGTGGCCCAAAAACAAAAACAACAACAAAAAAAATGTGACTTAGGATTGCCATTTTAACAGTATAGGATTCATGAAGAATAGGTATCCAATATCCAAATTTTTCTGGTTTGTTAATGTGTTAATATTTTTATTCAAAAATATTGATGTTTTGCATCTGGATGTAAAATTGCTTCATATAGGTTACATAAAATGTAAAATATAAAACTATGCATAAGAAAATAGCATATACATTACAAAATATCTGTTAATTTTATAGGTACACTACCAAATGGTGTAGTGATTAAAATTGTCATGGTTGTTATCCTTTTTTTTAATTTTTATTTTGACAGTGGTTGTTATTCTTTAATGTTCGCAGCAACTTCATATATCATCACTGATAATGAGAAAATTGATCTTAAGCATGTCAGGTTTTCTTGAACAAACTATTTCAGAAAAATAAGCTAGTCAATAATTTCAAATATATTTTCATAAATGTAATAATAAAAAATTGACTAGGAAATTACTAATTTGCAATTAAGTATCAATATTGAACAGATTAAAACAATTAAGTGAGAGGTTAACATCTGAACCTCACACTAACCTCAGTGTTATTTAGAATGGGAAATTAGTCATTCTGTTCCTCATGAGAAATAACGAAGTACACATCCCAACTTTGGAAGTATTCTTGTGAGAAGCAATCTTTTAGGTCAGTTTATTAGAAGTCTGTAAAATAAAAACAGAACCCCAGGATAGAGTGGCAGAGTACACTCCTTAGATGTGTAAGGTCATGGGTTCAACCCCCAGATCTAAAACACAAATAACCAGCCAAATCCAGGTGTTTAGTCATTTAAAAAAAAAAAAAAACACCTCACTTGCCCAGTAAAATTTGTGTTGAATATTATGTTGAAACACAATAGTCAACAGCAAAACAATACAAAACAAATACAAAACAAAACAAAACAAAACCCTACAAATAACCACCAGCTTATCCTCAAGGAATCTTTTTTTTTTAATAAAAGAACATTTTCAGATTAATATAAACTAAGAATTGGGGCTGGAGCAAAGGCACAGTGGCAGGGTTTTTGCTTTGCATAGACAATCTGGACAGACCTGGTTTCAATCCTCAGTATATGGTCCTCTGAGCCAGCAAGAAGAAATTTCTGAGTGCAATCAGGAGTAACCCCTGAGAGCCCCTGGGTGTGGCAAAAAAAAAATGGAAAAAAGAAAATTAGGGAAACATTGCATGGACATAACTTGAAAATAAGCACATAACCTCTTAAGAGGTTTCTTATGTGAAATAAGCAAATTTAACTTCTAATACAATGTTCAGATGAGTGAAAGTCAGTGCTAACTTATACTCAGCTACTAATTATTTCTAGTTCTACTAACAGAGACTGACATGTTCATGTATCTTGCAGTCACAAAGCTGCTTCCCCTGCTCTAAGCATTCCAATGAAAAAACATCAACTGTAGTTATTTAGAAAAAAAAAGTTGATAAATAGATAAGATGTGATATATATACACAATGGATACTACTTAAAAATAAGATGGATGAAATACTATGGCATGCAACAACACTGATAGACTTGTTTATTAAATAAAGAAATAAAGCAAGCCAAAAAAAAAAAAAAGAAGAAAGAAAGAAAAAAAGAAATAAAGCAAGCCGGCAGACAAAACCAAACCAAACCTAGGACAGACCAGGTTCAATTCCTGGCATCCCATAGGGTTCCCCAAGTCTGCCAGGGGCAATTTCTGAGTGTAGAGCTGGGAGTAACCCAGGTGCTGGCTAGGTGTGGCCCCAAAAGAAAAGAAAACAAACAAACCTGTAAAATATTTTAACAAAAATAAATTTTAAAAAGTCAAAAACTCCACCTAAATATAGGAGTAAAGAACACATTAGTGGGGCCAGTGAGATAGCATGGAGGTAAGGCATTTGCCTTTCATGCAGAAGGCCGGTGGTTCAAATCCCGGCATCCCATATGGTTCCCTGAGCCTGCCAGGAGTGATTTCTGAGCATACAGCCAGGAATAACCCCTGCATTAGCTGGATTTCAAATTTATTTCAGAAATTATATTTAATGCATTCAGTCTTAAATTAATATATTTCAGTAAAATACAAAACTGACCTTTTCTTTGAATAAAAATTGATATTAAAGAAATTACTATAATTTTTAAAGCTCTTTTTATTTTTTTTTTTTTTGGTTTTTGGGTCACACCCGGCAGCGCTCAGGGGTTACTTCTGACTCTCAGCTCAGAAATTGCTTCTGGCAGGCTCGGGGGACCATATGGGATGCTGGGATTCTAACCACGGACCTTCTACATACAAGCCAAACGCTTTTACCTCCATGCTATCTCTCCGGCCCCAAGAAATTACTATAAGATTTGAGTCACTTGTTTTTTCTTAGAAAAGTACTGTTTGAATTTTCTAGCTGTTAATATTTATATATATATATATAGCTGTTTATATTTTTTAAATTAAATTAAAATCTAAATTTATAAAAGAAATTTTAATGAATAGAAACTTTCCTGATAAACTATACAAACCATCTCTTTCCTGACCTCTACTTTCTTAATTTATGAATAGCATTTTTCCTGCTCAAGAAAGAAAATTCAAGACATCACTTTAACCAATTCAACTTTAATTTTCCTCAAGTCCTACCTCATATTTAAAGAAAATATAAATTTAATAAACGAGACCAGGGGCCGGAGAGAAAGCACAGCGGTGTTTGCCTTGCAAACAGCCAATCCAGGACCCAAGGTGGTTGGTTCGAATCCCGGTGTACCATATGGTCCCCCGTGCCTGCCAGGAGCTATTTCTGAGCAGATAGCCAGGAGGAACCTCTGAGCACCGATGGGTGTGGCCCAAAAACCTAATCACAATCATATTTGTAACCAAGATGTTAAAATAAAAAGAAAAAATAAAAAAAAATTGGGGTCGGAGATATAGCATGGAGGTAAGGCGTTTGCCTTTCATGCAGAAGGTCATCAGTTTGAATCCGGCGTCCCTTATGGTCCCACGTGCCTGCCAGGAGCAATTTCTGAGCATGAAGCCAGGAGTTTCCCCTGAGCACTGCCGGGGAAAAAACCAAAAACCACACACACACACACACACACACACACACACACACACACACACACACACACACACACAAAATTAAAAAATAAACGAGACCAAAAAAATGAGACAAACAGCAATTGATTCCTAAAGCCAGAGAATATATATATGTGTCCAAAATATATTCTAATGTACCATATATTCCATTTATATTTCCATAAACCAACAGTGTTTAAAAAGTATTCAATACTTATTTTTGAGGGTTTTAAAGCTTTTTAGTACCAAAATTTGAGTCCGGACTTCAATTAAATGGTTAAAAAGAAGTAAAAATAAGTTATATTATTATATTGGTAAAGACTCAGTCTTAGAATGGCTTTCCTAAGACAGTTTCTAATTTTCTCTTGGCAAATTTTCCATTGGGCTTGTAACAAAAATTCCCACTAGAGTCACCCTTCAGAATCACAGGTCTGTCTGATATGTCCTGGTCTCTACACCTAGCAAGAACGAACCTTCACTACTCCATCCCTTAAGTACTCAATTTCTTTCCCAAAGTAGAACTTCCATAAATATTACAATATTAAGGACTAAATTTTAATGAATTCAAATCAGAGGAAATGAAGGAACATTAGCTCCCCTTTAAACGACTTCCATAAAAAAATGTTTCCAAGTCATATTTTTAACTTGCCCCATGATTCTCTTCAAAAAAGACGAACACAAAATCTCTCTGCTAATGACTTTATTCATGAATTATAATGGAACTCAAAATAGCAAAGAACATGAAAAAAATTCAAATTAATAGTTAACCAAATGTATCAGATACACATCTATTTTCCATACAATAAAAATGTCTAATTGTGGATATAAAAATATATTCTTCTTTGTGGAGATTCAATGTAATGAACATCCGCTCACAGGTATGCCAGAAGTTAATTTATACTGTCATATACATGATTCAAAAGACGTTTTAGTTGGCAAAGCAATCATTTCATGGTTAATCTTTTGGTAAAGAGCTAAGTTCAAACTAAAAAATAGATATCAGTAAAGATGAAGGTTTGTTTTTAGCTTTTGCAGTGCCAGAAGTTAAACCAGGGCTCCATACATGTAAGGGTGTATTCTACCACTGAGTCACATCCCAACCCAAGATGAGGAATTTTCAAATACAGAATCAATGTTCTAAGAGTACTAAAATTATTCTTCAGTATTAATTATAATCAATATATTCAAATGTCCTCAATATGAAGCCATAAATACCAATTTATAATTTAAAAATCTTTTTGTTTACTGATTATATCCTAGAAGTTAAAAAATTGCAACACCACCCTAAAGATTTTCATGATCTATAAAAAAAATAAAAAAGATTTTCATGATCGAGAATCTTTCATTGTTTCAAACATGATCTTTGGTTTGATGCTGTGTCCTGGTATTTTTTCAAGCTTGATGACTAGCTAGTGAAGTATTTAAAAAACAGCACAAGGTGTATTGAGCCATACAAGCAAATCAGGTCAATGATAAAGGAAATAAATGGCCTTTATGAACATGTCAAGAAGTCTGGGAGGTGAAGAGCCTAAATCCCTAACACAATGGTGTTAACAGAAATTAATGGTGTTGGGGCTGGAGCAGTGGTGCAGTGGTAGGGCATTTGCCTTGCACGCGGCTGACCTAGGACGAACTGCAGTTTGATCCCCGGGCATCCCATATGGTCCCCCAAGCCAGGAGCAATTTCTGAGCGGTGCATAGACAGGAGTAACCCTTGAGCATCACCGGGTGTGGCCCAAAAACCAAAAAGAAAAAAAAAAGAAAAAGAAATTAATGGTGTTGGGGTCGAAGCTTTGTCTCAGCAGTAGGGCATTTGCCTTGCGCATGGTTGACCCAGGACAGACAGCGGTTTGATCCCCTGACATACCATATGATTCCCCAAGCTAGAAGCAACCCCTGAGCTTCACCGGATGTGGTCCAAAAAATCCAAAAAAAAAAAAAAAAATTAATGGTGCTAAAAAGTAACCTCCCCTCTTCTTTTTTTAAAAAAAATACAGGGGCCACTCAGCCCAGCCATATGAAACTGACAGTTTTGTTGTTAGGCCTGGCAATGTGGTGCTCAGATGCCATCAGAATCAATCTGAAGATGCTCAAGGGGTGACACTACTATACCCACAGAATTTGGAAAATCACAAGGGCTTGTCTTCCTAGTCCTGCTCTCTTTTTCATCAAAAACTCTAATCAATTCCTTAATAGCATTAAGATTCAGAGGAAACCTGGGGTTGGAGGAAGAGAATCTAATTGAAAGGAAGGTATACAAGTACAAATCTTAAGCAAGGTATATTAGAATAGCAAAGCTCTCTATACAGGCACAGGAGTGTCCAGTCCAAACCTATCCAGTGGTCCTCAAACTTTTTAAACAGGCCAGTTCACTGTCCCTCAGACTGTTGGGAGGGCCAGGGTATACGAGCAAATTCCTATGTGCACACTGAATATATATCTTATTTTGAAGTGAAGAAACAAAACGGGAACAAATACAATATGTGGCCCGCAGGTCGTAGTTTGAGGACCACTGCATAAATACATCATGTTTGAGGTTGATTATTACTGCATAGACTCTACCATACATATATAAAAGTGAGTATATGTATACTAGAGGGTTTTCAGCCAAGTAATTAGGCTTTAAATGATATAAAAACTGGCCTGTCCCCAAAACTGTAGTTTTAAAAGAGCCAAGGAATGCAATAACATTGGAAACTGTAAGACCATGAAGTCAAATCCCAGAAAGGTCCAGTTCAGTTTTATAGCTGGTGGTTGCTGGTTATGTCTTCTTTCTCTCCTTGAATAATCAAATGCAATTGTCTTTTACCAATAGCAGCATTCAAATCCCACAAAAAGTCAAGTAATGCCCCCTTCAGGAGCAGCTCTATTGGCACAAACTGTAAAACTTGCTGGGGTGCATTAGAACTAAGCAAAGCACTCAACAATTCATTCAAATTCTGCAGATACTCAAAAACTGGATTTGTAAGGTCCTGATAACCAACACAGAGCAGGACTGCACAGGTCTGCAGGGGCTCAGAGGTAGTGGGGCAAGAAAAAGTAATGAACCTAAAACAGTTGTGGAGTACAAAGATCAAGCCAGCCATAAATCTTGTAAAACAAGAAAGTATTGGTAAAATCATGGCATCCCCTGTATGAAGCTGCTGCAATGAATGTAGGAGACAGTCCAAAAATAACTGCTGGTAAGCTGGGTCTCCATCATGGAGCAAGGAAGAGCTAAAAGCCATGAGTCTAGCTGATTCCAGGTGCAGGACTTCCAAAGGTAGATCCACTGTAGTATCACAGGAGGCTGGAAACCCTACAAGAAGGCACTTCATTTGGTTGATAGGTTCAACATCTGGCTCATCCTGAAGGCACTTGGCAAGGCTATGTAACTCTGAAAACAACAGTTCTTCAGAAAAAACATGACAGGCACAATGACGCTGCTGCTTTAGTCTATACTTGGTATCTACATTCACAGCACCTCCTAAAGAATTTTCAATCGCTTCATTCAGAGCCTTCAAAATTTCGCCATCACAGAAAGGAGAACACTTTACCTTTGGTAGTTTCTTTCCCTCTAAAGTACGCCACGAGTGGAACTCCAGGTTAAAATCTGTTCCTTTGAGAAGAGGATTCTGCCCAGGATGATAGGCAACATGTTCTTCGGACCATCGATTGAAGTATCCGTTGGCCACCTTATCTTTCCATGAAAGAGTTTCCAGCTTCTTTCTCTCATTATAGGTTTTAAAGTATCTGTTCCTCTGCCTAAACCATTTTGTATTTGTATGACAACCCGTACTAGATTTTGTCACTAGCCAGTTATTTTTGGGAATAGGTTTCAATTGAAACTTCTGCATGAAGTACTGGACAGCACAGTCCCTTAAATTATTCAACTTTGCTTGTTCCTCTTTTCCCATGTACTCAAACAGGCGAATGTTCTCAGAAATAGTATCTAGCTGATATTTATGGAAGAGTGCACAACATTCTTCATGCTTTTTAAGGAAGGATTCAGGAATGACATGATGGGGAAAGAGAGCTTTAGTCACTTCAGTCCCAAAATATAGAACCATCTTAGATAACAGAGGTTGGATGGCTCCTCTGCCCTTATAGCCGAGACAGACCACATAGACTTCTGAGTTTCCTGCCTTGCTAGTAGCAGGTTTAAAAACATGGACTTGATCAAAGGAACAGTTTAGCAGGTACATCAGGTTTATGGAACAATGTTCAAACAGAGTAAACACCTTCAGAACAAAAGAGCCACCATTTTCAAGTATCGTCAGAGCAGTCACAACTTCACAGTACTGCAGAGAGGAGACTAATGCCTCTTGTTCACCTGGGTTCCCCTGACAATCAAAACTCCCATCTGCGGTGACCAAGTGAATGGGCACCATGCCGCTTATAAAATTTTGAAGTCCGGTGAGGTATTTCGAGGTCATGATATCACCAGTATTATCTGGACCAAAGTACCAACCATGCAGGGTATTTGCAATAAGCCGGTCATCCATAATCATCGTAAGATTGTCATTTGCTTCGTGGTATGGATTCAAAGTATTAGCCACCCAACTCCACTCACAGGGAAATTGATGCGTCTTTAAATAGTGATTGAGACTAGCTATAAAAGCTCCAGGAGCTTCACAAAGGTGTAGGGAATTCAGCTTCCCATTCTGAAAAGCTTCCTGAGGAACAAGTGGAAAGCTGCACAAAATCTCATGAAACTTACACCATGCTTGAGTACAAAGCTCAGCATTCACATATTTTTTCAGATGAGAAATTATTTTTCCAGCTTTATTGGTGAAGGCAGTGTGCTCATGCCATTCATCCAGTTTCTTATCACTTAGTAGATTTTTCACTTCATTGAGAGAGTTCTTCAAATCAAGGAACACATTAAATTCTGTGTGGTCACAGGTGAAAATCTCACTGAGATCTGGTAACTGCCACTCATTATTAAGTGGCTTGCCATAAGTAAAGTTCTTGGCAAAGAGTTCAAAAATGTCTGCAAGAACATCTGGACTGAATGTCTCAGGGCCTGAAGCCAGAGGTGGCTTTCTGAACTTATTCATTTTCAAATTAAATTAAAATCTAGAAAAAGAAAACACAATTAAATGAATCAAATTTATTTGTGAGTGGAAAGCTCATCTCTAGCAAACTGGATCATGATATATGTATGGCGCCAAGCAGGAAGGCTAAGGTTAACAAACTCAGTTAGAAAAGGAGGCAGTAAAGGGAATAATGAGACAGGAAAGTAGTAAGGAATGAGTAAAGGCTTTGGTATTCTAAAGACTTCCCCCTTAACTCTCTAAATGGCCAGGGGCAAATTATTATACTTCTTTAAATTCGTTTTTCCGAAAGTTCTTTTCTACCTTGGCTGAGATACCACCAACAGGCCCCAAACATACTCTCAGAGTCTTCTCTGAACACATCCTTGAATCAAGCTCTAGCAAATGTTTTTTGGCTTTTCAGCTCCTTCTGAATACCAGCTACTTTCAGGAGTGGATACTGCACCTGATCCACTATTAGTTCTGTTGTCTGTTCACCATCCTCTTATTCTCCCCTGCTGAATAAGGCCTGGGCCCAGCTTTCGGTCTCTTGCTAAGACATATACTCTCATGCTAACCATGTCACCTGTACTTCTTTATTTTGAGTCTTGGGTCACACCCAGCATTATTCAGGGCTTATACCTGACTCTGAGCTCAGGGATCACTCCTGACAGGTCTGGGAGAAGTATATGGATTGCTGGGGATGAAACCCAAGTTGGTTGCCTTGTGTATGGCAAATGCCCTGTCCATTATATTCTCTTCAGTCTCCAAGCCATCTATAGAAATCACCAGTTCCACAGGGCTTAGTAACTGCTCTGTGCTGCTCTTGAACGGTCAACCCTCTTCTGCTCAATGCTGAAGCTAACTAGACAGATTCCTGCTTCATATGGTCAGAAAGTTCATGTTTCCGTTAAAATAATATACTGAGAGAATATTTTCTAAATTTTATTAAGGTATAGGCAACATGGTGACACCAGTATTAAAATTCATGTACTGATATACAAAGTCACTGAACCGGGCCAGAAAGATAGCACAGTGGTAGGGCATTTGCCTTGCATGCTGCTGACCCGGGAAGGACCAGGTCGATTCCCAGCATCCCATATGGGCCCCCAGCCTGCCAGGGGTGATTTCTGAATGCAGAGCTACACACTCACACTGGTGGGTGTGGCCCAAAATCAATAAAAAGTTTTTTTAAAAAAAGTCACTGAACCTCATCAAGACCATTGTACCCAGGACCTCTACCTCTGTCTTAATAATTTCAAAGGGACTTTTCTTATTATATACATAGATTACAAATAATCTAAGTAGTATTTATATTATAACTTTTTGTTTTCATCTGTCCGTTACTGAGAGAAAGATATGTAAGAGAAAGAACGGAGGCATAAAGCATAGTAATAGAGTTCTAAATTCTACCAGAGCTGTATTAAAGGGTACTTGTTAGCACAATGTTCATCAGTAGGTACTTCAGTTCTTGAGCTCTGCATTCATTTAGCATATTCAGTGCAACCCCAGTTTTCAAGA
Source organism: Suncus etruscus (assembly GCF_024139225.1). Taxonomy (NCBI): domain Eukaryota; kingdom Metazoa; phylum Chordata; class Mammalia; order Eulipotyphla; family Soricidae; genus Suncus; species Suncus etruscus. Next base: position 67,059,903 of record NC_064861.1, on the reverse strand, counting down.
GAACCAAAGTTTATTAAATGTGAAAAAAACGTATAACTAATCACTACCTCAACAAAAAGCCAGTTTCTGAACTGAAATCAAAATATAGGTGAACCTGGGCCAGAGCAACAGCGAAGCATGTATGGTGCTAGCCTTGCATATGCCAAACTAACAAAATATAAAAGTAAACTAAAACCACAATAACAACCAAAAGATTTTAGCAGCATTTACTTTGCATTACTTCAGCACACATTTTTCAAACCTTTTAATATCTTATTTTATTTTTTTAACAATTCTGCCTGCCTTCATGGTTATAAGCTTCTCAAAGTAATATACATCTTCTTAGTCATTTCTTCCCCATTTATTTAAAACTTCCACATCAATTGTGGTTCATGATCACAACTACCTATTGGTATCTTTTGCGTCTCTTGCTTACTTTATTTAATGTTAAAAGCTATGTTTAAACTAATTTCTGATAACAGGCAAATTTGGAACCTCTTCATATTCACAAAAATCCTAAAAAACCTCCAATGCACTGCTTTAATTCACTTTCTACAACATAATCTATTATTTATGTTTACTATTTATTACTTGTTCTTTCCAGAGTAAAACATAAGCTCCCCCGGGCAGGCAGGGATGGTTCTTTGACTCACTTCACACCTCTTCCTTGGGATCAGAACAATGCTTATAACACAATATTAGTAAAAAAAAAAAAAAAAAAAAAAAAGCATCAAATGAATTTATATCATACTTGGCACAAATGGCACTCCTCCTCTGCTCAGGTTCTGAATGAGTCCCAACAGTACATTTCAACTTCACCTTCAATGCATGACTAAATTAAACAAAACAAAAATTGACAACAGGTGGTTTGCAGAACATTCGGTCAAATGTCCCCCAAATATTCCTCTACCCTTCTGGTTCAGCACTCTGGAGAACTTAGTGGCATCACAATTCGTCTGTGAAGATCAGTATCTCCGAAATCATTTTAAGTAAGAGATTATGGAACCCCCAACCCAAACCCACAAAAGTAGAAGAATGTGCATAATGGGGGAGTGTGTGTGTGTGGGGGGGGGGGGGAACTTCACCTCCTAGGTAATTCCCACTGGAACTCGCTAAACAAAGTTTGGGCAAGTGCTTCTGCCAACTCTTCCTCCTTGCACCGATGGGTGTACCCCGATCTCACTTGGGGGCCAAGAACCCAGGCTTCAACTGTAGTGCAACCCGCAATCGCAGTGCAAAATCCCCAGGCCAGCTGGAGATGCAAGACCAGAGTCCGGGCCTGCATTACCTTCGCTCACGCCCACCTCGACCCCGGGGCACTTCTCCACTTCCGCTCCCGGGACAGCTACCCAGCGGGCCTGCGGCGACCTTGGCAAGCCCAGAGGCCGGAATGAAGGCCCGGAAGCGCTCTCGGGACGCTGGTAGCGGAGAAACACCCCCAAGTTGTGCCACCGTCTCCTCCCCAAGAACAGGGTAAAGCAGCCCAGCGCCGAAGACACTGCGCATGCGCCGTGGGGTGGGGGGGCGGGCTGCGTCCGTGCGTCAAAGTTACGCTCGTCCGCGTCACTCGTCCAGCTGAAGCTCTTAGGGTTCGATTCGCATCCGGGGAATGGAACCCGCCCCAAAAGTGCGTGCGCAGGAGCGCGCTTAGGTCCCGCCCACTTGGAGCTAGTCAGCTGAGAGACCTTTCTGACCCTGGGGAGTTCTTGGAGCAGATGGAGTTGAAGCCAGGGTTCAAAAGACAGTCTGGATTAAGAGCCAATTTAGGGAGCTGCCAGATAGTATTCTGGTCTTATAAAAAAATGTGTTTATAGGGGTCGAAGAGATAGTACAGCGAGTATGGAGCTTGCATATGGTCTCCTAAGTTCCTCTAGGAATGATCCCTGAGCATACACACACACACACACACACACACACACACACACACACATACACACACATGTATATATGCATAAGCATATATGTATATGCTTTTTGGGTCACACCTGTCAGTACTCAGGACTTGATGCTGGCTCATATATATGTATATATATGTATGTATATGTATACACACGTGTCAGAGCTCTTTAGAAGAAAATGCATGCATCAGGATACAGCACTTGTCTTGCAAAATGGAGGTCCAAGATTTGATCCCTTACACCACACACACACACACACACACACACACACACACACGCTCGCACGCACACACACACAAACACAAACACACATGCACAAAGCAGAAATACAAGGAGGAGGTTTCTGACCAATCCATCTAAAAAGAAAACAAATAGCCAACAACTTTGTGCAATGCTTTCTTTTCATGAGATTTAACAAAGATTGATAAATGGCCTCTTGATGAGAGCATGAAGGAAGCCACTTTATTGACTATGGGTGGGAGTGAAAATTTGGTATAATACTCTAGTAAGTCACGGACTTGCATTTAGCCCAGCAATTCCTACTCCTAGAAATTTACCCTTAGAAAACAAATAACTGATACTTTGGATAAAATTTTCTTTTATCAAAAATTTTTTTTCTTTTATCATCTTAATAGCAACAGAAACAAAAACTGGAAATTCTTCAAGAAAATTAATTTTATGATAGGACAGCCATATAAGATAATGGGTATATTCACTGGCTCTGTGTCCACAGCTTTACATTAAAATAGAAGATTACAAACAGAACTGCATGTAGAATTTGAACTGTTTGTGAAAATTATATTTATTTATTATACATTTTTCAAGTCTTCTTTGATATACATTAATAGAGAAAATACTGTCTTCTACAAAGCAGAACTAGGTCATTTGGATATCTATATGGAAAAGCTTTATTTGAACTCTTATATCATAAATAAAATACATTTTATGATTTAAAATAATATAGGCTATCTATAAATAATTTCACATGATATAGATTACCTATATCTATACTTTTAAGTCAAATAATAACTCTTGTAGCAGAAAACAGAAGGTAATTCTTGACACACTGAGGTAAGCAAAAAAATTACAAGGTACAAAAGGCCCTGATTGGAGGGGAAATATATCTATGTTAAGATGAATTTCATCTAGATATAAGACACTCATGACATGTAATGCAACCCTAGATTAAGAAGGCAACTACACAACCTACTTAACTTGTATCCAGAATATACAACTATAAATAAATAATAAATTGTATCCCTACAGAAAAATGTGCATAAGACTTCAAAAAGCTGATATCTATAGGGAAAATAAAAAGATAAAACAAGCTCAAATTCTTTAGTCTTTTTTTTTTTTTTTTTGGTTTTTGTGCCACACCCAGCAGTGCTCAGGGTTACTCCTGGCTGTCTGCTCTGAAATAGCTCCTGGCAGGCACGGGGGACCATATAGGACACCTGGATTTGAACCAACCACCTTTGGTCCTGGATTGGCTGCTTGCAAGGCAAACACCGCTGTGCTATCTCTCCGGGCCCAAATTCTTTAGTCTTTAAGGATATGTAAACTAAATGCATAATGAGATATAATTACTTAACTGCCAAACTAGTCCATGGAAAAGACTGAAAATATAAGTTCTAAAGAGTATGTTTATAAGATAAGAAATCTCAAAACTTGGGCCCGGAGAGATAGCACAGCAGCGTTTGCCTTGCAAGCAGCCAATCCAGGACCAAAGGTGATTGGTTCGAATCCTGGTGTCCCATATGGTCCCCCGTGCCTGCCAGGAGCTATTTCTGAGCAGACAGCCAGGAGTAACCCCTGAGCACCACCAGGTGTGGCCCAAAATCCAAAAAAAAAAAAAAAAATCTCAAAACTTACCTGTCGGTTGCCAGTTCTTTGCATTTTTAATTTTTGTGAAGTATAATTAATATACATTAAAATTTACAGGTTTTATTGCACTCTTCAATTATTCTTGACAAATGTCTATTAAATGTTTTACAAAGTTACCTTACCTTTCCCATCCAATCCTTTGCCTCCAAATAGCAATTGCTCCTTTATTTTCTACCAGCATAATTTAGGTTTACCTAATTTAGAATATCATATAAATTCAGCCATAATATTTATTACTTATCCAATTAGTATATTTATTTTTAGCATTATATGGAAAGAAAAATGCTGCCATCTTCTAAATTGTTAGCTTAGGTTCTGTATCAAAAACCAAATAGATGAATGAGAGGATGCTTATATAAATTATGGATACATTTATATACTTGTATAGCATATTAATATCTCATGACAGGGGAATCTCTACAAGGAAAAATCCTGAAGAAAGTTAAACCTTCATGATCTTATTCTGACTTTGTCTAATGCCAACAGAACTGGAGCCTTAGACCTCTGTCCAACAGGGATTGGTGGCAGAGAATGAGATAAACAAAGACACACAAACTGTCCAAGCTGTAGGGTCACCTAGGCAGCTATTAGTGAGTCATCTAATGGACCAGTCATATAGCTCCCTTACATCCATCAGGCTGCCAACTCATGAGCAATTGTTTAAGTTGACAGAGACACTAAAGAGAGTAGATAAACACAATATGTAATAGGTATATGAGGAGCAAAGGCTGGGAATACATCACATAGCCAGTCAACAGGTATCTAAAAGTTCCTAAATTGTATTATTCTTTTCTGCATGCAGGTTTTGCTCACCCTGGTATCTAGTCTATTCTTTCCTGGGTGTATGGTTTCAAGTCCTTTGTTTTCTAAGACCCAAACTATTTTACTCCAGGGAATGTTAGGGGACCGATTTCCACAGGCTTGAAGAAGGGTGGAAAGCCACAGGAAAGCATGACAAAGGAAACTGAGCTGTGGAAACCCACCAGGCAGGTTCCCTCAGATCCCTCCTGGGGTCTTTCTATCTTCAGAGATCAGGATCTTTCTTTCTTCCTAATACAGGGCAGCCATGTCTCAAACACGGGCTATGAGAAGCAATAGGGAAAGAGTCCCTGCTGCACCCACTATTTCTCAAATCCCTCTAACTTTACATATTGGCAATACCAAAGACATCAGATTTTGCAGCATAGTATGAACGCTATTTAATCTATTCATTCCTATGTAGTAGTTCATAACTTTATTGCTAAGTAAATATCAATACGTGGAGGGATCACATTTTATCCATTCTTATGTAGAAGAACATCTGACTTATTCCTAGATTGGGAATGACTTTTTCTTTTTCTTCCTTCCTTCCTTCCTTCCTTCCTTCCTTCCTTCCTTCCTTCCTTCCTTCCTTCCTTCCTTCCTTCCTTTCTTCCTTCCTTCCTTCCTTTCTTCCTTCCTCCCTCTCTCTTTCTCTTTCTTTCTTTCTTCCATCCTTCCTTCCTTCCTCCCTCCCTCCCTCTCTCTTTCTCTTTCTCTTCCTTCCTTCCTTCCTCCCTCCCTCCCTCCCTCTCTTTCTCTTTCTCTTCCTTCCTTCCTTCCTCCCTCCCTCCCTCTCTTTCTCTTCCTTCCTTCCTTCCTTCCTTCCTCCCTCCCTCCCTCCTTCCTTCCTTCCTTCCTTCCTTCCTTCCTTCCTTCCTCCCTCCTTCTTTCCTTCCTTCCTTCCTTCCTTCCTTCCTTCCTTCCTTCCTTCCTTCCTTCCTTCCTTCCTTCCTTCCTTCCTTCCTTCCTTCCTTCCTTCCTTCCGCCACCACCAGCAGTTGACAGGGGTTACTCCTAGATCTGTGCTCAAGAATCTCTCCAGGTCATGCTCAGGGGAACATATACAATACCAGGGACTTAAGTGAGGTCTGTTGCATGCAAGGCAAAAGTCTTAACTTATTTTTGAGTGTGGGGGTGGGGCATACCCGGCGACGCTCAGGGGTTATTCCTGGCTATGCCCTCAGAAATTGTTCCTGGCTTGGTGGACCATATGGGATGCTGGGAGATCAAACCGTGGTCCATCCTGTCTCAGCTGCATGCAAGGCAAATGCCCTACCGCTGTGCCATCGCTCTTGGTTCAAAAAGTCTTAACATCTATACTATCTCTTTAGCCCTAAATGTAAGATGTTTTGGCAAACATGTTTTGTTTTCTGGGGATGGCTGGGTCATGGAGTAGATCTAAGTTTCTCAATATCTGTAATGTTAATATGGTTAGACTCATGGAGGTAGTGTAGATTAATGTTTTCCCTAAGAAATGTCTAGTTTTACAAATATAACATTTTACAGTCCTATCTATGAGTCATAAGAATCATAGTCATTTCACAGCCTGCCTGAATTTTTGTGGTATGACTTTTTTTCCTTTTTCGTGGTAGGATTTGGTTGTTTTTTTAAGTCTGAATCTTAATAAATATTAATAAAATTGATAATATTTAGATGGATTGAAGACTAAATGACAGTGTTTAAATACAAATACTATGGATAATATTTAGATGGATTAAAGACTAGATGACAGTGTTTGAATACAAATACTATTCTCTAAGGTTTATAAATATCATCAAGAATGTTCCAAACAGCAAAGTTTAAGTGATACAGTCCTTAGTAAAATATTCACAACATTAAGCCATTGAGTATATGAGCTAGGATGAACTAGGATGGAGCTAGACCTTTATTATTTGTTAAATTCTTTCAACAATTTCATAAGATTTTCTCATTTTGGAAACAGAGAAATCAAAGAACAAGAGATTAAGCAATTTGCTAAAGGTCATGTGGTTAATAAGTAGTTCCATGTAGGTTGACCTGACTCAGATCAGTTTTGCCAAGAATTTCTAGAAATTGCCTCCAGTCACTAAAAACAACTTTACAGTGTGAATTCATGACCAAAAAATGCTTATGGTAGGCCAGAAAAATTTTAAAGAAGGGTTTCATTTTGGCACCAAAAGCAGGCTAATAGATCGTGACAAAGATTTTGGGAAAAATAAAAATGATCAATGAATCAAAATAGCACCTGCGAATTAAAAAATTGAGGTGACTAAGCCTTGCTAGAGCGAATATAAATAAAAATGCAATTAGCTGATTGTATTTAGCATTAATTTAAAATAATTTTCTTTTCATAAGGATATATAAATGGGTAGGTATTTTAGGAACATACCAGTATGAGTAGAAGCTAACAAGAGCTATTCTCTCCATGTTGTGAGTATTCTTTATACTCAAGTGGCATAACAATGAGAACATAATTAGCATACAAGAATTAAAACGTGGACTCCCCAGCTTCTGTGATTATATTTCTCTTTCAGAGAAAACAGAAACTAAACTGCTTCTGTGGTCATTTATCACTAATCAACTTGCTAAGTTTCTAATTACATCTTCAGACAGCTTCTGGGAAGCAGTAAGGCAAAATCAAGGTTCTAAAGCCCCAGAGGGGGTTTCTGGGTTGATAAGAACATTCTGTATCTTGACAGGAGATTTTGGGAAAAAAAAACTATGAATTACATGTCAAAATGCATCCATGGTGGTGTGTAAGATGTGAGCGTTTCACTGAAAAAAAAATTTTGCTTCCTAAAACAACAAGAGCAACAACAACCAACAAATGATAAGAAGATAATGAACAAAATGCATGCATTTTATATGTATTGTATGAGGGAGAAAGTGTGTATCCCTTTCCTAAGAAATGGTCCTTTTGAGGGATTGATGAATGAAAGATAGGATGGGACAGATTGGAAGACTGATAATAATAATAATAATAATAATAATAATAATAATAATAATAATAATAATAATAAAGTGAGTCTAAGAAAATGTTCACCTTTATAATCTAAGTGGTGAACATGTCACTGTAACTCTATTTCTCTACTGAAATATTTTCATAGAATATTTGGGGAGGATTAAAAAAAGAGTCATATCATGAAAGATAGGAATGACTTCTCTTTCTACTAAAAAGTAAACACAGACAAACAATTATGAATACCTTGTAGTTCCTACTGACCCAGGAAATGGTGCGAGGGTGAGCTTTAACTCTCATCAAATTTGAGGAGACTGAATAAATACTATTTAGTTTGGGCAATTCCAGGATTGAATCCAGGGCTGGATGCAGGCAAGGCAACTGCTCTACTATGGAGCTACATCCTTGGCCTATATGTAGTCATCTTCAGTGGCTCAGTCTCCAAATCCACTTATTTGATTGCAATACACCACTCAGGCTTTGCTCCAACCAAGGCTAGATTATTACACAATCTTAGATTAATCCCCTTCTTTGTTACATAGTGTTTCCTGAAGAAGGAACAATGATATAAAAGCAGCCAAGCCAGAGAAATGCTGATAGGAGAATTCAGGACTCACTGAAGGTTATCTATCGACTTTTGGTTCTGCTTCTAATCCTTATCATTACGCTCTTAATTTGATCATTAAATTGCATTCTGGTAAAAATCCCCACACAGCACTTTCAACTATCAAAATATTTTAAAAGAGAAGAAAAAGGAAAAAATTATAAGCAACTGGTTTACTCAGCCACAGAGCAGAGCATGCCTAATTATTGTATTGTAGAAAAGCTCTTGAAAATGGCTGTGTGAAATTTCCTTTTCCATGCTCTTTAAAAACAAAACAAAAATGATTCCAACACATTCATTGATTTAAGCATAAATTTGAAACAAATCCACTCTCAAGCACAAATGCAAACATTCCAGGTGCTAAAACATAGTTCATTCTGCATTTCAGTACCTATTCATATGTAATACTCAATATAAAATGCCTTTTTTAAAATGACACTGGCTGGATCTCCTGCTCCATCCATGGTCCCTCAAGCACTGTCAGGGATCACTCCTGAGCACAGACCTAGGAATAGTCCCTGAGCACTGGAGACTAAAGCCACAAAACTAAAACCAAAAGGCAAAAAATTAACTATATAAGAAAAAACATGATTTTCTAAAAAAATTAATTTAAGAGAATTTGGGCTATACCCAAAAGGAAGAGAGAGAAATTTCTAATGGCATTAATGCTATCATGAGGACACCATGATCTTTACCCCAGAGCCTCACTATCCAAATATCATTGCATTGGGGAATTAGCACTTTAGCATATGAAGGTTTTAGGTCCTCAGTTTAATCCACAGTAGGTAGTAAAGAGTCAGAACATAGGACCATGGAATCCATGCTGGGGTCCCAGAACTACCATTAGGAACAGATATAGGAATAGAGATAACAAAGTTTGACCCTTAAAGAATTAGGACCATATCGGCTAAAGAAACTGTGCTACATATACACAATGGAATATTAATGCAGCTGTCAGGAAAGATGAAGTCATGAAATTTTCCTATACATGGATGTACATGGAATTTATTATGCTGAGTGAAATAAGTCAAAGAGAGAGAGAAAAACACAGAATGGTCTCGCTGCGATCTATTGAAAGTCAGCCCTTGACACAAGGGTTTGTAAAAAAAAATAGAGATAAAACACAGAATGGTCTCACTCATCTATGGGTTTTAAGAAAAATAAAAGACATTCTTGCAATAATAATTTTCAGACACAAAAGAGAGAAGGGCTGGAAGTTACAGCTCACCTCATGAAGCTCACCACACACAGGGATGTTTAGTTAGAGAAATAACTACATTTTGAACTGTCCTAATAATGAGAATGTATGAGGGAAATAGAAAGCCTGTCTAGAGTACAGGCAGGGGTTGGGTGGGGAGGAGGAAGATTTGGGACATTAGTGATGGGAATGTTACACTGGTGATGGGTGGTGTTCTTTACATGACTGAAACCCAAACACAATCATGTATGTAATCAAGGTGTTTAAATAAAAAAAAATATATATATATATAAAGATGTAAAAAAATAATAAAGAAAATTGGAAAAAGAAAAAAAAAGAATTAGGACAGAGTAGCTTTAGTACAATAGTCAAGCAAAAATATCACATTGGGAGTTAAAATCAATGAATGGCTGAAGATCTATTAAAAAAATGGAAGCAACACTCCCCCCGTGCATAGATAAGTAAGCATTATTATTTATTATCAGCAATCATTACAATACTCAATTAGAAGAAAAAATCAATACCAGAAGTTGTTAAAGCACCAGCCGTGGGGACTCATTGTTAATAGCAAAACTGGGATCAATGTGGCTTCTCCTGCACACAGAAGCTTATTGGCTCTGATGTTTGAGGGCCTGAGAATATCTCTACCTTGTAGTTGTGTGATTTGGAGCCAAGAAAGCCCTTCCAGAACCATACTGTGGATTACCAAAGAATGCAAAGTGCAGACCACAGGCTCTTGCCCTTGACCAGAAATGGATAGATGTTAGCAGCTCCTGGAAACTGTCCTTTTCTGAAAAGCTAGGTACTGCATTCAGTGTCTCTTTGCAGAATTTTCTCTCTTTTGCTGATTTTATTTTATTTTATTATTTCTGGGTTTTAGACAGTGCTCAGGGGCTATTCCTGCATCCCTCCTTGGGGGATTGTTTTCTATGGTACTCAGGAGACTGTGTTGGGTCTTTAGCAGTCAAAGCAGACTCCCTGATGTTCAAAATTATTCTTTTTGTTTATTTTGGGGCCACAACCGGTGGCACTCAGGGATTATTCCTAACTCTGCACTCAGAAATCGCTCTTAACAGGCTTGGGGACCATATGGGATGCTTGGAATCAAACCCGGATCTGCCCTACCTGCTGTACTATTACTCTGTCCCCTCAAAATTTTTACTAGAAGAAAAGAAGATGAGAGATGGGGGAAAGGAAGAGGGGTGAAAATAAAAGAAGACAGGAGCTGAGTGATACTACAGTAGCTAGGGCACTCATGTATCTAGCAGGGCTACCATCCACAGCACTGCATGGCCTCCTGGACACACTAGGGTGGAGTTGGTGGTCTCTATTATCATAGAGCACCACCATATTCTCGGACCCTAGCATTGAACCACTGGCCAACTCACCAGAAGTGGGTCTAGGAGGCCTTGAAAGGACAAATTATTTCTTATCTCTCATGAAGAAAAAAAATCAATGTGTTTACTCACTGCCTTTAACAATCCAGGTAGAGTTGAAAGAACACAGAGAAAGCAGGCTACCTAATGAATAAACACATCAACTAACACGGAAGCGTTTCCAAAATACAGTGTGGAAGGACCATGGCAGAGTCGTCTGCCATTATCTTATCCTTGATATTATATTTAATATACTTGAAATGATCAATTTTGTGTTTATTAAACAAAGATAATTAAAAATATTAAAGCATCTATGTGCAGCATATTAATAAGGTCTGGAGAATAGTAACTTTCTGGAAAAGCCTAAGGGATGGAAAGAAGCCACAAAAGGGGAAGTGATGGTGTTTTTGCTGTTTCTAACCTTTTTATTACACTCAGAAGCAGTTGTCCTTTTGAGGTCTAGGTAGATGGTGTCTCTGTATTCTCCTTACTCTTCTGATTAAAAAAATTTCTAAAACTTTTGACCAAAAAAAAAAAAAAATAAAAGAAGTGGGTTATTCCTAAAGTCTTGATTTAAACTACCATACACCTTAGAAATCCTTTTCATTTTTCTAAAAGATAAATGATAATTCTAAATTATTTTCAGGAAAGAATATGCAGCTCAGTTTCAATTTGAAAAAAAAAACAAAGTATTATAATTCTTTTTTTACTTCATTTAATCACCATGATTTACAAAGTTGTTCATTTGTTTCAGATAGTCAATGTTCAACACCAATTCTACCACCAGTGTGACCTTCCCTCCACCATTGTTTCTAGCTTCCCCATCCCCACTCCCAAGACTGCCCCTTATCAGGCACAAAATAAGTTATCTTATATTATTTGTTACAACAAAATGGCTAGTGGACTTATCTAAAAATACTTCAGTAAATGAAAATTTGTGAAAATTGGAATATCTCACAGTGGGGTCATTAAAATCATTGTCTGAGGGTTTGCTAAGCTATTTGCTTCTATTTGAGCCTTCTATTATTTTTTTTCTTAGTTGATCTTAGTTGATTTATATGCTAATTTACCATCTAATTTGGCATGCTCCTACTGGGCTGTCAGTATGGTGAAATTTGGTCTCAACACCCAAACTGGTGTACCTGGAATTTTTCATCGGCTTGGTGTCATAGCAAAGATTATGTCATAGCAAAGGAAAGCAGTGAAGTTGGGCTGTTTGGTTTGCATGGCAGTGGTTGTGGGGTGTGGCTTCCAGGGCTTAAATGAGGGTAGGTGGGGGAATCAGTTTCCTAAGGGCACACCAGAGCTTTCAGCCCAAAGACCTAGTAAACCTGTCTTAGTGGTTAAATTTGCATCTCTTTCCAGATTAGTGAAGCTATGAAGGAAGGTAGGCAGTTGCTCACATGTCAGCATTTATGGGATCTGAATCTGTTATGCAAAAGGGTTATGTTTGGGGGTTGGGGATGTGGCCCAGGCAACAGCATACATGCCTAGCCCAGGGGAGGCCCTGAACTAGAACCCACCACCTCCAGCAGCAGCAGCACACCAAAAATGAAAAACAAATAGGTGGTGCTTAGAGCTGTGTTTACATCACCAAGATATATTGTATTTATTATTTTTAGAAATTTTATTTTATTTATTTTATTTGGGGTTGGGCCTTGCCCAGTGGTGCTCAGGGGCTACTCCTGACTCTGCGCTCAGAAATCGGTCTTGGCAGGGTCAGGAGAACCATATGGGATGCCAGAAATTGAACCTGGGTCCGCCCAGGCTCAGCTGCATGCAAGGCAAATGTCCTACTGCTGTGCTATCTCTCCGGCCCCACCAAGATATATTTTAAATTCTGAGGTTTGGATTGCTGTTCCAACCATCCAGACTTCAATCCTGAACCCCAGACATAGAATCGACACAGTTCTTCACAACAGTTACAGGAACCAAAGCCCACCTGGGACATCCTGAATACTACTCGATCTCCAACATGTGCCAGTTCTAATATGATATCCTGACAACGAGGAAATTGGGAACAAATGGACATAAGAACAGGTTATCCTACCTCACCAACTAATGATAAAACAAAATCGGAAGACTTACCATACTGTGGGCTGTCCAAAAGCCAAGAACGTGATCTACAGATGACCTGCTGATAGAACCATGACCGGGCAGTATGTATTCTGGGACCAACAAGAAAGCCCTAGTCTAGGGTTTGGTCTACGTCCTGCATAACAATCATGACCTCCAATTCCAGAGTCCTGACTGAGGCAATTGCAACTGAACGGGTCTTCTTGGAAACATAACAAAAGACGATATCCCAAACTCCATCCAAACTTCAGTGCAAGGGCCAAGACCACTAACCACAGAAGACAGATTAAAATGACATCGAGGAAACAGAACTTCTAAAATCACAAAGAAAGTCATCATCATAAGTTCCACTTCTTGACCTGTGCACAGACTGAGACCCCTAGATTTAGAGGTCTGTCTTTATCACCCAGATCTGAGCAGAAGTCTTCCATATGGCACAAAAACACCAAGAGGAGAGTAAATGAACGTGAAAGGAATCTATAGATAATCCCATGACAATATATTCCAAGGGTAGGGAAACCTTGTATCTCTTAGGTCAAGGGGATTCCTGTTTCGATGACCCCAATATTTACTGTGCCTATGCGGAGGGGGGGGAGGGGACAAAAACACAAAATAATCCTTTTTTTAAATTTTTAAATTTTTAATTATTTTTTATTTAGTTTTGGTCTATTTCTTTGTTTTGGGGTAGATATTGAAGTAGTTATCCATTTTTTAATTATATATTTACTTTTTCTTTCTTCTTTTCTCTTCCTCCTTGCACCTTGTCATATTTCCTATCTCAAGACCATGGCAACTATGGGGTGCATATTTTTATTGCTGCAGTGCACACTGGATATCTTATTTGATTCCACTTTTTGAACTGTTGTGGTGTCTCACCTTCTTCTTTTCCCCATCGTCCCTCAAACCAAGGATGAGAGTCTCTAGAATGACTCTGCTCATAGTCGGCACTGTCGATTTTTACCCCATGATATTATCTTTCTCTTCCTCAAACAAAACCACATAACTTGATCTTTCTAGTCCCACCTCCCAACTAGAGGGGGCAGTAATGGAGGCATCAAGACCAAACAGTTATAAGACCACTAAGTAATAAACTAGACACAGAAGGGACCACGCATTCTAGTAGCCCCTGTGGGGGAGAGTGGAGGATATGGGAGGCAGGATGGGAGCGGTTGTGGGAGGACAATTGGGTGGTGGGAATCCCCCTGATTCAATGTAAATATGTACCTGGAATATTACTGTGAACAATATGTAAGCCACTATAATTAAAATAAAAATTATATTTAAAAGAAAAAAATGACAGTAATATCACATTGTGCTGTTGAGGTGCTCTGTTAATGATTAACAAGCTGCTCAGATGCACTTTTTGATCTCCAGGATTACCCTAAGGTTACTCAGGAGTTTCAACTCAGGGGTCATCTCTGTGTGGTCAGTTGTGAGGCCTCTCTGCAGTGAGACACCATCAACGGGGGAGATGAGTGGAGGGCAATTCCCTGAGATAACTCTCTCTCTCTCTCTTTCTCTCTCTCTCTGTCTCTGTCTGTCTCTCTCTCTGTCCACACACACACATGCACACATACAGACGCATGCGCGCGCGCACGCGCGCGCACACACACACACACACACACACACACACACACACACACACACACACACACACACACACACACACACACGGTGTTTCTGGGACCCTGGTTGTTTTCCTTCTCAAATACTTGCAAGGGTCTCTCCTTTGCTTTTCTGTGAATCCTTTCCAGCCCTGAGGCATGCACAACAAGCTCTTGTCTCTAAGGATCCCTGGGGTTTCTTTGACCATTTATCTCTGCTTTGAGTTTTGAAAGGACAAGGCTGGCTCTTATTGATCTCTACACTCCCAGTTTCTGGGACATAATAAGCAATCAATACATGTTAAATGAAAGGGGGATTTACTGAATGGTGTCCTTACTTTGCAGAAGAGGAAACAAACTCAGAAGTGAGGAATTTCTCAAGGTTATTCTTTCTCTGAAATCTTCCTCTCTTTATACTGGGATGAGAACTGACAAACATCTTGTATGAAAGGACTGGAGAGCCAACATTTTCATGTGGGAGCCATAAGATGTCTGTCACAACTACTCAATTCTGATGTGGTTGCTGGAAAGCTACAGTAGACTGGGCCCAGCCTCAATAAAACTATCCCAATACCCAGCAGGGGCCCCAGCTTGTGGCTCCCTCCCACTGTAAACAGTGGCAAACAGACTCCTACAAGTAGCATCTCTCTTCACTGCACTTCCTTTGTCTCTTAACCCAATCCCAGATCCACATTCCAGTGTTGGAATTGGGTCAACAGACCCCTTTGGTCAAAAATTTGAGGAAGATTTGTGAAGGAAACAAACAAACCTGGCCTCAGAGCTCAGAGGATGGGGTTAAGAGGAGTTGGTTCACACTGGTTCTCATGAGCCTTAGAGGAAATGGAAATGAGGGCCCATTTATCCATATCCTCTTTCGTCACCCATTTTGAATACTCTCAACAGCTCAAGAAAAAAAGGTTTAGTGGACAAAGAAAAGAGTGAAACTAGGGGGCCGGGCGGTGGCGCTAGAGGTAAGGTGCCTGCCTTACCTGCGCTAGCCTTGGATGGACCGCGGTTCGATCCCCTGGCATCCCATATGGTCCCCCACGCCAGGAGCGACTTCTGAGCACATAGCCAGGAGTAACCCCTGAGCGTCACCGGGTGTGGCCCAAAAACCAAAAACCAAAAAAAAAAAAAAAAGAGTGAAACTAATGACTTCCTTCTACTCCCCAAGCTCTGTTCACCACTGTGTCTCCAAAGAAAATGTCCTCCCATGCTTCCCCTCACTCACCGTCAGAGGCAACCTCACTTCCTCATTCATAGAGGAAATTAAAGCCAATGAAATAGGAGTCCTTCAGAATTGGGACACTCAACACTAATGTGTCCATGTCTACATTACCCTTCCCGTCCTACCCCGCCCGTGCTTATCCTTCCTGTCTTAATGGAACATGTATTTGAAACTAGTATTTCTCCTCTTCTCACACATTCCTCCTACCTCACTCCCTCCCCTGTCACATCTCTTTCTCTTTGAACTTCTCCATAAGAGCACAAAGGAGCATCCCCTGCCCCTAGAAACCCTCTATTATTGCTTGGACATACTCTACCATCTTGTTTTTGTTCTTGTTTTTGTTTGTGTGTGTGTTTGTTGTTTTTTTGGGGTGGGGTCACACCCGGCAGTACTCAGGGGTTATTCCTGGTTCTACGCTCAGAAATCACTCCTGGCAGGCTCTGGGGACCATATGGGATGCCAGGATTCAAACCACCGTTCTTCTGCATGCAAGGCAAATGCCCTACTTCCATGATATCTTTTCGAACCCTACTCTACCATCTTTCAAGCCAGTGTCTTACCTCTTTCTTTCCTGCTTCACAGTCAAGGTTCTGGAAAGAGTAGTGTTTTCCTCTTGTTTCTACTTTAGTATCTCCCAGAAGCTCTTCAACTCATTTGAAATGTGTTTGTCCTCTATTCCATCACAGAAATTAACTGAATGCTCCATACTTGGAGCTCTTTGTGCTCACATCAACCTAGAATTCTTTCACTCTTATCAATACTCAATCCTGGCTCTATTCAACTCTGTGATCTTGTTCCTCCTGAAAACAATTTTATTTTGGCTGTGACTTTGGGAACAATGTTCACTCATATGGTATAGCTAGAGGTGACTGTCTCCCTTCCTTCCACTAGAACAGTGCTTCTCATGCTCCCCCCCAGGAAGAAGAAAACACTTTTCGCACCCCCCCGCGTGACTGTGAATGGTATCTTTATTAAAAGAAAACTTGAACCTGCAAAACAAAAATATATAAAATAATTTGAGCTGATTTTTAAATCAGAGGTGACGTTTGGATTAATAGCTACAATGAACATGTTTTGCAATGCATAGCTTTTCGAAGCGGGGTTTGAAGCAAGACACAGCAACTCTCAGCTCCAGAGACATACAGAGACATAAACATGGGGCTTAGCTTGTTGTGACAGTGTTTGCTGAGGTCAAATGCCCCCCCTTTATGAAGCCTCGTGCCCCCCACCCCCCCCCCGGGGCATGCCCCACTATTTTAGAACCACTGCACTAGAACAATACATAAGCTATTTGTGAGAGTCCTTTCATTCTGATTCTCTTTTTCTTTACTGTTTTTTTTTCACTATTTTAGAAGAGGACTCCTAGATGCTAAATTTAAGCAAGCCACAGTATAGTTTCCATTGCTTTTATTGGCAAAGGGCATTTATAGTTATCCTCCTAAGTCTGTAGACTGTCTCCTATAGTCACCTGGGATTGACTATTCCTTCAGCTCTTTCCTTTACCTCTCTACTCCTTCCTTGCCTTGTTGAATTTCATTCACCAAAGTGGTTTGGTTTGACTCTTTTTTTTATTATTATTACTCTGGACTTATTGACTTCATATTCTTGTTCATTTCCTCTGTGGCTTGAAGAATTGCAGGGAGTTTTCTATAGATTATTTGGATTTTTTGCAGTCTTCAATGTGTTTTATATGTTATGCTCTTTTAAGTTTTCATGATCTTCACTTGCAGAATTCTTCCTTGGTTATTATTCCTTGGTTACCATGCTGCACCTTTTCATCCTGCTCTGCTCTTTTTAAATACACACCACTTCCCACTTCTCCTTTCTGCTTCTATAGATCAATTCTCATTTTTGACTACTTAACTTTCTGGGACCACTTTCTCCTTTCATTTTGCCAGAGTGGGAAAATGTGGTGGTTTTATTCCTCTGCAGTCACTGAGACCAGGAGCTTGGAAAAAAACTTGGGAAAGATCTTGCAGCCCTTGGCAGACATGTAAATTCATGCCCTCTTCAAGATTTTGGTCATGCTCATCTTGGCATGAAAGATCTCTTTTGTTGAAAGAGAGATTCTCAGGTTCCAATCTAGAACTCATCTCAGCTTAATAATTGATACTCAAGAGCTTTTTCGTGGGACCCAAGACAGTACAGAGGATACAGCACTTGCTTTGCACAGTCAGCCTCGTTTCAATCTCCAGCATTCCAAGTGGCTCCCCAAACTCTGCCAAGAGCCTGGAGTGTAGAGCCTGGAGTAACTCCTGAACATTTTTGAGTGTGATCCATCACTCCACAAAAAAAGAAAAGAAAAAAAAGAAAGAAAACAAGAAAGAAAAAGAAAGAAAGAAAGAAAGAAAGAAAGAAAGAAAGAAAGAAAGAAAGAAAGAAAGAAAGAAAGAAAGAAAGAAAGAAAGAAAGAGAGAAAGAGAGAAAGAGAGAGAAAGAAAGAGAGAAAGAAAGAGAGAAGAGAAAGAAAGAAAGAAAGAAAGAGAGAAAGAAAGAAAGAAAGAAAGAAAGAAAGAAAGAAAGAAAGAAAGAAAGAAAGAAAGAAAGAAAGAAAGAAAGAAAGAAAGAAAGACAGAAAGAAAGAAAGAAAGAAAGAAAGAAAAGAAAGAAAGAAAAAAGAAAAGAACTTTTTTCCTGGCTCCACTGTGGGACTGGGTTCATTAACAAGGACCTTCCTACCCACAACTGTACTGCATCTTGCAAATCAGGTCCTAGTGAGACTTCTCTGGAGTTTGAGTTCCATACCTGCCCTTGCATCCCTTCTCAGGAAAAGGGTAGGTAGGAGCTATTCCAAGTTATAGCCAAATCTTTAGATTTTTTCCCTCCCTGTTGGATACTTTTCAACTGATAGCAAGAGGAAGCATGAAGACTAGCTCTGTCTTTGTTTAATTGTTACTGCTCATCTTTCTGTAGATTGGTTTTGGCTGTTATCCCCACAAAGTGGTATCTAGGAGCTCCAAAAGACTAGCCCAGAGATTCTCATCCAACCAGGCCAGTGGTTCAAAGCAAGAGCCTGTGGACTCAGTGTTGCTCAGGCCCTGCAGTGCCCAAGAGCACCAAGTCACACCCAGCACTACTGGGGGGGTAAGGATGGGAGAGGGGAGGCTCCATAGCTATATTCAGTGATGTTCAGGAAACACTGAGGTGCCAGGAATCAAACCAAGGTCAGTTGAATGTAATCCATGAACCTTAACCCCTGAACTGTCTCCTCATCCCCCAATAATATTTTTAACTAGTTTACTTCATTCATGGAGTCAGGGGTGGGGTGATAATAGAAGCAAAAGAAAAGCAATTTTTCTACTGTGAGCAGATGACCATTTTACTCTCCCTTCCTTAGGGCAGGGAAGGGAGGAGATGAAACTAGGGGGCACCTCAGCCTCATACAGGGTGGCAGACACCATTCAGGAAGCCTAGAGTTCCTTATGAAGAATTACCAGCCACTCCATTCTCCTGACTCTCTTCTGCCCCCCCCCCATTTTCTCTCATAAAGAAATAAGTCTACATCATTCTTAGCTCAGAAAAGGGCTCAGAAAAGGTGCTCAGCTTTATGAGAACCAAAGTGGTGGGGAATGGGGGTGCAGAGCTAGGAACCTGCCCTCACCTCCCATACTCTCTGTCTGTATCTCACTCTGTCTGTCCGTATCTCTCTCTCTTACACACACACACACACACACACACACACACACACACACACACACACACACACACACACAGCACAGCACAGCACAGCACAGCACAGCACAGCACCCAGATCTAAGTATAAAGAGTTCTACAGTGAAAAGGGACAAAGAAAAGAGCAGGCAAGCTAGACCAGAGGAGACAAGTAGGGTCCAGTGGCAGCCTCCAGGAGGAGATGCAGCAATAAAAAATGGGGACAGGTGAACCTGCCGGTCAGTCATCTCCCACCACCCCCTGCAGCTCTCCAGTGAGAAAGGCCAAGGCAGACACACACACACACACACACACACACACACACACACACACACACACACACACACACACACACACACCCAGCCTCCAGCAAATGAGTGAGCCCCATCAAGCCTCTGATACCCAGCCTGGGCCTCAAAGGGCAGAAACCTCCCCTGCCTTGCTGAGTCTCCCCCTTGTCATCTCTGCACATCCTTGGCATTTCCACAATCCTGGGAACTGGCTGCAGGAGGTGTGTGCACACCGGTGAGGCAGAAGCTGCAAACACAAGCGCTCTCCAACTCCACTGTGTCTAGGGATTTTGGATATGCCTAGCACAAATTCTGGTTTTGCTCACCTTCTTCATGATATGGAATTCTTTACTCTAAGATCAAAATAAACACAATGAAAATAGTGCCCTAGTTTTGTTTGCCTATGAGTCACTTGGGGATGTTTTGTGTTCCTCTCTGCATCATCTGATGTAAAAGGCAGCAAATCCTTTTGTTATCTTGAAAGAAGAAACAGGCCTCAACAGTCTAATTACATTTGGATTAACAGCTCGATGGAAGGAAACTCAGTCACAGGACTGGCCTCACTAATATTAAGTCATTAATATTTACATGGCTAAAGTAGGTGTTGGTGCTGGCTTCATCTGTTTAGTCCTAACAGCCCTCTGATTACTATTTTCAGCTTTATTTTAGAGAAGAGAATCTGCCTTAAATGGGTATAGTTACTTGCATAAAAGCACACAGTGGGACCAGAGCTATAAGACAGTGGGTAGGATGTTTGCCTTGCAAGCAGCAATCCAAGTTCAATTCCTGACACCCCATATGATTCCTCAAGCTTGCCAGGAGTACATTCTGAGTACAGAGCCAGGAGTAATGCCTGAGCACCAATGGATGTGGCTCTAAAAACAGAAAAAAAAATTAAGGACCAGAGTGATAGCACAGCAGTAGAGTGTTTGCCTTGCACACAGCTTATCTGGGATGGCCCCCAGCATCCCATATGATCTCCTGAGCCTGCCAGGAACAGGCTCTGAGCCCAGAGCCAGAAGTAACTCCTGAGTGCTGCTTGGTGTGGCCCTAAAACCAGAAAAAATATTAAAACCTATACAGTGATGTTGAGACAGACCTTGTCCCTCTGTCCCAAGCCTCTCCAATCTCAAGGTACTAAATTGGTCATCTCTGGGTGCAAACAGATCATCTGCAAGTTTAGTGGTTTCCAAGGGGGATGGCTTTAGGAGTTTCCAAGGGAGAGGGTAAAATTCAGGGGTCTTTAAACAATATCAGTGAGGGACTAGAGTGATAGTATGGTGAGTAGGCATTTGTCTTGCATGTGGTTGACCCAGATTCAATCTCCAGTATTCCACATTGTTCCCTGAGCCCTGACCACAGAATCAGGAGTTAGCCCTGAGCATAGCTAAGTGTGACCTAGAAACAACCCCCCAAAAATATTATAAATTTAAACTTTATTGTAACCACATTACCTAAATTACAATTTTTAAAGTGTTTGAGATGAAAAGGCATTGGTCAGGAGTTAGTGGACAATCACCTTCTGGGGGCTGGAAGTAAAAAAAAAAAAAACCCTTGGGGAGTGAGGGTAGAAAATTCCCCACCCCAATCCCTCCTCCTGAAATTAGAAATCTGAAATCAAAACTGAAGGCTTCTGTTGCTTGCAAGCAAATAGAAGTCCACTTATTTAATAAGCAATAAAACCCAAATGCCAGTCAATTCAATGAACCTCACCATATGCACTGGTGTGACCCCAATATGGATTGTTGGTCACTGAGTGCCACGGAGACACACCCTCTCTTGTCTGCTCCCCACATTGATGTCCTCAAGAAAGTGGGATGGGAAAGGGGGACAGCTGACCCAAGGACCTTGAGACCTCTTAATGGGGTCACAGTGGCAGTCTTGTCCAGAAGACCCCCCACATGACAGATTTTCTTGGCAGCCTAGTGGGAAATCAGTATCACTGCAGGACAGGCTGGTGGCAGGCAAGCTGTGGTGATTGAAGCCAGGCACCCGGATGGGCACAGCCTTCTGTCATGGACAGTGTACAATGAGGAGCTTCATTCATCAGTGAGAGAAGAGGCTGGAGCAGCCTTGGCTGGAAGAGAAGTGGGGACTTGCTTTCCTCTCAGAGCTTCCTCAATGGACTTCAAGGGCTCTGAGGAGTCCCTTCCTTGAATGCAGAGTTCTGTGGGAACATGGCTAACACAGTCAGACCCAACCAAAATACAAAATGGTCACAAGCTAGTGTTTTGAGAATGGGCCATGTCTATTGCTTAAAAAATTAGCTTGACTGGGCCGGAGATATAGAATGGAGGTAGGGTGTTTGCCTTGCATGCAGAAGGACAGTGGTTCGAATCCTGACATCCCATATGGTCCCCCAAGTCTGCCAGGAGCTATTTCTAAGTGTAGAGCCAGGAGTAACCCCTGAGCACTACCAGGTGTGAACCAAAACCCAAAATAAATAAATAAATAAATAAATTAGCTCAACTGAGAGGCAGCCAAGCCAGCGATTACTTAAGATGGAGTATAGAGCAATGGGTAGAATGCTTGCCTAGCATGTGGTTGACACCGATTCGAGCTCATGTAGTTTCTTAAACCCTGCCAGGAGCAATCCCTGAGCACAGAGCTTCGAGTAAGCCCTAAGCACCACAGTGTGTGGCTCAAAAAGAAAAAAAAAGAAAAACACCAACAAATAATGATTGCTCACAAAGCCTGATTCTGCTCAAGAACCAAGAGGAGAATTCCCAAGAGTCTCCACCCTGACTCCCATCACCCCTAAAAATTTCCTTCTTCATAAGGAGCAAACACAAAGCGCTGTAGGCAGGCTGGGAAAATTGATTACTGGAGGAATTTTGCCCTGAACATTAAACTTAACCCAAATCTAGTTTTCTTTTGAGACCCCTGGTTATGTTTACTTATGTGTGTGAGTGTTATAAACCCATAAATGCTATTTCCCACTGTAGATATTACAGATAATTGCTCTGCTTCCTGGGGCAGAGAAATACGTGGTAAGTCATTACGCATACACAGAGAGATGTATGCCCCGCTCACCATTGAGCCATGGCATTCAGATATCCTTCCTAAGAAAAGATCCATTGCCAGGTGTAGAGGTGGAATTCAATAGTATGAATTTAATTCATGGTAAGTCAGAACTCACTATACAAATTTTCTGTGCGCCAGAAATTTTCCCTGAGGATAGATACTGGGTTAATGCATTCTGTATATGGCACTTTCATAAAAGAAAAGAGAACCAAGATAGATGCACCTATATTCTTTTTCTTTCCCAAAGCTTTAGATCAATTCATTTCAAAATCCACTCCCAGTTTACCAAGCTGAGCTATTATTTCCAGTGATTATATGGAGATTTACTGTTGAATTATCAGTCACACTGATAAGTTACCTGTACCAGGCATCCTCTTAAGCAGTCTACATGCATTATCCCGTTTTTTTTCTGTCCAACAGCCATTGTTAGCTCCATTTTACAAAGGGGAAAACTGAGTTATAAGTTCAGAAATGTGGGGGCTGGAGTGATGGCACAGTGGATAGGGCACTTGCCTTGCATGCTACTGACCCAGGCTTGATTCCTGATTCTATCCCTAGCATCCCAAATGATCTCCCAAGCCCACCAGGAATAATTCCTGAGTGCAGGTGCAGTCAGAAGTAACTCATAAGTATCACCAGATGTAGCCTCCAAAAAAAAAAAAAAAAGGAAGGAAGGAAGACATAAGGAAAGAATTTGACCATAGTATCACCTTCAGTAAATGGCAGAGCAAGGATTTGGATCCCAGCATTTACTCAGAACCATCGTAATAATCCCTGAACTCTAGACTCTGAAATGCCATAGGCTTTAATCAGTCAGTAATGACTTAATAACCTCCCAAACAGTCCCAGAAAACGTAACTCCTCCTTCAATCTGACAACATAAAACTCTTGGGTATCCGTTAGCTCTAGTTCGAGCTTCATCCTCACCTCTCCCTGAGCTACTTGGATAACAAGCATTCACTATAAGTTCTCTTGAGCTTATGTGGGTCAGCAGGCACTCATCTGGCTCAGTACAATTTACTCATGTTCCTGAGGTCAAGTAAACGGACCTGCTGACCTTCCGCTGTGTTCACACCAACTAGCCTGGGAGTCAATGTCTGGGCCTGGTCTGTTGGTCTCGGCTCTGACCGCTAAACTCTGTCTGGTTCTCACGCTTCAATGATCTAGCCCAGGTTTTTCCCCAAGGTAGTGGCAGGCAGGGTAGTCGCAAAGTCATGCAAGAGAGAACAAAAGAGTCTGAGGACCCAGAGGGTCAGGCTGGAAACTTACTGAAGGTCAAACACAATTGACTTTATAACAATAAAAGGTCGGACAGGGAGGCAAGGCAGGGCAAGGGATGCCAGGAAGCAGAATAAGAGCAAGAGTTGGAAGACTAGGACTCCAGGGGAGAGAAAGGATGGATAGCTCTAGACAGAACCTGCAGGGAAGGTGTACCTTTAGGCTGCATAAATCTTTTTCCCCAGACCCTGCAGTGAAAAGCAGTCAGCCCCTCACTCACATAATACGTTGGCTATATTGCCCCCTGCTGGCTATCCCGTGTCAGAGCATAGATGCTGAACAAAGAATTTAGGTTTCTGTCTGCAAGGAGGTGATGTCTTTAGACCATCCTAAGCAAAGGCACCCAAGAGCGTCTGCCTTCCCAACTTCAAGACACCCAATCAGGCCTAATTCAGAACTACCTCTCCTTTCCCCCAGAATGGAAGGGTTGGGTGTCTGCTCCTTTCCCTCAAACCCTGATACCATCCACTTTCTAAGCTACAGTTATCAGTAGTATCCTGTCTTCTTAGCTTCTCAGTTCTTTGAAAAAAAAAATCAGCTCCCCCAGGTTCCTTAGTTTCACTCACTTTATCACTAGCATCCTGGAAAAGTGGCGGGGAGGTGGGTAAATGTGCTAAAAAGTGATGAAAAGTGGGATGGAGAAAGAGCCATGGATAGCTGTGTGTTTTGCATGCATCTGATCTGGACAATCCCCAACAGCCCGCAATGTCCTCTGCACTCTGCCAGGACTAACCTCTACTGGATGTGACCAGTAAAACAAAACAAAGCAAAGGAGGGAGGAGAAAAGAATGAAAAGTCATAAAATCCTCAACCACATGATATGAAATGAAGTGACTGTCCTCCACCTCTTGAACACTGAGTTACCCAGCCCCCATAATACAATGAGGTATGTGCACTCAGGCATGTGGTGCTGGCCATTAGGCTAAGGTAGGCTTGACTCTCTGACCATCTGTGGGAGCTTTCACACTAGACCCACCTTCCTGTAATTCTGTTTCCTCTATTTTCCTACAAGAAGAATCATCTAGACCCAATGTTCCATCACCATCCCAGAGTTTATATACAACAATGTCCATCCAGCACGGCCCACTGAGCCTGGCCACCCACGCTCTCAACAAGGGGGATCTCTGCCCTTTCATTCTTCTACACTCTGGACAAGATGAATGAATCCATGTGCCGAGAAAGATGGAAATTTTCACCTCAGGCCCTACCATTAACTTCACTCTGTGATGGAGTAGTTCTCACCCCATGGATGCTGGTAGAAGCCTCCAGCCTCTGCTCCTTGCATCCTGGATAGGCTGGTTTTCTTCCCTAGGTTCCCCCTCCCCCTTCTCCCTTATTTTTTTTCAAACACCAGATTCCTTTGCTTCCTGGCAGTAAGAATTCTGGGACTGTGCCTGAGCATAGAAAAGAGACCTTCTTACGTGGGAACATGCATGCAAGGAGGGTCTGCTGATCTCTCCTCCCTGCCTGCCACCTGCCTCACTGCCTCTGGATAGCTCTGCATTAGAACAACTCCCCCCCCACACACACACACCCTGGTGGCATTTGCCAGAGAAGCAGCCAGAAAATTTGACACTTCAAACTTTTCCAGCTGGCTCTGTGTCATTTACACCCCAGTCGGGTACCTCATTAGAGAGGTGCGGTCCCACTTCCCATGCCCAGCCCCGCTCGGGCAGCTGACCCACCAGCACCTGCTCTCATTGCCCCCCGGGGTTTACCCCTCATCATTACTGATTGACTGGTTTACTCTGCACACCCCCCACCCGAGTTTGAACAAGATAAATGCAGTGTAAGATAAATGTGCATTCGGAGGACTTCTGTATTTATTATTTAGTTAGTTAGGTTTTTTTTTTTTTCACTAGGATAGGAGTAAAGTAAGCTCAGAACCTGATGCCTCTCTTTTTTCTTTCCTCATTCTTTTGCATATTTATTTTGGTGCACTAGAGCAGTACTTTAATAAGGGTTTTAAATTTTGAAAAACATGAAATAATCTCACCCAGGTTCATAAAGAAAATCAAGTTATCTCTTTGGCCAATATCGGTTGACTGACAGTCACAGAAAATGCACAAAATATTATTTAATGAAACTAGAAACTAAATTTTCTGATGACAACCTGTACATCCATTTCAAAATCTATTAGAAATATTGAACAAAATTTACAGTGATAGTGCTCATCTCCACACATTCTTTTATTGGAATTTTAAAAAAAATTTTATGCTTTCCTTTCCTAGTATTCATGTTTATGGTTCTGATTCTGGTGGGTCTTTTTTTTTTTTTAATATGGAACGCTTCACGAATTTGCGTGTCATCCTTGTGCAGGGGCCATGCTAATCTTCTCTGTATCGTTCCAATTTTAGTATATGTGCTGCCGAAGTGAGCACTCTGGTGGGTCTTAAAGGCATAAGTGCTGAACTTATGAACACTTACAGGAATTCTGTTAATTCCAGATTTGCTTATCAAACAATATCAGTTTGATTCACAGTCTCCACAGTCCTTTGCAGTTCTACAGAATCTTGAAACATCTTGATGTCCTGAGAAATAGGTTCTATCTGGAATATAGAATTCCAGGAAATGTTATATTTTTGCTTATTTGTTTTGGTGGCTCTGCACTCAGGAATCAATCCTGGTGGTGTTCTGGGGACAAAACAGAATGCCAGGGATCAAACTTGGGTCAGCAACATGAAAGGCAAGTGACCTCTCCACTGTGCTATTGCTCCTGCCCCATCCAGTAGCAGTTATTGATCCTTAATATTTGCTCAAGAATAAAATAATAAAAAACACATTTTACCTCAATATCCCCTAAACTTCTTCCACTGTAATATTTCACAACTCTCTCTAGATTTCACTTTATCACTTGCCTCTATCCCCCAGTCATATCCCACAACAAGCAAAAGGCAGTTGTGAGTAAAGACAGTGCTTGACATTGGATGATGTGATCTTTGCTGGAAAGCCAGGGACGTTCACTGCCTCTCAGAGCCCTCATAGCTGTTTCACATGTAAATGCTCCTCTCATCCTGCCCAGGGATACTCACTGCATGAGTCTCCTCATGCCATTCTCTCCTGCATTCATTCAAATTTGCCTTCCACACCCACCCTGTGTAGACAGAGGTCAGAAGAAACACCAATGCCTACTTTTGGGAGGATCAGTGGGTCAAACCCTAACATTAGGCAAGTGTGGCCTGTCTGTGATGCAATGCTGGGAAATCAGGCCTGGGAATCCTCCATATCAAGTAGATAAGAAAAAGCAGGGACGAGCAGAATAGTGGCTGAGAAGAACAGAGCGGGGAGATACTAACACACAGTCCCTGGGTCTGCTTGTTTACAGAGGGGCACTGGCAAGTGTGACTAGGAGTTGGAGATCCATGGAACCCTGGGAGTAATGGCTTCCTCAGAACACTTGGTTTACCACATGCTGGTATATGATGCACACACTCAGGTATGTTTTCAGAGGGAAAGAAAGTAGAAAGAGGTTTTCAGAAATTAAAATAAGGATGGAGAAAGGTGAGGCCTTGGGAACACATGACAGCTGTACTGAGCAGTTCTAGAAGTGGAAATTATTGGAGAAAAGAAAGAAGCCACCCTGGTTAGTGTCAGCTGTCTAGAAGGTAAATGAGAACAGTGCCCCAATGACCTTGAGGACATTTGTGCTGACTCCAAACCAGCCATTAGCACAAATGCAGGCATTCATGTAGGTATTAATCAGAGGTGCCCTTGGAGAACGGCTCTCTCCCACTCATGGATGTTCTCTTTGGCTAGATTATCTTCCAGACTACATGTAGTGGGGAAGGTGTGTGCTGCTAGAGAAGACCATGCTGGGCATAGCAATCTCTCAGGGCCTAAGAGAAACACTGATCCAGGTGACAGGGAATGTGGGATGTGAGAGGCTGTGCTGTGGGGCCATTGGCATGGCTAGATATCAGCCATTCATGTTGTGACAAGTAGCCACAGACTGGGATTGAGGTATGTTCTGTTGTTTGGAACTTCTCTGTGACAGTTGTAAATACATTCTGTTGCCTGGATATAGAGTATGTGGCTCCTGTCTAGCAATGGATTAAGAAGAAATTGTGATTAAAGATATCTTTGTTGAGGGTCCTGAGTGATATTACAGTGGATAGAGTGTTGGCCTTGCAAAAGGCTGACCTGGGCTTGATCCCCGGCAACCCATATAGTCTCCTGAGCCTGCAAAGAGTACTGAGAACAGAGCCAGGAGTAACCCCTGAGCACCACCGGGTGTGACCCAAAACCAAAAACAACATAAAAGAGACCTGGATTGAAATCTAAACTGGCTCTGTAGAACGACATAGAACTTGTCTATGTGATAAAATCCCCTTGAGTGGCATTATAGCTATTTGAAAATGGATATAAGAATGGTGTCTTCCTATACTGAGGGAGGTAATTCACTGAGTTCAAAGGGCCACCTAAGTACAAAGGAACCACAAAGCACAGTGCATGCACACAGGAACTCTGGGTTTGATCCCTGGTAACTCATGGTCCCCTGAACACTAGTGGGAGTGGTCCCAAGCAATACACTAGGAGTGACGGCCCATAACTAGAGAGAGAGAGAGAGAGAGAGAGAGAGAGAGAGAGAGAGAGAGAGAGAGAGAGAGAGAGAGAGAGAGAAGAGAGAGAGAGAGAGAGATCATTAATGCTCAGGACAGTAGCTAGAAAGAGCCTTTTCATTGCACACAATTCTATATAAGTTAATACAGCCCTAAAATCAGGGAGTGTTTTCAGGGTGGAAAAGAGGAGAAACAGTATAAAGTGCATCTTCTAGTAGCTAACTGGAGAAAGATGAGGTGTTTTTCCTTCTTATCCAGTCCATGTTTCTGATCAGGAATCAGCACCATGGACAGCTCCACCGGATGGGGTCAAAGCAGCAGGTTTGTTTCATCTTCCCAGGGGCCAGAAAGACAATACAGCAGGAAAGGTGTTTGCCTTGCATGCCGACGACCCAGGTTCAATCTCCAGCATCCCATGTGGTCTCCAAGCCCCACCAGGAGTGATTCCTGAGTGTAGAGCCAGGAATAAGCCCTGAACATTGCTAGGTGGAACCCCCAAACAAATAGCTAACGTAAAACGAGCACTAAAGTGTTGCTACAAGCAGAGACTCGGGGGGAGGGTGGCAGTGAGCAGCCTAAGTGTGGGCACTACTCTGAACTCTGAATCTGGCAAGATTAGTGTTTCTCCCTTTGTTCTTCCTCAGTCACTACTGTTCCACTCTTTCATGCACTTCTCTCATCTTAATACATAGAGTTTCTGAGCCTGGTTTCCTATCATCTGTATCATACCTCAAATCATTGGAGGAGGATGTTTAGGCAACACCTGACAGTGCTCAGGGGTTATTCCTGACTCAGAGGACCATAAAGGATTCCATGAATCAAACCAGGGTCAGCCATGTTCAAGACAAGGGTCTGACACATAGTACTATTGCTCTAAGCCCTAAAATCATTTTTAAGAAAATACAATAAGTGAATAATGCTTATAAAACAGGACTGGAGCACAAATATAAGTCTTACTTACTTGCCTTGCACATGCCTAACTGGTTTGATCTTCAGCACTGGTTTCCTGAGTAGAAAGAAGGCAGAAAACCCTGGTGTGATCCAAAGAGCAAGAAAAATGCATATAATATATTTTCTAATCACACAAACACTGTGTGTGCTGAGACAATATAGAGTTTCTAATCTTATGATATATCCATTGCTATATTAGATCACTTTTCTCTAGAAAAATCCAGTCACAAACTATTTCTGGCTTGACTGAGTCTTTGGTATCTCCTTTTAATTAAAGTTATACATGCCATTTCTCCACCACAATGAATAAATCAGCCCCAAAGGCCCAGCAAGCTACACCACCAGGAAACATAAGCCAACATTCTACATATCAAAAATGTCAAGTTGAAGGATCAGTTAGACATCTGGGGTTTGATCTACTTGATGCTACATAATCAGCTAAATTATGCAGCACCAAGCAAATCAAATTATGAATTAGGTAGCATAATTCAACTCCCACAAAATGGATAGCTTGGAGAACATCACCTAAAAGTTGTCTCATTTTTAGACAATGGTAGGAGTGCTGTTCATTTGGGGGCAAGGCACTACAGGAACTAGAATTTCTTAGTTTTTGAGGATCACCATCTGGGTGAACATCAACTGGGAACACCTGCTGTTTGTCTTGCCTCAGTCTATAGAAAATCTCACTATCAAGCATCTCATCAAAGATTTATCATTACAAGTCTCTTCATGAAAGAGTTGAAATTTCACTAAAATATCCTTGTCATTAGGTCCCACATCTGGGTACTGGGGCTGTTTATTTTACACAGATGAAGCCCAGACCTAATCTTAGCTGAAAAAATGAGAACTTTTAACTCTGAAGGTAATACTCTTTCTTATTATACACACAAGTTTTCTTAGTACAACAACTTAATCTGGAGGCTGAGAGTCACTGAGAGAAAAAGACATTTGGGTTTTTTTTTAATCTGTGGTTAGGGACTAAAATAGTCACAATTTGTGATGTTCTGCATCTCGTACTATCATCATACTCATGAGCAAGGCTACTTTGGTCTATACTTTTCCAAAATCTTCTCTATTTCCTTTTACTAGCATATTTCTGCTCTTTGTAGATGCCACACTCTGGGCCTGGTTCTTGGTCACTAGGGTTGGTTCTAATTGCCTGAAGCCTTTGACCTGCTTAGAGAGGCCAAGACTGGCTCTGGTGATGTCTGTCTCTTCTAGGCAGGCAACCCTCATCTGTCCTGTGTCTCTTGCATTATTTCTCTCCAAATTGGCCTCAATCTTTCAGATCCCCAATGTGGTTAATTTGCAGTTTCCACCAACTTTTGTAGAAGTTCTGCTCCCTCTGTTGAATGCCACCTCTGTTGAATGACAAATAGAAATCAATTTACTTGCCTGTCACAATAGCTGAGATTTTAAATATTCAACTACCCATCCATTTGAACTGGACACCCAAGCAGTCAGAACACCAAACCACAACTGGTCCAAGCATGCAGGTGTGTTCAGGTTGAAAAAAAATCCCAGTTTGCAGTCAGAAACACATAGCAACAAAATACCCCAACACTCTTCACCTACATAAATGATCTCATGTCTGGGGTATCACAGGAATGGGAACCACTGCATCTCTGAGTAGGGACCCAAGGACTGTCAGACCAGTAAAAGAATGAACAGCTCCTCAGAATTAACATCCAGGGACAAAGTGACCTTGCCCTGTTGCCTACATGTAACCAGAGCTAGGCGATTCTCTCCTCACAGAAGGTTTTACACCAAATGCAGTCTACTCCCAGTCTACAGGATAAGTGTAGCAAAAACTGATTTTTAAACAGACAAACAATGGGCCAGAGAGATAACACCAGGCTAATGGCACTTGCTTTGAATACAGCCAACCCTGATTCAATCCTGGCACTGCATCTGGTTCCCTGAGCACCACCAGGAGTGACCTCTAAACAGAGAATCAGGAGCAGCCGAAAGTGATCCACAAAAGCAAATAAAAGACAACGGTTGTAAATAAATCCATGCATTGTATTTCCAACCCCAGCTGAGCAGATCTAAAGCAGGGTTGTCATGTGAATTAATGAGCCAAGACAGTCATGGGGGAGAGAATCATGGAGTCTGGTGGATTCTGACTCACCAAACCAAAACTTCTCTTCATTTATTAGTTTAAATTCAACCGGGAAAGGGAGAATCGGATGAGAGACAAAAATACCTAGTCTAGGTACTTTTTTTTTTACATGTCAAAGAGATGAATGAAAAGGAAAGAAGAGGGGCCAGCGAGATAGCATGGAGGTAAGGCGTTTGCCTTCCATGCAGAAGGACAGGGGTTCAAATCCCAGCATCCCATATTGTATCCTGTGCCTGCCAGGGGCAATTTCTGAGCCTAAGCTAGGAGTAACCCCTGAGTGCTAAAGAAGAAGCTAGAAACCCCTTTATTTTGGATAAAAGCAGAGTGTTCCAACAAATCGTGATATAACTTAATGCCTTCAACTATAGCAAATACTAGATTTTAGATGGACAGTAGTGAGATCGATTTTCCTTATAAAATGATTTATACCAAATCTGGATCCCTTTTATTCTCCTCATTTCTTTCTCTGCTGTCTTTTCTTGCTACTATGTCCAGGCTGCAGTGTCCACCAGGGCCTGGACACTTCAGTGGCGGTGCTCATAAACATGTAATGCACTGGGCATAAGCACATGTGTGTGGCTCTGAGATGCTCAGGGACTGTGCTGGTGGAATCACACCTATAGCTATAACTCACAGCCTCATACCTGCAAGGTGAACATTCTACTACTGGGACACTTTCCTGGATCCAAATGTTTTATTGCATGAATAAGAAGAACACAAAGATCCAGTAAAATCCAAAGATCCAGTGGCAGCAGAAGAATCCAGACATTTAAAAAAAAAACTCCAAATTACACATGAGAGCAACAAATTTTGGTCCAGATCAAAGCTTGGATAGAGGCTTCTTGTATGCCCTCCAAACCTAAATTCACCTCCCTCCCTTAGGCTCTACACCTACTCAACAGCGAGAGTTGTTCTGGTCACATTCACATTTTGGTGTGATGAAGGGTGATGGCTAAGCACAGCTACAAAAAGTGGTGTTGAAAATCCAAAAATAATTACAAGAGCAATGCCATGGCTTTCACATCTGGACCACCAAGCAATGATTAATGGGTCCCTATGTCAAACAGTGATGCCTTGGGCAGGATTCAGTTTAGTGACCTCAGCATGAAAAACTCTGTATCCCAGTTCTGATCCTCTGAACTGTGCTATCCTGGCCACTACTCTTTCTGCACATATCAAACTGGACTCCGAAGACCAAAGAGTTTCCCACTGTATTCTTGTTTAAAACCGAAATGCACCCATAGCTAAACACAGGTTCATGTAAACATTCTGTAAAAGCACCCATGGAAGCTTGCTAGCCAAGTAGGACCTATGTCCCACTCATGAAAATTTAAAAGGATAAAACAAGGTTGAAATAAGCATCTATTCTGTAGTGGGGGGAAGGATGCTACTTAGCAAATTCACTGGGCTTCTAAAAAGCAAAATTTTCTGGGGCCGGAGAGGTAGTACAATGAGTAGGGCACTTGCCTATACATTACTGACCCAGGTTTGATCTCCAGCATCCATATAAGGTCCCTGAGCACCACCAGGGGCCACTCCTGAGAACAGAGCCAAGAACAGCCCCTGAGCACCACAAGGATTGCCACTACCCCCCCCCCAATGTTTTTGCCATTGGGGGGGAGGAGTTAGATCTGAAGTCAAATTATTTAATTTTTCCCTACACTTCCCTTAAGACCCTGAATTGCCCAGACTGTTCTCCACCTTATTATGTTATTCTTCTTTCTGTCACGAGTAAAGAAGACTCTGTTCTTTCCAATCTTTGAACATTTTCACATAGGCCAGAGGTGAAAGGTTAGTTCCTTTCTAGTGGCAGGAGAGGGAAGTAGCATTGCTCCTATGAAACAATAATATGGGACCTGTCATAAGCCACACTGGCCCAATAACAATATAGAAAAACAGATTTATACTGCTAGAATATATATACTAGGAGCTTAGAAAGTCTTATTTTTGACTTGCCTTCTTGAGGCAGTGTTCTCCCTTGAACTCAAATTCCAGTCTTTCTTTCCCCTTATTTCTTTCTAAGTAAAATTTGTCTAATAAAAGCTATCTTTCTTCATTAAAATTAGAAAAAGCATTATTTTGTTAATATATACAGATATTCATTTAATACGCTGCATACATGAAACACATAATGTTATTTCAACAAAAATTTTTTTGGAAGAGAACAAATACAGAATGATCTCACTCATAGATGAAGTACAAAGAAATGAAGCAGAGAATAAAAATGACCAATGAAAACAAGCCCCGGAATTCTGCCAACAGAACTGAGTTTTCCAAGCATATTTTCAGAGGCTAAGGGTGGGAGGAAAGAGAAGGATTAGGGGTAAGAAGTTACCTCTAGGGGTGGCTGTGGTGCAGTACTAAAGCATAAATATTTGTATTACTATAAATCATGCTATCTCAAGGGTTTTTTGGGGATTGGGGCCACACTCAGTAGCGTTCAGGGGTTTCTCCTGGCTTTGTGCTCAGAAATTGCTCCTGGAAGGCTCAGGGAACTATATGGGATACCGGAAATAGAACCCAGGTCCGTCCTGGGTCGGTCGCATGCAAGGCAAATGCCCTACTGCTGTGCTATCTCTTCGGCCCCACTATCTCAAGTTTTAAAAGTTGAGTTAGATAACAATAAGTAGAATGGGTATAATGTTTATCCTGGAGTCTTTGTGGCTGTTCAGAAAGATGCTTCCTGCTGAATGCTCAACTGATTAAGGGTAAACAGTAGGGTCTTATAAACACTTCTAAACACTATAGCCACTGCCCCCTCTTTAGTGAATCCAAATCATCTGTGTGTTTTAATTTTCTTTACCACTGACTCATTCCCATAAGCATAAAGCTCACTTTAATAAAAAGAAATACATTAAAGAACTTCTCTTGGTCCCAATACCCTTCTAGCTACTGCCTCATTTTCTTTGCTCCCATTTAGAAAACAACTTCTCCAAAATTCAGGTTTCAAGTCTTTGAATTTGCTTCCCAGCCCCTGTTGAAGTTGCCCAAATCTCATCACACACCTATAAGAATCCTGGTTAGAGTTGCTGATGGTCGACCTCCTCAGAGATAACCCACTGATCACTCCTGGCTCTTATTTCACTTGACAAATCTTCACCTCTTGTCACAATCTATGCCTTGAAAATCCATCTTCCCTAGTTGTCTGGGTGTCACTCTATCTTTCTGGTCATACACAGCTTATTGGTTAACTTCTCAGTTGTAAATATTTTGTCCACTGTTAGGTCTTCATTACCATTTCCATTAGGATGTTGGTGACTCTCAGATGTGTGCCCCCATGTGGATTCTCCGAGCTCCTGAGATCTATACAGAACTTTCTATGTATTTTTACTTCTACTGAGATTTGAACTTAATGCTGCCCAAAATTGAACTTCTAGACTTAAAAGCAGCGTCTTCTTTGCAACAAGTCGACTTTGTGACTAGATCCAGGTAATGCTCTTCATTAAAAGGAACCAGAGCTCTTTGGAGAAAGAACTGATTCTTGGATAAGGAGGCAAATAAAGAATACATTCCAAGAGCATACTGCAGTGCCAAAAGGTAACAAAATATTCAAGGGGATGAGGATTTGTAAGAAGAAAGAAGAAGGAGGAGGAAGAAGAGAAAGAAGAGGAAGAGGAGGAAAAAGAGGAGGAAGAGGAAGATGATGAGAACTAGAAGAAGAGGAGGAATAGGAAGAAGAGGAAGAGAAAGAAAAAGAAGGAAGAAAAGGAGGAAAAGAGGAAGAAGGAGAAGGAGAAGAAGGATAAGAAGAAGGAGGAGGAGGAAGATGATGAGAAGAAGAGGAGGAATAGGAAGAAGAGGAAGAGGAAGAAGAATAAATAAGGAAGAGGAGAAGGAGAAGGAGAAGAAGGAGGAGAAGAAGGAGGAGGAGGAAGACTGGGACACATCAAAAAGAGAAGGAACAACCAATGCTAGTGTAGATTTGGGGAGAAATGAAGTCTCAATCATGCTGATGGGAGCCTATACTGCTCCAGTCTTTTTGGAAAACAATATGGACATTCTTCAAAGAAAATTAAAATTAAGCTTTCATATGATCCAGCAATACTACTCCTAGGGATGCACTCTGCATTCCTATGTTCATTGCAGCACTATTTACGATAGCCAAAATCTGGAAACAATCCAAGTGCCCCAAAACAGATGAGTTAATAAAGAAACTATGAGACATATACTACACAGTTGTTAGGAAAAATGAAGTCATGAAATTTTCTTATACATGTATGTACATGAAGAGAATTGTGCTGATCAAAAGGAGTCAGAGGGAGAAGGAATAGACATAGAATGATCACACTCATGAAATATACAAAAAGATAGCATGGTATTAATATCCATTAATATTCATCAATATCCAGAGACAATAGTGATAAGGTCCATGAGGACCAGTCCATTGTAGGAAGCTTGCCACAAGTAGCAGGGGAGTGAAATTAGGGCAGAGAAAGGACCACTATGACAGTGAAAGTCAGAAATGATCACTCTGGATATAAACTGGGTGCTGAAAGGATATAACGTAATATTCAGGATACCCCTTCATTAACAATATTGCAAACCATGGTGTCTAAAAGGAAAAATTGAAGAAAGAAGAAAGGAAGGAAGGAAGAAAGAAAGAAAGGAAAGAAGGAAGGAAGGAAGAAAGAAAGAAAGGAAAGAAGGAAGGAAGGAAGAAAGAAAGAAAGAAAGGAAGGAAGGAAGGAAGGAAGGAAGGAAGGAAGGAAGGAAGGAAGGAAGGAAGGAAGGAAGGAAGGAAGGAAGGAAGGAAGGAAGGAAGGAAGGAAGAAAGAAAGGAAGGAAGAAAGAAAGGAAGGAAGGAAATGTTTGACACAAGGCAGGTGGGGGGAGGGCAGGAAGGAAACTGGAGACATAGATGGTAGGAAATGTACACTGGTGAGGGGTGTTGTACATTGTATGACTGGTACTCAATCATGAACAACTTTATAATGTGTATCACATGGCGATTCAATTAAATAATTGATTTATTAATAAAATAAAATAAAACATCTAAAAGAAAAGAAAAGAAATACAGAGGAGTCAATATAAGAGCTCCCAATGGTCAAAGCTAGAATAAGTTAACCAACAAAATGAAATAGTACTAGATTATAGCCCCAAGTATAACCTAAGATGCCACAGATCCATACTGATATAAATAATTGAATGCAACAAAATTAAAGAGTACTGGTTGGTTATAGCCCCAAGTATAAAATAAAAATTCATGAATCCATACTGATTACAAATGATTGAACAAAGAACTAAATAGAGGAGATCAGATAAATGCAGAAGATTTCATGCAATTAACGTAGAAGCTACTCTGCCTGAAGAAATGGAAGAGGATGTTTCCTTCAATGCAGGCTCTGTGCAAGGGTTCTCTCTGAGAGTGGGGCATGGAAGGGATCAAAAGAGTAATTTTTAGGGCCAGAGCAATAGCAATAGTGAGGAGGGAGTTTGCCTTGCACACAGCTGACCTAGGTTCAATCCCCCAGCATCCCATATGGTCCCCAGAGCCTGCCAGGCGTGATTTCTGAGTGCAGAGACAGAAGTAACCTCTGAGAGCTGCCAAGTGTGGCCTCAAACAAACAAACAAACAGTAACCTTAAATCCAGTCACTCATTCAAGAGATGTACGCAAGCTTATGTTCATTGGGAAGTTTATAATGACCAAGATCTGGAATCCCAAGCACCCAATAACAAGTAGAGACATTGTCTACACTGGAACAGAGCTCTAAGAAAAGATAAAATCTTGCCTTTTGCTGCAACATGAGTGGAACTTAAGAAAAATAAATCAGGGCCAGAGGGATAGTAAATAAACCAGTGCACCCCTCAAGCCAGGGTGGAAGTATATATACCCCACATAAATAAGCAACTAAGCCATGAATAATAAATCCATATTGTTAAGGCAGGAGAAACACTGAGCACATTATAATCAGGTGAGTGAAACTGTCCACACCAATTTGTGGTAGGCAAATGTTTATCTACTTGCATTTTTTTAAAAGTAACTACAAGGATTTGTCAACTCTTCTGGCCTTGAAATGATGAAAAGTTCTATCTTGGCTCCAGGAAAACATGGCTGAACTAGTGGTGAGGAAGAGAATGGACCCCAAGATAGACAGGGTGCTGTAATAGGTAACAGGTACTATTTCCTGACCACATGCTAATAGCATAGTCTCATAAATTCTCATTTATTATTTTTAAAAATTATTTCAAAATCAATTCTTTAATTGAATCACTTGAGATACACAGTTATAAAGTTTCCATGATTGAGTTTCAGTCATACAAAGTCTAACACCCTTCACCAGTGTACATTCCCTGACACCAATGTCTCCATTTCCCTTCCATCTTCCCCAGTGCCCTCTCCCCTGCCCGCATTCCCCCTCAACCCGGTTATTCTTTTAGATATAGTGGTTTCCAGAAATTCTTTTCCTAGCCCAAAACTATTAGAGCCTTTGTCCTATTTTAGGGTGGAGAAGAGTGATTTTTCAGAAAGGGATGCCGGAATCAAATTCAGGTCAGTCACATGCCAGGAAAGCTACTACCTGTTGTACTCTCTCTCTCACCCATTGCTGAGCCTCCAATGTTCATTTTGTCACGTGCTTGACACCTTCAAATGATTCACATCAATTCACACCAGCAGTGACAACGTTCAGCTCAAGGGATCATAGATGTGTTTTGTGTATTTTTGTACTTTCATTTCGTGTACTTTTTCCTATTTGCCTCATTTCATAAGTATAGTGTACTGTTTCATATTATACTGTGAAATATAACACACTTAGAAAAACATGCATAAAATAATTTTCAACTTGCTAAATTGTAGATTAGGCCCTCCCACAATCCCACGCTGGGCTTCTTCTCATCACAGGCTCCCTCATTTCCTGAGAAAACAATCCTTCTCTGTATTCTCATTTACATCCTCATTTCCCAATAAAACCAACACATAATCCAGTCTCTAAAAAACAAGTTTGATTCTGCTCATTTTGGTTTTTATGTACTTGGACTAATATTGTCCGTATCCTGCTTACCTGCTTAGTTGCCAAAATATTTTTACTTTCATTTATTTATTTTTGGTTTTTGGTTCTATTTCTGGCTCTTTGCTCAGGAGTGACCCCTGGCAGTGCTCAAGGAATCATACCTAATGCCAGAGATTAAATCAGGATCAATCATATACAAAGCAAGTACTTTATCCCTCTGTATTATCTCTGCCCCCCAAAACACGTTTTATTAAATATCCCATAACAATGTCTTAAGAACATGCTATTTTCAAAATCCAGGGAAAAATCTTAGTGTTATAAAATATTTTAACCCTGAAACCAATCCCACAAGGATCTCTGGAACCCAGCCCACACGGTGCAGCCCAGTGACACCATCTAGGTGGGACCATATAAAACTCAACATTTGTGCTCAGGAAAAGTCGTAGCCTTAGAAAAGACAGTTCAGAGCCCCTAGCTGGTCTGCTCCACATTCCTCTCCACCCTGTCAGCTTCCTGCCACCTCCCTGCACAGCCAGCTCAGCCAGCTGCCTGCAGATGAATTTTCCAACTCACTGCTATCGGGCAAAAGAGCCCTGGTGCATGTTCCTCTGCCCCTGACCCTACTTCACCTCTTCCAGCTATTAAAAGCCCAGAATCACCCTATTCATACCCAGCAACATGCCCTCAACTTCCCTATCACTCCATCTAGTCTGATATGAGTCTTGCACTGGCTGGACCATGGTACGATACTTAACTACTAGAGATGCTCCTTCCTCACCACATCCCAGCCTGCATTGGGGGTCAGATGTGGGGACACAGTCTTGAGCAAAACTGCCAGCTCCCCACCCTCAGGAAATATTCCTATGTGGGACAGCCAGTCAGTCACAAAGAGACGTTCATATATCAGGTGCCAGTGTTCTAGGAACATAATCCCAATAAAAGGACAGTAGGTAGTGGAGTAGGAGTGTCAGAGAGGGGCTATCTGAAATGGAAGGAATGAATCAATAACTTGAAGCATATCCCCATAATGGAAGAGGAGCTACTTTGTTTCTAGTAAAGGAGTAAACAAGAATAACTTTTTCCTAATAGGAGGGAACAGGTAATTAAAGACATCCAGCCATGCACCAAAGATAGGAGATAATCTGGAGTTAGGAGATGTGCAAAGTCTAGAGGGCATTGTGTGGCTTCCTAAGCACTGCCTGTTGGAAAAGAAGGAAGGAAGGAAGGAAGGAAGGAAGGAAGGAAGGAAGGAAGGAAGGAAGGAAGGAAGGAAGGAAGGAAGGAAGGAAGGAAGGAAGGAAGGAAGGAAGGAAGGAAGGAAGGAAGGAAGGAAGGAAGGGAGGAAGGGAGGGAGGAAGGGAGGAAGGGAGGAAGGGAGGAAGGGAGGAAGGGAGGGAGGGAGGGAGGGAGGGAGGGAGGGAGGGAGGGAGGAAAGGACGGAGTGAGTGAGGGAGGAAGGAAAGAAAGAAGTTTTGATGACCTTGAGAGGCAGACCTGCCCACATCTGGGAGGGGTCATTGGCTTCCTGTTTTGCTCACCTTGAGAGGCAGAAAGGGAATTCTGCGGGAGGTTTGAGAGAGGTTTCAGCAAGATAGCTGGCAGAAATGGGGAGATGTCAGGGCAGCTGAAAAGAGCCTGCTTAAAAGGTTAAAAGCTTAGGAGCCACACGTGGTGGTTAGGGCCTTAATAAAGTTGATGTCTCCTGAAACCTGACTGCCTGTGGATCATTTCCTCGCCACCACCCTGAGACACCCTGGCTGGAGGAGGTTGCAGGAGTGTGGCCTGGGCCAGCAGAGAAAGGCCTTTCTCTATCCCTCCATATCACCATCATCCACCACCATCAAGGAATATATAATTAATATGTTTTTCAACAGGAAGGAAGAAAGGAAGGAAGAAAGGAAGGTAGGAAGGAAGGAAGGAAAGGAGAGAGGGGAAGGATGGATAGAAGGAAGGGAGAGAAAGAAGGAAGGGAAGGAGGGAGAAAAGGAAGGGAGGGAGGGAAAGATGGAAGGGAGAGAAGGAAGGGAAGGGAGAGAAGGAAATAAGGAAGGAAGGAGAGAAGGGAGGGAGGGAAAGAAGGAGGTGAGGGAGAGAGGGAAGGAAGGAGGAAGGGAGAATAGGGAAGGGAGGGAGAAGGAAGGGATGGAGGGAGAGAAGGAAGGGAGGGAGGGAGGGAAGAAGAGAGGGAGGAAGGAAGAAGAGAGGGAGGGAAGAAGAGAGGGAGGAAGGAAGAAGAGAGGGAGGAATGGAGGGAGAAAGGAATGGAGGGAGGAAAGGAGGAAAGGAGGGAGGGAGGGAGGAAGGAATGGAGGGAGGAAAGAAGGAGGAAAGGAGGGAGGGAGGGAGGGAGTCATGGGTTGGGATGTGTCTCTGCCAAGCACATACTTTGCAGGTTTGAGGTCCTAGGTTTGGTCCCTGAACCATACACTATAAACCAATTGCTGAACTGCAGGCACTGATGGAAAGACGGTCCCAATCTGTCACGGAAACTAAGCCATATGCATGTAGGATCCCGTTTTGTAACAATGAGGAATGTGTAAATATATGCACAGACAACAGACCAGAAGGAAAGAAAACCCCAACGTTAAGTCCCTCTGGGGTGGCGGGAGTGGGAGAATGGGAGGTTGGGTTTGGAGTGACTTAATCTCTTCCCCATATCAGGGTTTACTACCATGCCCATCACCAATTTTAGCTCAGAACTAATCACATACAGTAACTGGATCACCAGCTGCAGAGTCCAGAGATATCCAGATTCTCCTGTTCCTTCTGGCCCCTCTGAAACATCCCACTGAAATCAGCCCCCTGGTGCTGCAGCACCCCTTTGGCTGAGCTAGGAAATCAGGGTGAACAGACCACTTGGCCACCCTTCCAGAGTTAGATTAAACCTCTGCAAGCGGCGGGGAGCCCCACAGCTCAGGGCCCAGAATGCTGGAACTGCGGGTTGTTAGCACCCAACTTGTCAAAGGGCCTCATTCTAATTTTAAAACCTGCCAACACTTTGGTCTCCCGCGGGATTCCAGGAGCACCACCTTCCTGTGCTTAATTTTTCTGCACCTCAGTCTCCCTTCGGGTAAATACAAGGACATGGGCCAGGAGACATCTCAAGGGACTGGAGTGTCTACTTTGCATGGGGAAGCCCCAGATTGGATCCTCAGCTTGATATAGCCCCCCAACAATACCACTGGGCATTATCAGGTGTGACTTCAGACATCTCAAA
Source organism: Suncus etruscus (assembly GCF_024139225.1). Classification (NCBI taxonomy): domain Eukaryota; kingdom Metazoa; phylum Chordata; class Mammalia; order Eulipotyphla; family Soricidae; genus Suncus; species Suncus etruscus. The sequence goes on along the minus strand of NC_064861.1, from coordinate 67,018,273 downwards.
AAATCAGGGCCCGGAGAGATAGCACAGCGGTGTTTGCCTTGCAAGCAGCCGATACAGGACCTAAGGTGGTTGGTTCGAATCCCGGTGTCCCATATGGTCCCCCGTGACTGCCAGGAGCTATTTCTGAGCAGACAGCCAGGAGTAACCCCTGAGCACCGCTGGATGTGGCCCAAAAACCCCAAAAAAAAAAAACAAAAACAAAAAAAAAATCATTTTAAGGGGCCAGTGAGGTGGCACTAGAGGTAAGGTGTCTGCCTTGCAAGCGCTAGCCAAGGAAGGACCGAGGTTTGAGCCCCCAGCATCCCATGTGGTCCCCCCAAGCCAGGAGCAATTTCTGAGTGCATAGCCAGGAGTAACCCTTGAGCATCAAAACGAGTTTTTCCCACACAAAAATCATTTCAAATGGGACTAGAGTGGTGGCACAGGCAGTAGGGAAGGCATTTGCCTTGCAGTCAACCCACATTTGGTCCCCAGCATCCCATATAGTCCCCTCAGCACTGCCAGGAGTAATTCCTGAGCAGAGTCAGGAGTAACCCCTGAGCACTGCTGGGTGTGTCCCCAAAACTAACAATATTATTTTTTTTTTAATTTTGCAGAAAGGTTGGTTTTTCTCAAGGGTCAGCAAACCACTGCACCCCACAAAATCCATCTGCTTCTATTTCTGCAAATAAAAAAGTGGGGGGGGGTGCACAATCACCATGAACAGCTTGCCTGTGGCTGCCTTCTGTTCTGCCACTCCAGCTGAGCTGAGTCACTACCAAGAAGTCAATGTAGCACATGAAACCTCAATATTCACCAGCCAGTTACTCCAGGGTGTTTTGTAGGTGAGTCTGCAAACCCTGTCCCAAGTCTGGCACTCCCAGAAGTAAATGATACTGGCACTGGTGAGTCTGTGACTTGTTGGGGAAATGCTGGCAGGAGGGAGTGAGGTCTGGACAGGGTGCGGAGACTATCGGGCATGACAGCCTTTAAAAAGGAACAGGGGTGTGGGGCAAGAGGCAGAGCCCATCCCCAGGAGCTGTTCCAGAGCCAAGTCTGTGTTTAGACATTTGCATGTTACAAGGATCACTCTGGCCCTTCTGGCCTCTGTCTTGGGGCAGGAAATAGGGCATCTACTGCCTACATCACAACTGAGCCTGCAATGAGCCCCAACAGGGGCCAGAGTGAAAGCACAGCAGGTAGGGCATTTGCCTTGCACAAGGCTGACCTGGGTTTGATCCCTGGCATCTCAAATGGTTACCCGAGCCTGCCAGGAGTGATTTCTGAACACAGAGCCAGGAGTAAGCCCTGAATGCTGCCAGGCATGGATCAGAAACCAAAAGAAAAAGAGCCCCAACAATGCAAAGGTCCGGGCTGGTGTCAGTATCAGGGTAGGGAGGCAGGAGGGAAGCACTGAGTCTGGAGACCTATGAGTCACAGAGGAGAATGAGTTGCTTAGCCACAGACTAGAGCTGGTTTCCTGAGGCTGCCAGCTGAGGGTGCTGCTGCAGGTGGGTTTCCTTCATGGCTGCCCACTATGCAGCCTCTCCAGAGTCACCCCCTCATGTTCTGATGTCCAAATACTCTCCTTTAAGTCACCAGTCTGATTGGATTAGGACCCTCATGGCCTCTTTCTGGGCTCTGTCTTGGTGGCAAAGCACTGACTCAGCAACCATGAAGGCCTGAGTTTGATTCCTGGTTCCACCCATGTGCACAAGGCAGGGTTCCAGAAGGCATGCTGTTTAGTGGCCCAGTGTCTCCACAGAGTGTGCTAGGTGTGAGCCAGCCCTGCCACTAAGGTGTACAACCTCTGGAGAGCACCCCAGACAGGAGTACATAGTCTCCTGCCACAACTCTCTCTTTCTCTCTCTCTCTCTCTCTCTCTCTCTCTCTCTCTCTGTCTCTCTCTCTCTCTCTCTCTCTCTCTCTCTCTCTCTCGCTCTCCCCCCCCCCCATCTTTCTCCTCATAACATCAGCCCTTGGAAATCAAGGGTATGAATGAACAAGAGAAAATAAAGGGACCTATAGGCTCACATTAGATCCAAATCCAAGTACCTAACTTCAGGACTTCAATATGTGGATGTGGGGTTCGCCATTGAGCCCCTAATAGCAGCGTTTCAGCAGCCCAGTCACTGGGCCTGGTTGGGAGGGCAACTAGGAGAATGGGAACTGAGGTGGGATGTAGGGGAAAGAGGATGGAAGATACCCAGACTGGTAGACCCATGTTGGCACTGAGGGTGGCAGAGAAGAGCCCCGACCTCAGCTGGACATGACCTCTAGGCAGGACAGTAGGGGAAGGAAGGACAAAGAGGCAACCATGAGCAGCTGGTGCCCCGGGTCAAGGGCAAGCCATTGTCCAGCCAGCTGTCCTGTGTCCTCCAGCTGAGCCTGAGGCCATGGGGGAGACAGAGCACCTCCACTCTCTGACCTCATCCAAATGCTGCATCCCCCTCAGGTCCTGGCCACCCATGGACCTTGTGCCAGAATGCAAAGCTTACAGCAGAAAGGGGAAGGCTCCTTCTGAAGCCTTTCCCAGGGGCACTGCCCTGCTCTTTCCAGGGGACTACTAGGTACGGCAGCCCCTGAAGAGGAACTGGGGTGTGGGTCAAGAGGCAGAGCCATCCTCAGGAGCCGTTCCAGGGCCAAGTTCATGCTTCTTAGTTTTCCTGTAGGGAATCATGGCTCAGGCACACAAGTATAGGTATACACATACACAGGCACACAGACATGCATACAAATGTACACACAAAGCACACAGATGCATGAACAAGGTACATACAGACATACTTGTAAACACACGTACATGGCACATGCACTCACAGACCTCTAACTCTAAAACCACACCCGTCAAAGGTCCCTGTTAACACAGGCCCTGGGGAAGGGAGGGCCAGGCTCTGCATCACCCACACCTCGTGGGAACTTACTAATCAGACTCATCGCTGCGCCTCTGAGGTGTTACTGGGTAGCACTGCCGGAAGGTTCTGAGCAGAGTGGACAGAGGGAGCCAGAGTGAAAAAACACACCAAAATCCCTCTGTTCCTTCACCCCTACTCTGCAATCCCTGACCCAGTCCTGTGTAGGAGATTCCCAGGCACTTGAATTGGAAGAACAGGGCAACTCAAGGCTCAGCTCACTGCTTGGGCAGGAAACCTGGATTTTCACAGATTCCGTTCAAGCTTGCCTCTGCTCCCCTCACACACACATACCCAGTATGCCCTGGACAAGGCTCAGAGCAAGCGGAGCTGCTCTCCCTTGAGCACAAGCCTCTCACCCTGGCCGGTGGCTCCTTGCCCTGCAGGAGAGAACTGGGAGAACTGGGCCCTCAGTGGTCTCTGCTGTTAGCTGGACTCAGCCTTCCCTCCAAATGCCGGAGAGACAAAAAGGCAATCTGAGAGACGCAGCTCAATAGGCCCAATGCCTCCCTGCTTGGAAATTTGGGGTTTCATCTCCAGCACCATAAGCGCCCCCAGGAGTAAGCCCTTTAGGGTAGGGCCTAAAACAAAGCAAAAAGAAATAGCCCCTTGTTTCCTGTTTATTGTCCATAGTCCCAGGGGATCACTTGTGGATCACAGGTCAGTTGTTTGTAAGGCAAGTGCCCCACCTGCTGTACTAGCTCTCTGGTGCCAAGAAAGAATTTTATTTAAATAGAAAGCCCAGTAGGGGGGTTAAAGCACTTGCCTCGTGCAGAACTCAATCCAGTTCCATCCTGACCCCACACAGAGTACCTGAGCCCCAAGAGCAGTGACACCTGAGCACAAAGCCAGGAGTAAGTCCTGAGCACTGCCAGGTATGGCCCCAAAACAAAGTAAGAAATAAAACTGAAAGGCCAGAATTAACTCGCTGGCCCTGCACCTCCTGGAAAACCACATTCCCTTTCCCTACCTCCCCACCCCCTTCTTGTCTTCCTGCTGGGCCTTTCCTCCTCCTTACTGTCCTCTGGCACTGGTCATGCTGGCTTCAGCCCAGGTTTCTGGCTCCTATCATAGATCATCAGCAACAGTGCCTGGAGGTGAGGGGTCCAGGAAGGGCCCCTGATGGCTTCTCCCGCAGAGCCCTGACCTCTGCCTCCCTGAGCTGGCACGTGGGGAATCCCACTGACGTGGTTAGGAAGACCAACAGGGGGGCAGCCAGAGCCAGGACAAGTATTTGTGCTTAATTGGGGAGAAGATAAGAGCCAGGCAGCACCTCCCCACCAGCCGGCACTGCTACCCTCCTGCCAGGGGAGCAGCTGCTTACCTGATACCCCCCCCCAAAGGATCCGCTGCTCAGTACTCAGGGCTAATAAGTAGTTGAGCTAACCAGATCAGTGCAAAGGGTCATTTCTGGGCTTGGTTCATAGACAGAGAGAAGCTTCCTGCTCCCAGCGGGCTGCCCTTTCCTCATTCCATAACCGGCCACTGAGACAGCAGGACCAGTGGCGGGAGGAATTGAAAGCTGAGAGGGGACAGGCAAGGTCCCTCCCTCCATCCCAGTGCAAGTGACAAACAAGAACCGAGTATTCTGTGCCAAGGAAGCATATGTGTTTCCTGCAACGGGCGGAATCTTTGTCGAGTGGAAGGAATTTCAGGAGTTGGCGGCTGTGGGGTAAACACTGGTTTTAGCATCTTCTGCTCTTCTGGATGGTGTAGAGTGGGAGGAATACTGGGGATACCAGATGACGGATGGGTGGGAGTTTCTTGGGGATGAGCTGTGGCCCATCCCAGAGTTAACAGAGCAAATAGAGGCCCTATCTCTTGCCTTCAGGCAGGAAGACCTTTGAGTGACCCTGAACTCCTGTACAATTGGGTGGGAGAAGAGTTGAGCTGCAGGCACCTTTGCTGGCGTTCCCTCCTGCCTACAGGTTTTCTTAGGGAAAGGTCTTTTCAGAACTCACAGCACAGAATGCCTGCCTCAGGTTCTGCTTCTAGGAATCTGACCCAGGCCAGCAGCTTCTAAGAATGCTTTTCCTTTCTTGCTCTGAGAGTTCGACATTATCTTCCCCATAGAAACAGGAATGTGGAACAGTCCCTTGCCACAGCAAGTTGGAGGGAGCAGTGCTGCGAGAGTGGGAGGCATGGACATTGAGGAGGAAAATCAACTCAGCATCAGATCTCAATGGTCACATCTCAATTGATAAAGAAAAAAATACTTTTTCCTCTTTCATCCATTTGGGTCCTGTTCTCCATTCCAGCTGCTAAAGGTATTCTCTATATCACAGTGTGAGGGAAGGGTCCATCACCCAGGGGAATGTGAGGACATCTGGGCCATGGAATGTAGAGGTAGGAGCAATCATTACCAACATCAGGGAACTGCACCTGTTTGAACCTCACTGCTTGTTGGTGATGACCAAGAGCTGCCCAAGGGTGTTCTGTGTTTCTCATGTGGCCTTTTTCCATCTTGACACCAAACACCAGCCTTCCTTATAAACAGTAGGCTTGTTTCCTCCTACTCTGGCCTGCTGAGGGCTCTTAGAAGTGGGTCTGTCCAGAGAACATGCCTTTCCCAGCCTTTAGCCCCTCTCTCCCAATGCTCACTGTTGGTTTCTCTGGGATCTCGGCTGCCTGCAGAGGGCAGTGTCTCCGGTTCTTTTTTCTTTAAGCAGCAGAACTCAGGGAGAATTTCTTTCTTTGCTGAAGCTTCCTAAGGGTATTGAACTTGAAGAAGCAAGGTCCTGGATGAAGAAGCAAGGTCCTGGATGTTTTTGAAGTTGGAGAAATCACCCTCCTCTCCCAAAGAACACCAAAGAATGGGAGCGGGATATGGGCTGAGAGGCAGAGGGACTTAAGGCCAAGAGTACCCAGCAGCTTCCCTCATGGTTTTGTTATCTGCTCTAGATAGCATGTTAATCACCACAGGTCTGTTTTATAGCTCTGTAACAGCACAAATTGGGACAAGTAAGGCAGGTAACATGGTCAAAAACAGAGAGAAAAGGCACTTTCATACAATGACCTGAGCTTTTTATATATTTACATATCCCCCCCCCATTGTTTCTGCTGATTGGTTATTCCTTACAAGCTTACTGGATTAGAATAACCAATCTGGTTGTATATGCAGATAAGGGTATGGGGTGATTGTGGGACAACAAATCAGACTGCACTTGATTTGGGGGGGGGGGCAGTGTAAAATAAACCCCACTCTGTGAAATCACCCCACGCACCATATTTCAAACCCCAGGCAGATGGGTCTAAAGCAGATAGGGTAGTTGTGAAGAATAAACCAAGCCAGTCAGAAGAGAGTCGTGGAGTCAGTTTGCTTCTTGCCTCATGGTCTCTCTCTCTCTGCACACCAAGCCAAACTGACCTACCTTTATTCAATAGTCCCTATTCACCTGGGTGAGGGAGGGTAGAGTGAAATCCAGGTGGGCTTTTACATATCAAAGGGATAGGTTTAAAAGAAAGAGGAAGCTGGGGAACACTTTTGTTTTGTCATCTTACAATTTCACCCTTTCTGTTCAAAACAAAACAAAAAAAAATTGAGAAAGGCAATAAAAGTTTTGTTCTACTGTTCTCTGCCAGTGGCAGGAACCCCAGATCAGAAGTTATAAAAGTGTATTTATTTTTGCATAGGCATAGTAAAAGTTGGCTGTAAAAGCATCAAAGGTTAGATTGTATACAGCATTTTCAAAACAATAAGCTTTTTCCATATCCTTGTCTTATACATAAAACACAAAAATTTTTCATAGAATTCTCTGAAACATAAACATTAGAACCTTTCTGGAGATATACTTAATTTGAAAATTCTTAAACATTTTTATACAGAGCACTGTAATATAAGTCTAGAACATTTGAGTTCTTTTTTCATAAACTTCTCTAAACAAAATCTCTGCATATATATAGTTTGAAAATAAGTTTGTTAAAACATTCTTTTGTTTGTTTGTTTGTTTTTGGGTCACACACAGCAGTGCTCAGGGGTTACTCCTGGCTCTATGCTCAGAAATCACCCCGGCAAGCATGGGGGACCATATAGGACGCCAGAATTCGAATCAACGACCTTCTGCTGGCAAACGCCTTACCTCCATGTAAGGCAAGCGCCTTACCTCCATGCTATCTCTCCGGCCCTTGTTAAAACATTCTTATAACCACTGTATTAAGAGTCTATAGTATTCAAGTTACTTTTCCATAAACTTTTGTGGACAAAGACATTAGAACATTTTAACTGACATAATTTTGAGAATCAGTTGCTAAATAATATACACACTAAAACATCACAGTAATTGGGAAACATTCACTAGGATAGCTAAGAACTACGTATTAAAAAATCTAACAACATTATGGATTTCCCCAGAACTGTGCAAACTAATACTAAGCCACTATAGTTGGATACAAAACTTTCAGTGAGGCATAGAACAAAACAATAACTATTATGATCTATACAGATAGACCACACAGTTTAACCAGCAATATAATGACCAATGCAAATAGGGTCAAAAGATTAACCTAGGGGCTGGAGCGATAGCACAATGGTAGGGCATTTACCTTGCACACAGCTGACCCAGGACAGACCTCGGTTTAATCCCCAGCATCCTCTATGATCCCCCAAGCCAGGAGTGATTTCTGAACACATAGCCCAGAGTAACCCCTAAGCATCACCAGGTGTGCCCCCCCCCAATAAAAGATTAACCTAGAAGAAAGTTGCAGAAGGTTCTGAAAGCAGCTTCTCCATTAGGCTTCAGCTGGGATTGGATTCTCCATCTTCTCCATCTCCTCTTTCTTTGGTATGCTGCTGAGGTCTTCTGGGATGAAAAGGTCTTCAGTATCTGGGTCAGAATCTGGGTGAGGGACCTGCTTATCTCCCTGCTATTGGTCCCCCTCCATTGGGGCTTTCTCTTTGGCTTCTACCCCATCAGTGTCCTCAAAAAGCTGCTGCAGTTCGGGGTGTTGAGGTCCTTGCACAAAGCACTTTTGGTAGAAGAATGGTGGTGGACATTGGCTTCTAGGATGCTGTTCAGAGTCTTCAGCTCTCTCTCCTTCACTGCCTGCTTCTGTCCCCCCTGAGAGGGTTTCTGCCACATTCAGAACAGGAGCCACGTGCACTGATGCTCCTGTGATGTTCACTGCACTTTCAGTCCAGCTGAAGGAGGCCAGGATGATGATAATTCACTGGAGGGTCAAATCACTCACCATCATTGGGGTCTTCTCGGATCCTTGGGTCACTGTTCAAGTGCCAGTTATAAAATAAATCACACATTGTGCAATCGCCCCATGCAACATATTTCTAACCCCAGGCAAACGGGTCTGAAGCAAGTAGAGCAGCTGCAAAGAATTAATAAACCAAGCCAGTCAGGAGAGAATCATGGAGTCAGTTTGCTTCTCGCCTCATGGTCTCTCTCTCTCTGCACACTAAGCCAACTGACTTTTCTTTATTCAACCAATCCCAATTTACCCAGGCAGTGGAGGGTAGAGTGATGTCCAGGTGGGCTTTTCCATATCAAAGGGATAGATTTAGAGGAAAGAGGAAACCGAAACCGGGAGTGCCTTTGTTTTGGGTTAAGGAGGGCAGATGTCCTTATGCTAATAAGGCTAGGAGGATTACCAATCTCATATGTAAATTAGGATGTGCAACACGATTCCTCAGAGGTCTGATCCCTCCTCTCTTGTCCCTTCCTGCTCACTTCCTCTCTCCAAATCTCAGGTTCCCAGGTAGACACCTTGAAGTCTCCTTCATCAAGGAGTGAATCAGAGAACCCAAACACCACATACACAAGACACTGGGAATCAGAGGCACTTTCCTCCTAAACTAGACCCCATGCCCACTCTATTCCAGATGCCACCATGAGGAGACATATACTTCTCCTTCTCTGCCTTCTGTCTGCAACCTTTATTTAGTTCTTGTTCCCTTCAGTGGTTCCCTTGCTCCCACTGTCTGCCAAGCCAGGAATGATCTCTCCCAAGCAAATTCAGATGCTGCCAGAGTCACTTCCAGGGTCACTCACTTCTTCTGGTCCTGAAAATTGAGGGGTCCTGAAATGGGCCAACTCTGCTCATTCATCCTTATGGCAGCTGCCACAGCTCCTGGCCTCACTCCCAGCCCATTCATTGGCTTTCAATCTCCTCTACCACAAAAGAAGCCTAACTCCAGGGAGACTGGTTCCAGATCTGCCCACCCTCTCCCTTTCCTGGTTATCTCTGGCTCTGCACTCCTACCACAAAAGCCACTTGTATGCAGGATTTCTGCCACACACCCAGTATGTGCTGCTTTGTTTTCAATTGATCTGACCAATATTATCTAATTCCCCTGTTAACCATGTAACTCCTGCTAAAGGAAGAGAACTTTCCTATCTTGGAAATTTTGGACAGACTCAGCACATAGCTCCATGACCGACATGGGGCTAAGACTGGCAGGCAGTTTGCTTGGTTTTGACTACATGGGTGAATTTATTCATTTTAGCTGAATCCATGAAAGGCTGCATTTTCCTCCCTCAGGCCCTCACTCCCACATTCCTGCCGCATCCTGGGGAATCCTAGAATTTGGGACACTGCTCCTCTAGGGACCCTTTTCTCATCCTTGGTGAAAGAGCCAAATTCCTGGTCACCAGGAAGTCCCATTCTGGCAGGAAATTGAGCAGATTTGTTTGCAAATTGAGCCCAGGGCGCCCTGCCAGGGGCAGAACAGAGCCAGCCTCAAGGAGGCAGCAGATTGGGACTTATCTGCAGATACTGTCCCCACTGCTCACCTCTCTCACCCCCATATTCCATTTTTCTAGTGATCCACAGGTTCAACTTTCTGAGAGAGGGCTTATCAACTCCCTGCTCAGCTCAAAGAAAGTGATAGGACTCTTCTATTTCCCTAAAGCCAGTGGGAGATTCTAGAATCCAGTTATTCTCAGATTCTTCCTAATAAAGAGAACAAAAGTAGCCAGTAGTTCTGTACTCTGTGTCAGACGCTGCAGAGTGATTTACACATTGTTTTATAGACTCTTGACTATTATTCCTCGACACAAAGTCCATCAGTACCCCTATTTCATAGTTGAGTCTTGGAGAGATATGAGAGACGATAGAGCAGGAAACTGTGCCCCTCACAAACCCAGCAAATTGTGGCCCTCACAAGCCAAATCTGACCTACCACCTGTTTTTATAAATAAAGTTTTATTGATACAAACTCATATTCATTTGCTTACTATCTTCTGTGGCTGTTTATCTGCTATAATGATAAAACTGAGTAGTTGAAATAGAGGTTTTCATGCCTGCAAGTCAAAGGAAATTATCCCTTGGCTCTTTACACACACACACACACACACACACACACACACACACACACACACACACAATCGCCAACCTCTTTTCTACACGACAGAAGCCTCCCGTTCTCCATTGTATGCTGAGACCCACAGTCAGGTTGTTATAAATATGTCCCACAGTCTGCTCCAGTTTTCTTTCCATGTGGAGCAACCAGTCCAAGGTGTGATTAATAGCATTCGCGTTCACAACTCCATCTAGTGCAAGTAAAAGCCTTGATTCTCCTTGCCTGCCTCCAACTACAGTTGCCCAAGGGGTGGGTACCATGCTCAGCTCCATGGCAGTTCTGCCTGACAAAAGATGATGAACTACTTGGGGTTGAGGCTCAGTGGTAGAGCATTTGCCATGAATGAGGTCTTGGATTTGGTTTCTGGCAAAGAAGATGTAGGAGGAGGAGGAGAATGAAGAAGAACACAAGGGAAAAAGAACAGGGAGCACCAGGGGATAAGGTACCTTCCTGCATGTAGATGAGTCTAGTTCAATCACCACATATATGTCACCAGTCAATGCCAGACCTCACAGTTTCATTTCAATCACCTGATATATGGTCCCCTGGTACGAGGAGTGAACTCTGGGTATAAAACCAACAGGGGCCTCTGAGTACCACCAGGCATGCTACCCCTCCCAAAATGATAAACTAGAGAGCACAGGATCAGCTTTTGCAAATGTGAGGCTGTGCAGTGATCTCCAGAGCCATACACACACACAAGAAGCACAATCATCACAGCTCTGCAGGAGAGTGTGTGGTCTGCAGAGTGTGTGGCCATCACCTCTGAATGGAGTATGGCCCCACAGATGACCACTACACCCAATTGTGCGTGAGAGAGAGAGAGAGAAAGAGAGAGAGAGAGAGAGAGAGAGAGAGAGAGAGAGAGAGAGAGAGAGAGAGAGAGAGAGAGAGATCCCTGGTCACTGTAGGAATAGCAATAAAAGGAAAGAAAACTTTGAAAAAATTCATTAGACCAACTAGATTCTGCAGAGTCTGCTCTCAGGAGCTTGAAATCAGAAAAGAAAGGCCAAGATTGTTAGGGGAAATGGAAGCTGTGACTCATGAGGACAAGAGCAGTTGAGAGGTCTGAGACAGGCAAGAAAGGGTATGGCATGAGGGTGCCTGCTGGTGGCAGAAGAGAAAAGGAAGAACCCTAGAGATGAGGCAAGGGAGGTCCTACTACTTTGAGAGCAAGAGGGAGACAGGAGTCTTGGTTCCCAATGGTTCCTTGGGTTCAGCTTTCAAGAAAACAATTGCCTCCCTCCTGGATATTGGTTAAGGGTTTTTTTCCATTGCAAAATGAAAGAAAAGTCAACACAATTGTACGTAAGCAGTGATGGAAACCCATCAGCTCATATCAATTAAGAGTACTTCAGGTTGGACTTGACCCAGCAGCTCCAGTGACATTTCATGTGACCCCCATTTCTTGTCTTCTCTCTGCTCTGCCTTTGCTTGATGGGCCTCATCCTCGGACTCCACAGGAAACCCTTAGCCAGCTCAGGCTCTATTCACTCCTAGGGCCAAGATGGCTGCAGTAATGCCATAGTTTCATCTCAAACAAGCTGCCAGCAAAGAGCCCAACCCACCCCCAGTGACTCCTACACAATGTGGGATACAAACTCTCCTTGCTTAGCCCTGAGCCAGTCACTTGGGCCAAGGGGACAGGCTGTGTTGATTAGGTTAGTTAGATGCTACATCATCACCCTCAGTTTTCTCATAGCTAATAACCACACTTTGTTATTATCAGCTGTTGGATTGTCTGTTAGTTTCCAAGTCCTACACCACACACAAAAGCATTACCTCTCTGATGCTTTCACAAAGCCATCCAAGAAAGCCACCAACATTCCCCTTTCACCAGACAAATGGAAGTTCAGAGAGGGTGGCAGTTCAGGGCCTGTCCAGGGTCACACAGAATCATGTGAGTAACAGGCAGATGTCAGGGCGAAAGGGGCCTCTGGGATCATGGTGCCTGACTTGAGCTATTAGACGGCCTCTTTTTTTTTTTTTTTGTTTGTTTTTTTGTTTTGTTTTTTTTGTTTTTTTGTTTTTGGGTCACACCCGGCGGTGCTCAGGGGTTACTCCTGGCTGTCTGCTCAGAAATCGCTCCTGGCAGGCACGGGGGACCATATGGGACACCGGGATTCGAACCAACCACTTTTGGTCCTGAATCGGCTGCTTGCAAGGCAAACACCGCTGTGCTATCTCTCCGGGCCCTATTAGACGGCCTCTTGCCTGTTGGCTGCCCTGCACGCAGCCTCCCCACCCCCGTCCCTGTTATTCTTCCTCCTGTTGCTCTCTAGGGGAGTGGGGTGGGGTGGCAAAATCCTTGGCTGGGAAGGAAGGAAGCGGTTTCGTCTCATCCCCAGAGGCTCAGGCTTCACGTTGCGTTTACCCAAAAGTCCTGCTCCCACCTCTGGCTTCCTCTGGACTCACCTCCTCCACCTGATCCGTTTCCATGGAAACTGCTGGGCTCCTGCATCCCTTTCATCCTTCTTTCTGGGAAGCAAAGCCAGCTCGCTGGCACCCCGGAGCCAGGCTGGCCACGGGAAAGATGGAAGCAGCAGCATGCGGGAAGATCTTTGCAGGAGGAGGGAGGAGCGAGCCAGTCTTGGGTTTCTTATCTTTGAAGTTGTGCAGAACAGCAGTGGGTGCCCTAAGGGGCTCTGCCAGACCTAAGACCTTGGCCCAGAGGGCAGCTGCTTGCCCACCCTCCCCAGACAGTGGGCACCTCCCTCCCTTTGGGACAGTGATGCCCCATGCCCAGAACCTGAGGCAGAGGGTTGGTCCCTTCTGGGCCGCCCTGGGAAAGAAGAAGCAGGGGGAAAGTGGAAGGCAACTTCTGGACAAAGAGGAAAGTGCTTGTAGGCTGCAGGGGCATCTGGGTGCCAGTGGGTACAGCATCCTTCCCTGTCATGGGGATGTCCAGGAAACCCAGTGGTGCCTCCCCCTTCCAGGAAGAGGGAGTCCTACCATGAAGCTCATGGGCAGGATCTGGAAGCAATGTTGAAGGAGCTTAAGGACCCCCAGAGCACTGGGCAGTGAAACAAACAAACAAAAAAAAACACATGTCCCTCATGTCCAGGCCCTGCCAGGTTGCTCATTCTCTGCCTTTTGGCTTCCTTGACTTTAAAAACAGGTCCAATGCCAGTCCACTGACTGCTGAATGGAGCCCTAAGTTAGACAACAGCAATAAATAAATAAATAAATAAATAAATAAATAAATAAATAAATAAATAAAGTGAGCCCAGTGTAGCAGGAATGTGGCTCAGCAGGAGTGCCTTGCAAGTGGGAGAATCTGGGCCAGATCCCTGGCATTGGGAACAAACGGAATAAAGAAGCAGGATAAAACAGACCCACATGTTGCACTGATCTGCTATAAATCCTGAGGTCCTAAAGACACATGATACATTAAAACTTTCTAGACAGGCAACAACCTACACTAATCACCAGCATACCTACCATTGTCATCATCAGGGCCAGAGCAATAGTACTACAGGGAGGGCACCTGCCTTGCACAGGGCTTAACAGAATTCCATCTCCAGCACCCCTTATGACCTCCTGAGCACCGCCAGGAGTGATTCTTGAGTACAGAGACAGAAGTAACACCTGAGCATTGCTGGGTGTGGGCCTTACCCCCAAAATTACCATTATGATCATCATCCTTAAGTCCTGGAGGAGAAGCAAAACCCTCAGTCCTCCGGAATCATTGAGAGTCATTTCCTGGGGCACAGATGCTGGGCCTTGTTGCTTCGGCTGCTGTTTCCAAACCTGCTAGTTAACTATCTAGTCCCAGCCCTTCCCCATCACCTGATGGGGCCCACATGTTCCTTCTCATGTTCAGGTTTGGGGTTTTGAGAGTCAAAGACTCAGCATTCCTCAGAGGGTGGAACCAGACTGTGGGGTTAGGTGGTGAGTCCTTCCTGGGGCACTGGCTGGGAGGAGAGAGGGGTGCATCTCTTCCCTGCTGGACCCCATGAGGATTGGGGGCCCTTTGCTTGTGGAATGAAGCTTTGCTTGGGGCTTTCAGCTCTGTCAAAACCTCCATCAACACTGAGGATCTAGAACCCACCAGCAAGCATCTGGCCTGGCTACTCTGAAATCCTGGGGACTCAAGTCCTGCAGGAGCAATCCCTGAGCATTGCCACTTGGTGTAGTCCCAACCCCTCAAATTCAAAGCTCTGCATGCCAGGCCCACAGCACCCCTCAAGGAAGGCTCTTCCTTTCTCTGGCCTTCAGAGGGCTCAATTCTGTCTTTACCTGGGAGCTTCCTTTTATAGAAGTCTTCCCTGGAATTGGGAGATATAATGTACTAGTATCCCTACTATGGATACCCCCAGGGCTTGAGAGTTATCAGGAGGTCCCCCCCAACCAAATGCACTTTTAGAAGAGCCACAGACATTTCCTTCCTCAAAGGTTAAGGCTCTGCCCTCTCTTTCAGGGCAGGCTCCTTGCACATCCTCAGTCTTGGTGGGTATTGGGATGGGGGTGCAAGCTTAGTGAACCCCACAAACAGGAGGTTGCTGGCTTCTCAGGAGTCGCTTTGCAAGGTGGTGCTTGGCCCTTGTGTTCTGTCAGCACTAGGAAAACTCCCCAAAGTTCTGTTGCAAATAAGTAACTGCTGCCTTTGACTCAGGCCCTTCTCCACTGCCCTGATATTGCTAGTAACACCCAGGTCTCATGAATTCCTCCTTACCCCAGCTCTAGGGACCTTAGAAACCCATCTGCACGTCCTGTCAGGTCCAAAGAGGTAGACAGGTAAGCACTTGCTAACACCACAGCCAATTAGTAGATTTGGTGCAACTCCATGCAGCCCCCAACACCCTAATCCGGAGCAAGAACTTTTAGGGGTGCTTAGCTCTGAAACACTGTGACTTCTGCAGGACAAGCCTGGATTCTGGGTTCTGGGTGACCCCAGCCTTATGGCCTGGGAAAGGCCAGTATGGGCCTTCCCCAGCAAGGCTCCTGGCCTGTCCCTGAAAGAGAAAATGAGAGACTTCCCTGAGGTTCAGTTTGTGGCCACCATGTACCTGAGTTTCCCAGTTGAGTCAATATCTTGCTGTGGTCCCCTCCCCCATAGCTGCACCCTGGGATGGAAAGAAGAAGATGCTGGGTGCTCTCACTGGAGACCCAGTGGCACCAGGCATGGTATGGATTCGGGCTCCTCAGATCTGGGAACCAGGGCAGGGCAGACCAGGCCAGGAATGGGCAGAACCCTATGCCCATTGGATAGTAAGGGCTGAGTCTGTCCCTGTAGGCTCAGCTGCACCCTGCCACCAGCTGTGCCTGTCACTGTGGGGGTCTTTCTACTTCCCAGGGATGGCCTCAGACTCTCCAACCACCCAGCCAGCACCAGTCCACACGGGGCAACAGGAGCACCAAGTCAATCCATCCTGAAAACAAGACTGAGAGCTAAAGACCTGCACCCCCATTTTGCAGGTGGGAAGAAAAACGACACTCAGAGAGGTTATATAACTGGCCCAAGGTCACCCAGCTTCACCTGGACTCAGACCCAAGAAAGCAGCCTGATTCGAAGAGAGGCCTGTCTGTGCTCAACCCAGGGCTGGCTCCTTACAGGCAGCTCCAGGGAAGCCACCCCCAACATCCCTCCCCAGGACGCCTTGGAGACTCTTCAGAGTCCAGGCCTGGCCTCTCATCACAATGGGAAGCAGGGTAGAGTTTTGCATCCAGGTCTGGGGCTCACTTTCCAGGTCCCCCTCTTTCAAGCCCGTTTGCTCTGGGCAGAGACCAGAAAGGCCAAGCAAGTGGTTCTGGAAGGTTCTCTGGGCAGCACTCTGGGTGTGCTCCTCCCTCCACCCCACCCCCGCCGACCTCCTTTTGCTTCTCACTTACCTCTTTCACTCTTGCTCCCCCGGCAGGCAGCTCAGCTAACGCTCATTAGCACGTACTAATGAGAAGCAATCCCGGGCTCAGGCACTCTGCAGGAGGAGGGCTGGGCTGCGGTGGCTCTGGGGGAGACCAACCTGCACAGCCAGGGCAAGACACCCCACCCCAGAGACCTACACTAAACATCTGTGGGTCAAGGGTGAATCTTCTCTGTCCCTAAAGGGGGGCCCCTGAAGGACACCCCCCCCCATATGCAAGAGCTATTTCTGCCTTTCCCAGTACATGCCTCTCAAAGTCCTCAGAGCAGGTCCAGAAGGGTACTGGAATAGGGTGGGGATTGGGGGAGTGGAGGAGAATGAAGGGGAGAACAGTAACCAAGACTCAAGGGATAGAAGAAGTAGGCCCATCTCTACTCCATCTAATTCTTCCCCGGGGGGTGTCCCTCATACCAGCTGCCCCCCAGTAAAGCCTGGCTTCTCCTCTACCCCCAAGACTCCACGAAAGGTTCAAGAGAGCTGGACAGAGGGCTGGGTTCAGTTAGATCCAGCAAGGCATTTGGTCATTTTTAAGCAATTTCATCAGCAAAGTGGTCCCTAAGTTCTTCCTGCTATGGAAGGGTCAGACTAGAAAAGGCATAAGGCTTGATTTGAGTAGGGCTAGTAAAAACCCAAGTCCAGGTGCTTAAATACCTACCAACCCTCATCCTTGCTCTGCTGGCCTGTGAAGGCACCCCTTCTATTATTATTATTATTATTATTATTATTATTATTATTATTATTATTATTATTATTATTATTATTATTATTAATTATCTTCATCACCATCCCCACTATTTTGCTAGTCTCAAGATCCAAGAAGGTCTGAGAGCAAAGGTAAGGCACGGGCTCAACTACCGTCCCCTTTGCATGGGAGAGCCTGGGTTTCTCCAGTTCCCCACCGGGGAGGTCCACGCGCCCCAATCCACCCGGGCTGCTCCCTGCCACGGCGCCGCCCCCGGCCGATTCCCTGTGCGCGCGCGCCCCCTGCCGGTCTCCGCGCGGGCGCGCAGCTTCGGGCGCGTATATAAAGCCGCGTGGCGCGCAGGACCCGCTCGGAGTCGGGGAGCAAAGCAGCGGAGCCCGCGCGGGGACAGCGCCGAGCTGCCTGACGTCTGTCTCCGAGCCGCTCGCCATGGCAGGCGCGCAGCAGCAGCAGCAGCCCCCTTACCTGCACCTGGCCGAGCTCACGGCGTCCCAGTTCCTGGAGATCTGGAAGCACTTCGACGCAGACGGTCAGTAACGCGCGCAACTTCTGCGCCCCAGCCCCAAGCCCGAGCCATCCCCGAGGACCCTCGTTGGAGCAATGGAAAGGACTGCGGGTGCTTATCTTCTGGCGGGCGGGGATGATCACATGGGGTCCCCCGGTGATGGGGGGGATGCTCCCCGGCGGTGGCCGAGCTTGCTGGGCTGGGCGATGAATCTACAGTTGGGAGGCGGCCAGAGGCTCCGGTGACAACTGTCAGTAACTTTTCATGCCCGCCCCCCGCGTTGGCAGGCTGGTTCTGGGTAAAGCTAGGGCTGTCTCGGAGCTGGGGGAGAGCCCCCCATTTCCCCTGCAGTTTGTTCCTCCCTGCCTTTCCCAGAGAGGTAACTTCCAGCCTTGGCTTCTGCAGCTACAGGTCTCCGAAGCCCACTTACTTCTTTCCCCCAAGTTATGCTTTAGTGGAAAGCCAGGCCAGCCCGCAGCTGGGGGCTAGGGGGGGCTCTAAGGGATCCCCAAAGAAAATCTTGCTCCACAGTTCCACTTGAGAGGGGCTTCAGGACCTCCCCGGGTTTACTCAGCCCCTCCACACACCCCCACACGCACACACATAGCAGAGAGGGTGGCAGGGCTGGGCCGGGTACCAGCCTGGCATGTTCCCCGCAGGGATAATTCTGGGTGCCCGGGGTGGCTCCATGCTGTGGCGGTGGGTAGAAGCGACATCATCTCAATCGCCTCCGCCGCCAGCCCCGTTCAGGGTGATCCCTGAGCTGTGTGTGACATCCCCCCAGATCTAAAGCTGGCCAGGGAGACTTCTCCAGGTGGCCCGAGCACTGGGATTCTGAGCTTCTTTAGTGGTCATCTCTCCCCACTCCCCACCTCCTTAGAGGCTTCTAGAAATTTTTCTTCTGCCCCCCCCCCTGCATAAAAAAGGAGGTGGAGTCATCTGCTCTTCCCCAGAGGCCTGGCTTAGGCAGGCATCGTAGCATTGTGTTTATCCAGGGTAGTGCCAGAGAATTTTAACTTACTGAATCCCTCCCTACCCTCAGTGGGGCTGCAGGTGGACTGGGCCAGGCAAGGGTTAATGCGGAGAAGTTGCTTGTGCTGGCACCTGGAGCCAGGGAGGGGGGGTGGCCTTGGTCTGCCTGACATCCTGGGGAGGTGGGTGAATCTGTGAAATGGGGAGAAAGAGGGAGGGATGCTCATGCAAATGCCAGCCAGCTGGGACAGTGCTAGGGACAGTGTGTGGTGGAGTCTGCGGGTGCTGGGTGAGGGCAGGTGCACCCCAGCTTGCTCCTGCGGGCGCATCTGCACCAGAGACTGGCAGGACTCAAGGAAAGTGCCGGTGTCCAAGGTTATACCTCCAGCCTCCTGCCAGATGAGTCAGCTAGAAACAGCGGCTTCAGCGACTCCGTCCTGCCCAGAATTAATGGGGACACCCAAGCGCGCCTTGGAAAGCCACTCGGATGCCTGCCGAGTTGATCTGGGACTTGGCACTTCTCAGAACCCCTCACACCTTCCTCCAGGTCCCCCAACCCTACAGTTCACATGCCCTGATAAACAGAGGCCTGATGTGTGTGTGTGGGGGGGGGCAGCACCCAGAACTCTTAAATCCTTGCACCAGCTCAGCCCTTCCTACAAGAGGAGCAAGAGCTCATCACTCATGTACCTTCCCCTAGGAAGGTAGATTCATCCCCAAAAGAGAGAATTTTGGGGTGGAGAGAGGAAGGTGCAAGCAAGAGAATGGGATTGGGGAACAGAGGCTGAGTTCAGGTCACAGGGTCACAGAGCAGGAATTCCATCCCCCAGTCTGGGGTCCCCTAAGCTTCACCTGCAGCCTGATCCTGTGGTCAGCTAAAGCTCCGTCCACTGTTCTGGGCAGAGTCAGGGACGGTGAGCCAGGAAGGCTGAGGCTGGTGCACAGAGCGTCTCTGCCCCAATGACTCTGCCAGGTTCTGGCCTTGTCCGTGAGGTTGCCACCTCCTGGTGTCAGCTCTCCAGAACCTTCTCTCCATCGGAACTAGGTGGCAGAGGAAGGCCGAGCCCAGAACTCCCATAGGCCTCTCGGTGTGATTCTGACCAGCCCAGCTCTCAGTTCCTGGTCTAGCCAGGATCAGAGGTGATTGCAGAAACCCCAATGGTAGTCTCAGACTTTGTGCCCCACTTTTTGTTTGGGGACCACAACCAGCTGTGTCCAGGGGTTACTTGCACTATGCACTTACTTGCTCTACACTCAGGAATCATTCCTGATGGTGCTCAATGAACTATATGGGATGACAAGGATCAAACTGGGGTCAGCTACGTACAAGGCAAGTGTCCTACCCATTGTACTATTGCTCCAGCCCTTCGCAACCCACTTTGGAAGTATCTGAGAGCGTAGAAAGCAGGTGGGCTCCCCCCCATCCCACGTACCCTCAGGGTCACACCAAGAAGCCTTCTTAAGCTATAAAGGAGGGTTGATCCTAGACAAGGGGTCCAGCCTGCTCTATGCAAGACTTCTGCTGCAGAATGGACTGTGCAGGTGATTCTGCTGGGAAAAAATAGAGGCCAGAGAGATTGAGGGGGGTGGAGTGGAGGTTAAGACACTTGCCATGCATGTGACCCACCTGGGTTTATTCCTTGGTGCCACCTATGGTACCCCCAAACCTCACTAGGAGTAAGCCTTGAGCACAGTTGGGTGTGCTCCCCAAAATAAAATAGCTAATGCTTTCACCAGCGTGAGGAATGGTTTAGAGAACGCAATGTAAGGTCTTATCTCAAAGGCTGTTAGAGGGACTCTGAGGCCTCATGTTGGATGGAAGTTATTTAGGACATTACAAAGGAATTGACCATAAGTGTCTTCTGATTTCCCTGGAAGTGGAAAAGGGAGGCACTGATGGATCTTCACGATGGGTGTTGCAAGTCCTGCTTGTCTGGCCACAGGCAGAGCCTCTACTGAGCCATCAGAGTCAGGTCTTGCACCAACAACCTAATTAATTCCTGTCTACACTGCATTCTGCATTATCTAACAGTGGAAACATCATTCCATTTCCAAATGCCTTATCCTCACCAGGTGTTTCTTGCGGGGAAGGTTGGGGAGAAGAGGAGCTTCAACGCCAAAGATCCTGTCACCACTCGGGTGAAGGTGACACTGACGGTTACCAGCAGACTCTGGGAGCTGAGGGGCTGGTGGTTGGTGCCCTCCAGATTGCCGGGCATTGCCAGCTGCTCCTTTCCTGCTCACTGTGGTCGGTGAACTTTAGTAGGGATGGAGGGACGGGGTGCTCACCAAGGAAGTTGATTGTGTTACTATTTTCTGGATGATTTTGCAGCATTTGACTCAAGTTGTTGATCAGGCTGCTTAGATTTTATAGCAAAATTGTCTTCTGGTCAATTTACAATGTGGCAAAAGGGCCAAGAGAAAATGCAGGGGGTAAGATATGTCCTGGGCACCTCATATGTTTTCTCCTAAGTCAGGAGTAGGCACCACTCGGTGTGGCCCCAAATAGAAAAAAAATTAGAAAGCAAAAGAACATGAGCTTTATTTTATTTTTCTTGGGGTAGGGTAGGGGGTGTTAGAAGGTGCTTAAAGGCACTGGGGTCCATGCTGGGGGATCATGGAGTGCCAGGGATCAAACCAATGCAAATTCCTGTACTCAATTCCTGTGCTGTCTCTCCAGTTACTGTTTTATTATTATTATTATTATTATTATTATTATTATTATTATTATTATTATTATTTTGGAGCCATACCCAGCTGTGATCAAGGATTAATGCTGGCTCTACAAATCAGGGATCACTCCTGAGATCCTGGGGACAGAACTTTAGTCGCCAATGTTCAAGACAAGTCCCAACCTACTGTCCTATCTCCCCAGACCCTTGTTTTTTAATTTTTAGAAAATGGCCTTAAAACTAACTTGCTATTTTTGTTTTCTGGAGCCACAACTGGCGGTGCTCAGAGTCTGCTCCTTGCTTGGTGCTCATGGACCACATGCCCCTGCCTTTTCAGACACTCCATTGGCCTAACAACATACCTTTGAATATCATCTACTGGTAGATGAAACAGTACACTTATCTTATGTGTTAGTCATTTTTCAGCAAACATACTACATTAATAATACAAAATGGTGGGCCAGAGAGATAGCATGGAGGTAGGGCATTTGCCTTGCATGCAGAAGGATGGTGGTTCGAATTTCAGCATCCCATTTGGTCCAAAACAAAAAAAAATACAAAATGGGTTCATTGTCTAGTGTCTAGCTAATTTTTTGTTTTGTTTTGTTTTGTTTTGTTTTTGTTTTGGGGTCACAACCCGGCAGCACTCAGGGGTTCCTCCTGGCTCTACACTCAGAAATCACTCCTGGCAGGCTGGGGGGAACATATGGGATGTCGGAATTTGAATCACTGTCCTTCTGCATGCAATGGAAATGCCCTACCTCCATGCTATCTCTCTGGCCCAGTTCTTAAACATCTTTTTTCTTTTAATAAAGGGGTCACACTTTCTAGTGATTGGAGGGGTATGTAGCATCAGTGATCAAACTCCAGGGCCTCATACATACCAGGCATGTGCTGTCACCGGAACCTCAGGCCTAGTCAAAGATCAAAAACTGTGATAATACATTTTGGACACTTTCCCAGGAGACACAAGCCCCACCTCCTCCTTAAAGGCTATATAATATTTCACCCTGGATCTCAGCACCATTCTTTCCTCCATTCTCTGGAGGCACATTGTCTGCCTTCCAAAAAATATGGTACTGAACTTCCAGCCATATGGCCCTTTGCACATAGAGAACTGGGCCTGTCCAGTAGCTAGTCCTGTTTTCTAGATAATGTTTGCTTTGGTTTTTTTTTTTTTTTTTGCCAGGTCAGTATTAAGAGGTGCTCAGGGGCTATTCCTACGTCCATGGGTGCAAGCAGTAAGTGTCCCCTACCCTTGCATTCCCGGCACCCTTAGGTGAAGGGGAGCTCACAGAGCCCATCCTCTGAGGACTCTACAAGAGTGATTGCACCAGCAGCTGTATTTGAGAGGAATAAGGGTTCCTCGCACCCCAAGGGAAAGTAGCCACTGGGACTCGATTTCACAAACAAGACACCAAAGCTGCCTTGCCAGGGCTGGCCCCACAGCACAGAGACCTGGCCACCCTGCCTTGTTTATACCCCAGCCAGACCTTAGCAGTTTTACTAGCTGAGCCCCCTGGGAAGGTTTCCAGGGCTTAGGATACCCCTGGGGAAATCACTCTTGGTTCCCAGAGAGTTGGAATTAATAAATCAGGTGTGGGCTCTCCAAGAACAGAACATTTGCTTTCCCAAGGACGTTACATCACCATGAACAACCCTGAGCCCTCCTGAGGCTCAGCCTTGGCCGCTCCCCCTCTTCTCTGGCCCTCTGCCTCCTTTCTTGAGCTCTGGCGCAATCTGCCCCATCCTGCTGCCTGCCCATGCCCGGAATTGGCCCAGCACTGGGCTGCCAGATGTCCACAAGCTCAGGGGATCAGCTCAGCACACAAGTCCCCATTCTAGCCGCAGGAGCGCCCAGAGACAGGGATTAAAACTGAAGCGTCCAACAGTCAGTCAACCAGTAGCTATTCCCATTGGCTATTTAGGAGGCTTTGTTGGCTGTTTTCTTTGAAGAAGCATATTCCTGAGTCAGCCTACGAACACTCCTATATGATTGATAGGCACCAAGATGGATGGGTAGATGAAGAGCAGGAGACAAAGTCAGGCCAAATCCTCTGCACTTCCTTATCCCCTCAGAATCCTCTTTCCTAAGATGGGGTTGGCCATTCTGGTCGGCTCCACAGCATCCTGGGGACCAGCTGGGCAGATGTAAAGAGCTTGTGGGAGCTTCCCTGGGGCAAGAACCGCAGAGACAGGTTCATTGCCTCAGAGAGTAGAATCTGCCTGGGAGGGGCCCAGTGGTGGTGTGGGGGCAAAGTGCCAGCTGAAGTGAATGTGCCTGTCTGGCCAAAGACTCACCTCTAAGTTAGGTTTTAGTTCTCTGGCTTTCTCCAGCCTCCCATTACCAACAAGGAGATTGTTCTTAACACAGGTTGAGGTGGGCCTGGCTCCAAAGAATTTTGCTTTGTGGAGTCTGATGTGTGTGAGGTGTCCCAGAATTTACATTTCTGTCAAGCTCCCAGGTGCTGCAGACTAAACTTTACTGGGGATATGGGGTCATACCCAGCAGATCTCAGGGCTTTCTCCTGGTTCTGCACTCAGGGATCACTTCTGGTGATGTTTGGGGGGTGGGATAAGAATTGTATATGATGTTGGGGATCGAGCCCAAGTCAGCCATATGCAAGGCTGACTTGCACCTTAACTGTGCCTTAACCTCCATCTTTATGATCCAATAAGATGCTCTTCTTGCCAGATTCCAGGATAAGAATTTTCAGGATATTTCTGGCTTTCTTTCTAATCAAGTTTTTTGTTTTGTTTTTCGACCACACTCAGTGATGTTCAAGGGCTACTCCTGGCTCTGTGCTCAGGAATTACTCCTGGTGCAACCCCATACTCCATATAGAATCCCAGAGATAGAGCGTGGGTAAGTCATGTGTAAGGCAACAGCCCTACCTGCTGCACTATCTCTCTGGCCCCTAATAAACATTTTTAAAAACTAATATATTTTATTTTCTTGAAAAGCATACCCCCCATCTCTTCCTCCTTGATTGACTTTATTATCAATGTATATTAGTGTAGGGAGTAGAGCAATAGCTCAGTGGGTAGGACACTCCTTGTGCACAGCCAACCCAGGTTCTATCCCTGGCATCTCAGATAGTCCCCTGAGTCATCCAGGAATAACTTCTGTGCACTACCAGATGTGGCCCCCAAAAAACAAAACCCAATAAAAGTCCAT
The DNA here is from genome assembly GCF_024139225.1 of Suncus etruscus. Taxonomy (NCBI): domain Eukaryota; kingdom Metazoa; phylum Chordata; class Mammalia; order Eulipotyphla; family Soricidae; genus Suncus; species Suncus etruscus. The sequence goes on along the minus strand of NC_064861.1, from coordinate 66,994,179 downwards.
TAGTGTTATGCCTATTTTACAGTCAATAAACCAGAGTTCAGACATTTTTACATGCACAAGATCAGGGGTCCTCATTCTTTTTAAACAGGGGGTCAGTTCACTGTCCCTCAGACCATTGGAGGGTCTGACTATAGTAAAAACAAAACTTATGAACGAATTCTTATGCACACTGCATATATCTTATTTTGCAATGAAGAAACAAAACAGATACAAATACAATATGTGGCCCGCGGGCCATAGTTTGAGGACCACTGCACAAGACCATCCTTAATATTGGGATTTGCACTCTGCATTGAACAGTTTTCTGTTGCAGAACCATCCTGGTTGATGCAACGTCAGTATCCACTCTTATCATACAGAAGAGTGTCACCATCCCCCAAACCCCCATGTTCGTCCCTCCCTATCCCCACACCACAGGCAATGGAGAAATGAATGAATCAATACATGAATAAACGAGCCTCAGGTCAGGTCACTTGAGGGCCTCCTGCCTCTTTCCCCAGCCCTCCAAAACTTGCACAACAGCAATCTCCAAATTCACAAACCACACTAACTGCTTGCTCACTCTCAGGCCTCCCCTCTGAAAAATCCCCTCATCAAACACTTACGCATGGCCCTAGAGCCAGTGCTGAACACCAGTCTGTCCAAGTCCAGCCCTGGTTTCACAAGCTACACCCATATTTTTCACTCTGAGCTCAACTTTCCACCCCAAAACCAGGAGTGAGTGCCAGCTCCTACAGGAAGGAGAGTTTCCTCCAGTGAGTGGCATCTTTGACCAGACAGACCTCTGCCTTTTTTCCTCCTAGCTGGCCTCCCGGACAGTAACCACACCAAGGAGCATTGCAGAACATCCTGGATGAAAGAGAACTGGGGAAGAAAATGGGAACTCATCTCTGCTTCCCTCACCACCCATGACAATCAAATCAGATTTTCCCCTGCACATCAAAACAGCCACTGATTCAGGAGCTTGGTGCCAGAATTGGCACTGTGGCCTCTGCTCCACTAGAGGGCGCCTCTAAGATTACTGGGGAATCTTAAATTCCCACAGTGCTCCCGTCTTAGGCTAGGAACCCAAGGATGCTCTGCATGTGTCCAGGCCTGACCCCCCGCTACCTTCTTCCCAGCCCAATCCTGATCCAAGCTACACTGGGAGTGAACCCTGAGCACAGATCCAGGTGCACTCCCCTATCTTCTCTGGGCACAGCCCCAAAAGAAACCAATAAAAATCATGGATTTTTGGGGGGCAGAGATCTAACAGAAGTGAGGTTCTTGCTTTGCATTCCTTCCATACAAACTCCTGAGCATTTCCAGGGGTCACTCCTGAACATAGAGCCAGGAATAGCCTCTAGGAACTATCAGGTGTGGTCCCTAAACTCAAACACCCTCAATGAATCATACATCAGAACAACTTGCTGGGAGCAGAGCATACTTTTGTGAGGCCAAACTCAGGCTCCCTGCCGGCCATAATGCACCACTTGGCCAGGTCTGAGTTCCACCCACAGTAACCTCTGTCACAGCTTCAGGCTATCCTGGTGCCTAGGAGGTCTGGGTTCAGAGGTCAGAACCTCAGGGACCTGGGCTGGAGCAATAGTGCAGAGGGGAAGGTGCTTGACTTGCATGCAGCCAACCCAGGTTTGATCCCTAGCACTCCAGATGGTCCCAAGCACCATCAGGAGTGATTCCTGAGCACAGAAACAGGAAGAAACCCTGAGTATCACCAGATATGGCCCCAAAGAAAAAGAAAAATTAATTGAAAGCCCCTAAAGGACCTTCCACTACTTACACAAGCCCTACTCCTTACTGGAGTTCCCCCCACACTACACATTTCCAGTTTAATTTGCATCTTGTCTACAAACTCTGGGCTCCGAACTTGAATAGTCCCAACACCCCGGAAATTCTGGGCCTCATGATGTTTATAAACCCCCTTGAATGGCTTTGCAGATGTGTCTGATGAAGTAACTTTGCCACCAGCATCACTTCTTAGTCTGAGAGGTGCCCACAGACACCAGAACCCCCTTGCGTATATGCCTGCAGGAGTCTTCCAGGTGGGCCCTGTCATTGCTGGCTTTTCTCTCAAATCCATAGCTTTTTATTTATTCTTGGCTGTCTTCACAGGAAATGGTTATATTGAAGGGAAGGAACTGGAAAACTTTTTCCAAGAGCTGGAGAAGGCAAGAAAAGGCTCTGGCATGGTAAGCTCAGCCCCTCTCCCTCCTGAAAGTCCCTCTCAACTTCAAGCCCCGCCAACTCCCCTAAGGACTGGAGATGCTGTCAGAATCTGCCCTCACAGCCCAGTCTGGACACTGTTCTCCTTGGTTTTACTTTGGAAGGATTCACTTTTTCATCTGGGGTTTACCCTGAAAAACTGGTACCTTCTCCAAACCAGAGAGATAGTACAGGGGTTATTTTAGGTACTTATCTTGCATGTGGCAACCCCAATGTGATTCTCCACCAATGCACATGGTCCTCTATATGCCTCCCACTCCCCCTCAGCACTACCAGGAGTGATCCCCGAGTACAGAGCCAGAAGTAATCTGGGTGTGGCCCCCTCAAAACTAAACAAAACAAAAATTGCAACTTTTCCTCACATGATTTTAGGGTACTGAGCCTAGAGAGCTAAAGCCTTTCATGTTTTCACGTGGATGAAAACAACCTCTCTTGGGCAGGCCCAGGTGCTCAACAGAGCTACAATCTCAGACTGGCAGGTTGGGGTGGGGAGGAGTGTCCTGATTCTAGATCCAAGTTTCCCTCTTGCATCTTTGACACTGGGGCCAGAAGGTCTGTGTGGGGGCGACAGTATATTGGAGAGGAAGTCTCCAGACTCTCCCTGTGGCACCCCAGCAGATATCTGCAGACACCACCCATATAGGTGAGGGTTGCAGATTCAGCCCCCACCCTCAAAAACCCTGGTTCTAACTCAGTAGAGACCAGACTTTTCAGCAAGGACACAGCAACAAACTGGGTGGCTCCAATCCAAATGGGAATCTACCCACAGAGCCTGTTGGAGCCAATCCCAATCCCACCCCTGATCCCAGACTAGGACTTCTTGTCCCCTCCAGGTAGCGTGGCTGGCACAGTTAAATGCACCCAAGGTTTTTGGGAAAGTGCCTGAAATACAGAACAGAGGGGATTCAAATGAAGGGTTTTCATTCCCTCATCTGCCTGGACTATAAGGAGCCAAGGACCCACCCAATCCCTCTGGGAACTCTGAGGGCATCTCCTTCCCTGTAGTGTCTCTAACCAGCAGAGACTACTCTGCAAATCTTAGTGGAGTACCAGAAGATGAGCACTGATGCCAGGGGTCTGGCTGGCTCCAAGCTCCCAATGAGTGGGGCAGACAGCGCCTTGGCCCTCACACATGGTCATCAGCATAGTGCTCACACAACACGGGCCAAAAGTCACCACCCCACAAGGGGAGTGATAAGGCCAGGAGAACACAGACCTTCACATGCTCTTGGCCTAGAAAGGGAGGCTGGAGCAGGTCCTGATCAAGGTTCCAAATCCTGTCTCAGATAGCACTGGGGAGCTATCACATCTGTCACCAATGTTCTCAACTGTGTTACTAGGGATCCTCTTCAGAGCAGCTGTGAAGAGGCACAAAGAGGACTAATCTAGACACCCAAAGCACAGGACACAGGATGAAGGTGTAGGACTTAGACCCTTCTGGGCCTCCAGGTCTGCAGGAAGTGGAATCCACTAGGGCCAGTTCTCAAGCAAAATCAAATGAGATCATATCTGCGCTAAGAGCTGGGCATTGTGTTCATATGTCTGGGAAGCAATGAGCCGGGCCAGGCACTCAGCCTTTTCCACTGTAGGCCAACACCTGCCCTTAGGAAGCCCCCAGCAGGCAGGAAGAAATGCTGTGCAGTTTCAAAGGCAAAAGGCTACAGGGGTGGAAGATGGCCTGGAGGGGGCCGGAGAGATAGCATAGTGGCGTTTGCCTTGCAAGCAGCCGTCCCAGGACCAAAGGTGCTTGGTTCAAATCCCGCCGTCCCATATGGTCCCCGTGCCTGCCAGGAGCTATTCTTGAGCATATAGCTAGGAGAAACCCCTGAGCATCTCCGGGTGTGGCCCCAAAACCAAAAGGAAAAAAAAAAAAAGAAGAAGATGGCCTGGAAGTTGGGGGCTGTGCTCTGTGGAGAGGCATATGCCTTGTGAGTTCCAACCTGGCACCACATGCTCCCCTGAGCACTACTGGTGTGTTCCTTATTTAAAATTTTAAACTCAAAGGGGCCAGAGCAATAACACAGTTGGGTAGGGCTTTTTTTTTTAACCCTCCCCTATGCATTTGCCTTGCATATGGCTGACCCGGATTCCATCCCCAGCATCCCATATGGTTCCCAGAGCCTGCCAGAAGTATTTTTTTCTTTTTTTAACTTGATTGATTGATTGATTGGTATTTGGGCCGTACCTAGCAATGCTCATGGTTACTCCTGGCTCTGCTCTCAGAAATTGCCCCAGTCAGGCTGGGGGGCCATATGGGATGCCGGGAATCAAATTGGATTGCAAGGCAAATGCCCCACCACTGTGCTATCTCTCCAGAAGTTAATTTCTGAGGCAGAAGTAACCTGAGTGTGGCTAGGTATAACTCCAAAACAAAACAAAAACGAAAACTTCAAATCAAAACCCCCAAAGAGACCAAGAACTGATATAAGTGGAGCCAGAGAGAGAAGTACAGGGCCAACCTCAGTTGAACCTCTAGCACCACACAGGGTCCCCCAACCACGATCAGGGGTCACTTAGGAGCACAGTGCCAGAAGTAACCCCTGATCACTGTACAGTAGTACCTAATGCCATTCCCCTCAAAAAAAAAAAAAGCCAACAACAAAAACCTGACAGAATTCTGCCTGGTCCAATTCTATGAGGTACAGGACCCACTGGAAGTTGACAATGAGCAAAAAGGAACCCACAGAAAAGCTGATTAGTGTCAATAAGCCCAAGAGAAGGTTCAAGAACTGAGAGAGGCATGAATTTAAGTTAGGTAACAGAGCTAACAGAACCTCCCCACAGTGTTGGTGATCAAGGGGACAAGTTAAATACAATTTTCTCTTGGCATAAAATCAGAATGGAAAGCCTAGTGCAGTGACCCTGGTACAGTGAGTGAAATGTGTGCCTTGCACACAGCTGACCCAGGTTTGAGTCCCAGCACATGTGGTCTCACAACCATGGTCAAGAGTGTGGGCCAGAGTAAAAGCATAGCGGTAGGGCATTTGCCTTGCAAGCAGCCAATCCGGGACAGACCCGGGGTCAATCCCCAACATCCCATATAATCCCCCAAGCCTTCCAGAAACGATTTCTGAGTTCAGAGCCAGGAGTATCCCCCTGAGCACTGACTGGTGTGGCCCACTCCCATAAAAAGGACATAAAAAGAGAAATGAGAGTCCCATTTAATGCTGCTGGTTGGTAGCTCATTTTTGAGGTGGGAGTCCTTGGGCCTCTCTGGGTTAGGCTGGGTTTTGTTGCAACTGCCTCAGTAAAATGTTGGGGCCTCAGTCCTCACACCTGAATGACAAGAATAAGGCAGCTGAAATTTTAAAATCCATCTAAAGGTGATTGAGGAGGGAGTGGAGTGAGGTGCAGGGTCCACTGAAGGTCCTGTTCCCCTTTGCAGATTTCCCGACTGAGCCTTGAAGAACTAGTTGAGTTTGGAGGGACCTCAGAAAGGAGGAGGATGTGATGCTGGAAGACACCCAGCACTAGGCCTATTGGGTCACAAATGATCCCCATGTAATTGTTCTAGAGTAAGGAGAGGCTAAGGGGAAACCCAGCAGCCAAATCAGCCCCCCTCTGCCTTCCCTCAGATGTCCAAGAGTGACAACTTCGGGGAGAAGATGAAGGAGTTCATGCAGAAGTATGACAAGAACTCGGATGGAAAAATTGAGATGGCAGAGGTGAGTTCCTTTCCCGCTGAGAGTTTGTGTGAAGGGTCCTCCTCCCAGGCTCTCAAGCTGGTGTCTTCCCCCACACAAGCATCCAGCTATGAAAATGAACTAGGGAGGGCTCAGCCTTCCCACCCCTGGGTCCACAAGCAGTCTAAAAAAGTACGTATAGCTGGATGCAAGGTCAAACAGTCAACTGCTTGGTTAAAATAACACCTCAATAAGAATTAGGGGGTGATGAGGCTGGAGTAATAGCACAGCAGGTAGGGCATTTGCCTTGCACCTGGCCAACCTGAGTTCAATCCTACATGGTCCCCTGTACCTGCCAGGAGTGATTTCTGAATGCAGAGTCAGAAGTAATCCATGAGCACTGCCAATGTAGCCCCAAAACACAAACACAAAAAGAATTAGGGAGTGAATAAAGATCAGCTGAGGGTTAGATATATATTTTTAGGGGTAAAGATGGACGCTTACATTGCATGTGGCTTCCATACCCAGCATGACACACGATCATAACAGCACTGCTAGGAGTAAGCCCTGAGCACACCCCCTGCCCCCCATTCCCAAATGACCAACTTGGGGCTGCTTTAGCCATTAGCTCTCATCCTCAGGACAGCTCAAGGCGAAACACCCATCCGATCCTGGTTAGCTGGGTGCAGAGAACACCCACTATTCATGCCTGTATTGCACAGTCCAGAAAAACTTGACCCTAAATTAAACCAGGGGTGAGAGGGCTTTCTAGAAAGATCCAGAATCCGGTCAACATTCTAGAATTTTTGAGCTCTGTTGTCTTCTAGAAAACTTAGGCTCTGCCAGAGCCTTCAAAACAGCACTATGTATAATGGATGTGCACGGCCACACGCACAACGGCTGATCAAGCTGAGTGACTGAACAGGACCTTTGCCCACAGGATGCCACCCAGGGGCCCACAGTTGGCTGTTTTATCTCAATTAAGAGGGACCCTAAGAGAGAAAGGGTGGAGAAGGGTGGGCTCCGGGTGAGGTCAAGCCTCCCAGTTCTGCTCTGGTCCCTGCCCTCTGCACTCACCGAAGACGGTTTCATACTTAAGCTGGTGGCAAGGCGGCTGCCTCAGCTCTGAGCATCACCCCCAGAGACCTGAACCAGGGACCCATCCCTTCCGTTTCCTTCCCGAAAAGCTGATGCCCAAAGTACATCTAATTAGGCTGCACTGGGTCACATGCCTTCCCCTCAGCCAATCACTGGCCAGGAAAAGGAATCCTGCCATTTAGGCAGGGTGCACAAGCAGCAGTGCTACTTGCACAAGGAGTCACTTGTCTGTTTTCTTAAAGTCAGTTATGTTGAGGTGTGATTTACTTCTAATAAACTTCTATGAGTTAATTAAGACACAGCTACTTAATCAGTACTACAATCTAAAGCTGGCATTTCTATCATGCCCCAAAGGTTTCTCCACCCAGTACATCAGTATTACTTGCTTTTCGTGTGTGTGTGTGTGTGTGTGTGTGTGTGTGTGTGTGTGTGTGTGTGTGTGTGTGTATTTTCTTATTACTTGCTTTTAATGTTTGTTTGATTTTGGTTTGGGGGCCATACCCAGAGGTGCTCAGGGATTACTCCTGGCTCTGCACTCAGGAATCACTCCTGGTAGACTTGGGGAATAATATAGGATGCCAGGGATCAACCCTGGGTTGACTGCGTGTAAGGCAAATGCCCTACTTGCTGTACTATCGTTCCAGCCCTATTTATATTTTTAAAATAAATTTTACCTACGATGGAATAATTGCTACGTATTGTTGGGGAGGGTCTCTGAGTATTTGTAGTTGTAAGTGGTGCCATTTTGTATCTTTCCAAGTGCTTAAGATTTGGCATGAACCAGAGCCTCCCCAATATCTCAGAGCCTTTGATATTGATGTATCTGAAGGAAGAAAATAGCAGGTGGGGGGGGGGGGTCTCCAGATCCCTCTCTCACATTTCCATTGCTCTCTGCCCCTTCCTCAGCTGGCACAGATCCTACCCACCGAGGAGAACTTCCTTCTCTGTTTCCGGCAGCATGTGGGCTCCAGCACAGAGTTCATGGAGGTAAAGCTGGAGAACCACCTTCTTGGAGCCGCTGGGGTCCTGACTCTCTCTCATGATCAAGGCCAGGCCCACATTGGGGAATGGGGGTGCCTGATGAAAGTCACTGGGAGGCGATGAACCCCTCAGAGACCTGCAGCTCACAAAATAGCCCACAGGGCAGCACACTCAGGTGCTTATGGGACAATAGAGATGCTGACTCCCTCACTCAGACTCAATGGCCAAGAAGTGACATGGGGGTTGGAGGAGGAGAAGGCAGCCTTGGTGATAAGCATCTAGGAAATGCATGTACTCTTCACTGTGGGGTGTTGTTATTGAGCACTTGAGAAACACTGAAGCAGACAGGCTTCACCCTGTATCTGGCTCCCTGACCTCTCTCAGAAACATGTTCCTGGAAGTCAGGATTCTGGGCATCACTTGGAAGTGGGGATTAATTAGCATCCAGAAGCCCAATGAGAGTCCCACTTTCCAGCAACTTCCCATTTCCATTTGTGTGAACCAAGGTTCACTGCTTCTCCCAGTAAAGACGCCTGTCCTAGAACCTTGCATTTTAAATGGGACTTACAGGATCCAGGCCTTTTGGGTACAGGTAGGTTGAATTATATGGGATGATGGCATTTGCCCCCCTTTTGATTTCGGAAGTCAAATTCAGTGCAGATGTACTCAGAGCTATCTCTGCTCTCTTGTGCTTTGTCTGGGTCTATAGCCTGACTGGTCCACCTGCTTGTGCCCCGTGTGTGCCCCAGTGTGAAGTTCCGTCCCTACCACACAGTCTACATGTGATAGTGACTGACCTTCAATCCAACTCCAGTCACCACTTGTTGCATTAAATCCACTTGCAGCCACCAGTAATCCCCTCTCCGTGATTCACCACCAAAGTCTCCTACCCCCCAACCCCCTGAGATCACCCAAAAATCCACATGGCAAGGCCTGCACCATGTGGACAGAAGAAAGTCATTTAGAAGTGACTCATTCCCAGGGCAGAGTCATTTTTCAAGTGTCTGTGTTGAAGATCAGAGATGAGTTTAGTTTTGAAGTGTTTTCAGGTTTTTTTGTTTGTTTGTTTGAGGGGGGTTGGTTATTTTGTTGTTGTTTGGTGGTATTTTTTGGGGGAGCTGTTCAGAATGGTAGGATTCAACCTGCTGGGAATTGACATTCTGGACCATTCTGGGGCCTTCCTATTTGTCAAAAGGGAACATGTCAAGGACTCAGCAAGGCAGGGAGATGCTTGTGTGTTAATCTTTTGGGTCTTTACAGAAGGAAGCATTAGTTCTGATCCCAAAAACCTGATTATTGATAGGGGACAGCCAAAAATTGGCTGCTCTATTCCACCTCTGATCTGGAAATGGGGGAGGGGTGGTAGCTGGTAGGGAGTAAAGAGGAGGAGGGAATGCTTTCTGGAGATGGCGTAGCAAGAAATTGAGACTGACTCAGGCCACAGCAAATGTCTACTGGAATGCAGGGAGTAATCAGGTATCCAAGCCACAGCCTTCCCTAGAGGTAGACTCAAGGTTGAAACATGAATAGTAGAGACTGTGTGGGTGGGTGGGAACATCTGCGTCTTGGGTTGTTCTAAACTGGCCAAAATTCTGCTCTATCTCAGCCCACTACTACCAAATGCCCAGTGATAACAGGATGGAACGGGAGTCAAGAGTAACTCCCACTCCTTCCAGAAGGTTCTTAGTCTTTCCCCAGACCCTGCTCAGTATGAGAAGCTCGCAAAGTAGTAAAAGGGCACCCTGTATAGCCACTCATGGAGAAAATTTGATCTAACATTCTTTATTTTAGCCCTTAGAGATACACACCTGCCACCACCCCATGCCTTTCATAGAATAAGCCAAAGGAGGCCCTATCCAGCAGCCATTTGGAGCTGAAAGACATGTGCAGGCTCCTTCCTTCCTTCCCCTTTCCTTCCCTCCTCCCCTCCTTCCTTTCTTCCTTCATTCCTTCCATCCTTCTCCCTTCATTACCTCCTTCCTTCTTTTCTTCCTTCTCTTCTTCCTTCTCTCCTTTCCTTCCTTTCTTTCCCTCTCTCTTCTCTTCCCTCCCTCCCTCCTTTTCTTTCCTTTCTTCCCTGTTCTGCTCTCCCTTATGTCTTCCTCTGTTGACAAGGAAGGGTCTAGGCTAAACTATCTCCCGGTCCCTGGGGATTGTGTTTCCATCCCACTCTAGTAGCCTTGACTCTGGAGCCCAAGTCAGGTCCACTTGAGACAGAGAGAGGCTCAGGCCCAAGAGACACTCAGCAGGCTGAGCTCATACTTTGTATGAGCCCCATACAAATAGCCCCAAGTTCTATTCCTGGCACCACAAGGCTCCCCAAGCATTGATAGGAATGACTCCCACCCCCAAGCACAGAGCTGCAAGTCCTGAGCAGTACCCATAAAACAACCCCAAAGAAGTGCGGGCAGTGCCTGGTACAGGGCTCTGCAGCAACCTGGGTTCCTGCCCACAGGCCTGGCGAAGGTACGACACGGACAGGAGCGGCTACATCGAGGCCAATGAGCTTAAGGTACGGGGCAAGAAGGTGGGGTGGGGGCCAGTGCAAGAGGCCCAAGATTGTTTAATTAAACTAATAGTAGTCCTTGATGGTGCTGGATGATGGTGACGGATGGTGAGGTCTTTCTCAGCTTGCCCGGGCGCCTGCATCCCCTTCCAGCTGGTGGGTTCAGGATAATGGCGAGCAAATTATCCACGAGCAGTCAGTAGAAGTCAGGAGATACGAGGCTTTATTTAAGGCCATAGCCGCCATGCGTATCTTCTAAGCTAAGCAGCCTCCGTGCATCCAACCATCTCTCATTTCCCCATCCTGCTTCCTCCTGCTGAGGCTTCTTGCTGAATCTCCCACTCAATCCTCCTCACCCCTGAGGCAATCCCTTTATTAGCAACCACAGACCCCTCCAATCCAGGTAAGATAGGTGGAAGTTGGGAAAGGGGTAACAAGGGAGGACGGGCTCAACAGCCTGCACAGGAGTCCATAGGTCTGTACACTCAGACACGCTCCCGGCAGCCCCTCAGCTCCTCTGGGCATCCTCAGGGAACGTCAGACATGGGCATCCACCCCTCGATGCTTGAAGGGTGTGTGTATGTGTGTGTGAGGCTCTGAAGAGACCACCAGGTCACCCTCAGTGCCTGAAGAGAGCCGCTGAGTTGGCGGGAGCTGCTGGCCTGCTGGCTTGGGGGACTCTTAGGGGCCCATTGCTCTTGCAGGGGTTCCTGTCTGACCTGCTGAAGAAGGCAAACCGGCCGCACGATGAACCCAAGCTCCAGGAGTACACCCAGACCATCGTAAGTCCCCAGCGTCCCCTTGGGGCTCTGGGCTGGCCCGATCTTGAGCTGGGGACCTGCCCTAGGCGCCTCCTGAGCCTGAGCAGAACAAGCTCCTAACGTAACCCGCTTTGTTTGTTCCCCCATCTCTATTCCAACAGCTGCGGATCTTTGACCTGAATGGGGATGGCAAACTGGGCCTCTCCGAGATGTCCCGGTAAGGGCCCACACAGTTCAAATAGCAGCCCCGGAAAGCTGGGATCCACCCCCCTGGGACGCTAAGATCCACTGGGGGTGCTGGGATTCACCCCGGGGTGCTGGGATTCACTCAGGCTACTAGGATCCGCTCAGGGTGCTGAGATCCACCAGCTGCAAAGGGGCAGGTCAGATGCCCAGACCGAGGCAGCCGCTGGCGCCAGCCTCGCCCTCCCTCCAGCTCCTGCCTCGGGTTTCCATAACGTCAGTCTCCCGCCGCCAGCCCAGCCTGCCCTGCACCATGGCTCCAGCTCTGACCTAACTCTGCCGCCTTCTTTCCAGACTCCTGCCGGTACAGGAAAACTTCCTGCTCAAATTCCAGGTGAGCGCCTAGGAGCTTTCCACCTGCCCCTCCCTGTCCCTTCGCTAGGGCTCACAGAGGTGGGGTAAGGGGCTCACTCCTAGCTCAGCACTCACAAGTCGTGAGTGCCCAAGAGTACACCTGACTATGCCCCAACATTTGCACCCGACATTGCTCCCAGGGACAAGGCCTGGGGCTGTGCTGGGTGCATGGTCGGGACGCTAGGGGTCAAACTCAAGGACTTGCAAGGCAGTTGCTTTCAACCAAGAATGATCCCCGAGCTCTCTGCTCTTCTTCACATCCCCCTTCCTTCCCTCATCTCTCTGAAACTCCCTCGCCCCCATTCATCACGTAAGCACACATGCCTCTTGCGCTCAGTACTGGAGTGCTTCTTACTGTAAGATTTTGGCCTTGCAGGGCATGAAGCTGACGGCAGAGGAGTTCAATGCCATCTTCACCTTCTACGACAAGGTAGGCTGGCAGCAAGGCTGACTGGGCGGCGCAGTCAGGAGGCTCAATTCTGCCCTGAATAGTCAAAGAGACCACTTAGCTTAGTCCTGAGATTCCTGCGGCACCAGATGAGGGCATCTGCGTTCCCTGGCTGGGGGACTGGGATCCCCGAGTTCAGGAGAGGAGACTTGGTTCAGGATCCTGGGTTTTATGTTCAAGCTGGACTGGAGAAGGCTCCGGGGAAAGGAGGGCAGAGTGAAGCGCTCAGCAATGCCCCCTGGTGCCAGGTCCTGGTTTTGCACCAGAGCTGGATATTTCTTTTTTGTTTTTTGTTTTTTGTTTTTTTTTTCGGTCACACCCAGCAGTGCTCAGGGGTTTCTCCTGGCTCTACCCTCAATTAATTGCTCCTGGCAGGCTCGGGGGGGGACCATATGGGATGCCAGGATTCGAACCTCCGTCCTTCTACATGCAAGGCAAATGCCTTACCTCCATGCTATCTCTCTGGCCTCAAGAGCTGGATATTTCTAAGCAGATAGTTCTGAGGTTGCACCTCCCTGAATGATCCCTCCCAACCCGTGACCCCAGTAATCTTAGGGTCAACAACGCACCTTTGGGTTCTTCTTGACTTGTGACTACGGGATGGAACATTCAGGGTGTGAGTCAGCTCAATGCTTTTTGAACCTCATTTGTATTTGAAAAACCAGAAGAAATAATTCCCCAACACCCCCACCCCAGACCAGGTCCCACCTTGCCCCATTCCCGAATCAACTGGTAAAGTCATCGAGGTCTGAGGACTCCTGTGACACAAGGAAAGGGGAAGGCCAGGCTGAGATGTCCCAGGAGTGGGAGGTTTGGCACAGGCGCAAGGAGAGGGAGGTGGGGGCTCAGGGACCCTAAGATCCGAAACCAAAGCCAGCACTGACCCTCAACCCACCCCCAGGATGGAAGCGGCTACATCGATGAGAACGAGCTGGACGCCCTCCTGAAGGATCTGTACGAGAAAAACAAGAAAGTGAGTCACAGGGCCTTGAGCTTGGTAGGGATGGATGGGAATAGGAATTGTGCCCCTCTGCTCTGCTCTTGACCCTTCACTTCTCCTGGGGGGCAGGTGCTAGGCTGTCTTGCTGTCCTTATAGGCACAACATCACAACTCTTCCTCAGTGCATCCCTGAGGGACCCCATGGCCACCTCCCCCTCCAGGGCATGACCCCTTCCTTTGCACCTCCCAAGCAGAAGTGCCCAGTCCTGGCTCACTGCTCACACCCATCCTGACCTTAGCCAGGGCTCTCAGATGCAGGCGTTGAGTCCACTTAGCCCACTAAATCCCAGGGCTCATCCATGAGGGAGGCCCTGAGAAGTGCTCTGAGACAGACCCTCAGGAGACACTTGTGAGCTCTCTTGGTGCCTCCCCTCGACTCCTGGCGTGTGTTCTTTTCCAAGCATATGGTCTGGCCACTTCATAGACAAGCACAACAAAAGTGCTGCTGTCCCCTACTATCCTGCTGTCCCCTATGCTCTAGCACCTGTTTATAACTCAATTAGGTCTATGGGGGGTGGGGGCAGAAATCACAGCTGAGAAATTCCTTTCCAGGGCATTTTCCCATCTCTTTGTATCTGTCTGAAGGGCTGTGTCTCCTCCCTCTTCAAATGACCTTTATTCCCTTTGTTACCTACAATTGCCTTGTTTTGTTTTGTTCTGTTTTGGGTTTGGTTTTGTTTTTTGAAAGGGACACACTTGTCTGGCTCAGGACTTACTCCTGGCTCTACACTCAGGGATAATTCCTGATGGGGCTTGGGGATCATAGGAGATCAAACCCTCATCAGCCATGTACAATGTACCCAGGGTACAGTTGGCTTTGGGGTGAGGCCAGGAATAAGTTACCAGCAAATACTTACCAGGCATCACCTGCAGAGCCTTTCCTGGCCATGACTGTGGGAAAAGTGTGTCGACCTGCTGTGCCCAGAGTGGGACTCGTAGAAAGGACCTTCCACTAAGAATGTCCCCCGAACCCTGACTCTGGCCAGCTGTCAGTTGAGGTTGGTGGCCCCTGGAGATGACACTGAGTTACATGATGCCTGATCACCACTGCACCAGGTTTCCTCCAAGGATTACAAACTGGAACGAGAGGCCATAGGATATGGAAAAGACTCAGATGTTGAGGGGAAGATCATAAGGATTCACAGGGTGATTGGTTCCTTCCATCCAGAGGTAGAATGAATCAGGAGAAAGTAATGAGACTGAACCTCACATACCCACACCCATCTGGGGGCAACAGGCAGATTCCGACACTTTTCCACCTTAGGGGCCTGCATTAGTCTGTCATGTGTGGCGCTAAGAGCAGATTTCAGAGCAGGTGTGTGTGTGTGTGTGTGTGGAAAAGCTCAGCCTTGTCAAATGTGACCCACTGGACTGTCCCCAGCTCCCAGAAAATCACATGTCTAGAAACTGAGCAGCATATTCTCTCTTCTTCTCTCTTTGCCCATACTTATGGGCTTTGTAATTTTTTGTTTTATTTTGTTTTGGGGATATACTCAGTTATATACTCCTGACTCTGCACTAAGGATTCACTCCTGGAAATGCTCAGGGGACCATCAGATGCCAGGGATCGACCTGGATTGGCCACATGCAAAACAAATATGCTACTCTCTGTGCTATTACTCTGGTCCCAAGTTTAGAGTCCAAACATTAATGTGGAGCTCAGGTTCTAGCCCTATGTTACCTAGTCTCTCAACACCTCCTGAAGTGACTGAACCTAAAAATAATCTTTTTTTTTCTTTGGTTTTTGGGTCACACTGGGTAGCGCTCAGGGGCTACTCCTGGCTCTAAGCTCAGAAATCGCTCCTGGTAGGCTCAGGGGACTATATGGAATGCTGGGATTTGAACCACCATCCTTCTGCATGCAAGGCAAATGCTTTACCTCCATGCTATCTCTCCAGCCCCTAAAAATAATCTTTTTTTTTTTTTTTGGTTTTTGGGTCACACCCGGCAGCCCTCAGGGGTTACTCCTGGCTCTATGCTCAGAAATCGCTCCTGGCAGGCACAGGGGACCATATGGGATGCCGGGATTTGAACCACCAACCTTCTGCCTGAAAGGCAAACGCCTTACCTCCATGATATCTTTCCAGCTACTAAAAATAATCTTAATGCCAAGTTCTTAGAATGGAATTCCTCTTGCTGATATATGAGGGCCCCTCCTTGATACCCAATCTGGTTCCCCTCATAATGTGGTCAGGGGATATTTCCAGGTACTTCTCAGTGTAGGACAAGGCCACTCAATCTCATCAATGTTTGGAGGTATTTGCAGGCATCTCTGGCTTTGTAGCTCTTGATGCTTTTGGAGTCTGGGGAAAGTTGGTGACTGGGGGCAGGCATAGGCTGAGCCAGCTCTAACCCTGTCCCCATTGTCTAGGAAATGAACATCCAGCAGCTCACGGGCTACCGGAAGAGCGTCATGTCCTTGGCTGAGGCGGGCAAACTCTACCGCAAGGACCTGGAGATCGTGCTCTGCAGTGAGCCCCCAGTGTAGAGGGGCGGGCATGGGGCTGCTCCCGCCTCCCCAGCCCTACCCTGCCACCCTGCCACTCCCCATTCCACAGCCCCTCGCAACCTGCAGCCTGCAGCACAGGAGATGAGAGAGGGGAGTTAAGGATGGAGTCCCCACATGCCCATGACTGCCACCCGGCTCCACCTGCCTGAGGGGTCACCAGTTGCTTGGAAGGTTGAGTGGGGGGTGCAGGGGGCTCCCCTAATCTCTCCATGACAGTGCATGAGCTCGTTCGCTGTGATTTCGAGTCCCACATCCAACAGACTGAGCCCTCCCTGTCAGTCCCCTTCCCACCCAACCTGCTAGCCATGTAGTGCGTCCTCTTTAAAATTCCTCTTGGAGGGGGTGGCCTCCCTTCCCCTGTCTTCCCAACTCTGTGCTCCTTTCCTCTTGGGGTTTCTCATCTTCTTGTTTACCAAAGAAGAGTTTACAGACAATAAACGGAAGCTTACCCACTTGGGTTGGTCTCTGCCAAGAGAGATTCTGAGGGGAGGAGAGATTGTCCCTCTGGAAACCAGGATGGTGCTTGTACCAGTCATATAGGGTGCACTAACCAGAAGCTGGGGCTCTGGTTAGAGCTCAGGTTCTGCTGTGGTCCTGCTCAGATCTACACACCCATTTCCCCAGCACTCTCACCTTCTCGGTTTTGTTTCTCCTCCCTTGCTGGGGGGCTTTCAGAAGGCTCAAGGTGAAGGTATTCCATATCTCTTGGATGACTAGATGTAGAGCTGGGATGGGATCACAGGTCAGGTGTGTTGAATTAAGTAATAAAAAAGCCCTTTGGATGGAGCTTGGATGGAGGTGGGATGGTGATGGAGGCCTTTCTCCTCCAGCTCAGGACCACATGGCTCCACCTTCTCCATCAGCTGGCGGGTCTGCAAGTTCAGGTGATTGCTTCGGGTAAAAAACTCACATGTGGGGGGGAGGGAGGGACTCACATGCAGTCAGGCTTCTTCAGGAAATATCAGCTTTATTTTCCCTGGCCAACATGTGTGACCTATAATCTTAAACCTATTTAAACATGGTCTTGTCAGCTTGCCCTGCGTCTTAGCTTCCTTCAGTCATCTCTTCTGCTACCTTCTCCATTCTCCATCCAGCCAAATCTCTTAAGACCCCTCCCAGAAATGGGAGGTCTATTAGCAGGTAAGGTTACACCGGAGGAAACGGGGGTGTGGTTACACAGGTGCGTGTTCTTTGTAGTGGAAAATTCCAGTGAGCTTGGTGGGTATCACCAACCAGTGCTCCTGGCCTGCCAGAGCACAACCAACCCCTCATCAGGGACCTCTTGGCTCAGGCCCATGTGCCTTTTTAAAAGGCAGATCTCAGAGCTCCAGAAAGGTGGTCAGCAAGGGGCAGGGAGGGTGAAGGGGGAGCTGCCCCCAGCTTCTGGGGAAGGAGCCACTAGGGGCAGACTTCATTAGGTGGAGTGAAGACAGGGACGGGATGGAGGCACCTAGAAAAACTGACTATTCAAAGTTCTAGCACACTGGGAAGGGTGGTTTTGGAGAGGAGTAAGATAAAGAGGTCAGTGGGGCTGATAGCTAGAAGAGTGCTGGAGGCTGGTACATGTCCAGGGCAGCCATAGCGAGGTGAGGCCAGAGAAACGATGGCCCACAGTGCTCTGGAGGTCAGGATGGTAGGATGGATAGACATGCTAGCACTGAGTACCACTCCAGACCTTCGCAAAGGGCTGGGGAGGTTGGGGTATAGTGGGAGAGGGTAACACTAGACAGGCTTCATTATCAGGGTCACCAGGGTGGAGAGGGGCAGGTTTGGGGTGCAGAGAAGAGCCAGGAGCAGGAGTACGTGACTGGGGTGATCAGTGTCTCTGCTGGGTGGCATTGAAGCAAACAGCCAGCATGTCCTCATCCTCGGGTGTAGAAGACCAGAACTGGGTGCCAAGGACACTGAAGTGAAATGGGGAACCTGATTCCCCAGGGGACAGAATGGACTCTAAAGATGAGAAAATTATTGAGGGATCAGGAAGCACTGAGACCCCAGACCTAACTTGGGGTGACTCTTGGGTAGATGGAAGAAAAACAAGACCATCAGGGCAGAAGCCACAGAAAGCTTCTTTCCTTCCCTCAGGGCTCATCCCTGACCCTGACAATGCCTGTGTACAGTGACATTCAGAACCCCAGTTTCCATGTAACCAGGAGGCTATAAAATACACGGTCCTTGGGGCTGGAGCAATAATGCAACAGGTAGTGTGTTTGCCTTGCACACAGCAGATATGTTCTCCTAAGCCTGCCAGGAGTGACTTCTGAATGCAGGTCCAGGAGTAACCCCTGAGCATCACCGAGTATGGATCCAAAACAAAATGAAAATATGGTTCAGTACAGATCAGCAAGCCCAGCACCCCTCCCTGCAACTGGAGGCTGGCAAGTCTTTGTTGGGTTCATCCAGTCCAGGAACCAAAGCTAGAGGAATTGACCCACAGCCAGAGATTGCTCAAGGCCCACACAGCCCCTGCCAGGCTGGCTTTGCTTCCTATGATTCTCTGATCAGAATAATATGTTGTTGTTGTTGTTGTTTGGGGGAGCCACACCCAGTAGCACTCAGGGGTTATTCCTGGCTCTGCATTCAAATTATTCCTGGCAGGCTCAGGGGACTATATGGGATGCATGTGGATTGGCCACATGCAAGGCAAATGGCCTACCTGCTGTGCTATCACTCCAGTCCCACATTTGTTTTCACTTTTTGTGGAGTTGGGGCCAACCCCAGCAGTGCTCAGAGATGACTCCTGGATCTGTACTTCAGAAGCATCCTTGGAGGGGCTGAAATTTGAGGTGGGGAGATTGTTTGTGGCTCCAGCAAGAATTCTTGTGACCCCTATACTCTTTGTATTCTCTCTTTATGCTCTGTTCTCTCTGTACTCTCTGTATGTTCTGTACTCCCTCCCCTCCTCTCTCTTCCTTCTCCCCCATCCTTCCCCACTCTCCCACCTCTCTCTCCTTCCCTCTCCCCTCCTTTCTCTTCTCCCCTCCCCTCCCATTCTTCTCTCTCTCCCCTCTCTCCCCCTCTTCCCCTCCTTCACTTCTCTTCTACCCTCTCTCTCCCTTTTCCCCTCCCTCTCCCCCTTCCTCTACCCTTCCCTCTCCCCTTCTCTCTCTCCCTCTATCTCTATCTCTCTCACTCACTCACACACACACACACACACACACACACACACACACACACACAACTGAACACATGTTGATGCTGCTCTTCCCACTGGATGACATTTCCACTCATACACCTTGTTACTCAGTGGTTGGAAACATCTTTGAATGTATTACCTTGGATTGGAGTTTTGATTTAACACCCCAACTGGAAGACAGCTCTCAAGGTGACATGCTCACCCCCAAAGCTGCTCAGCACAACCTTCTGTCCCTATCACATACCCCTCAGCTCCCTGGAAGGTGTCCTGAGCCCGGGTTTAGTGAAGACACTATCTGGGAAGCAAAGACTCAGGCTTCTCCTGGGCTGGCTCCCAAGAAGGGCCTACGGCCAGAATCTGGGTGGCTCCTGCAATGTGTGATATGACCAGGGCACAGAAGGCCTGAGTGATGCCAGGACAAAAAGTGGCAGGGCCCCTGCCACTTTTCAAGCAAGAAGCATCTAGAAGTGGGGAAAGGTGGGTAGACACTCTGCCTCTAAGCCTGCAGGAGCCCCCACATTGGGCTGGGGATTCACGCCATAGCCTGAGTGACTCTCTACCATTTCCTATCGCAAAGGTTGTGGAAAGTTGCACCGGCAGCCACAGACAGTGCACACACGGGCTTCTAGAAATATCTCATCCCGGTTCTCTGTGCCACTGTGGCTCCCTCAGAGCAGCCCTGCTGGCCTGAGCAGCTCAGTTGAAAACCTGGGCCTCAGTGGAACCCCTGTGGCACCATCAGTGACTGCCTCCTCCATGCGTGGATTCAGCTTGGGCTCACAGTGGGTGAACCTAGCTACCTCTACTGCCTTTGATATAGGAGACTGGAACCCAAAAAAGGCAGGCCTGGACCCCTTGCACCCCATAAGATAGCCATACACCCCCGAGAGTAAGGTTGGGAAAAGCCAGGACAGGCCTCTGGGAAAGCATAAGTTCCACCCAAATATAGTGAGGGACACCAGTGACAGTGACATCTCCACATGCTTTATTTCCATCATACAAGTGGCATGTTGGATAGTAGGTGACAGGGAGCTGAAGACAAGCACTCCCCTCACAGACAAAAGCTTCCCAACAACAGCCATTTAACAGAAAACCAGCAGCCGCCCCCATTCCACCCCCCCCCACACACACACACAGTGTTTTCCCGCTTTCTCCAGTTAATAATGCCTTTTAGCTGCCGCCACCAGCTGCCAGGCCAGAGTGAGTCCTGGGGCCAAGGAGATGCTCAGGACTCAGGGGCCCATGCCTGATGCACAGGGCCCCAAGTTCTGGCCTGAGCACTGTAGCACTACACAAGTCTCTCCCCCCACCCTCACCTGAATCTCCAGGTTTAACCCTCAAGACCCCCAAGCACTGCTTTGAACACTCCTGGTGCCCAAGGCACAAACACTACCAAAAAGCCCTAAGCACTGCTGAGGCCGCCTTCCCCCAAAATCCAGTTTTAAAAGTTTCAAGTCCCTCCACCCTTTCCCCTCACTGTCTTTGACCCTAGGCACTGATAATTACTTGCAGAGAAGTCAGATCAGAACAGTGGACCCCATGGACCCATGACTGCTGCTGTATCATGGGAGATGCCTTAGAATGGAGCAGGTGTGGGAGAAACTCCGGAGCCTCCAAAGCTGACTGGGCCACAGCAGGAGGTCTCTGCCAATTATTCTGTCTCACCATGTCAGAATACAGGGGTCCACCCAGAGTCCTCTCCTAAGACTTGAGCTGAACATTCACACACACATACCCCAGGTGTGGGGATGAGGATCAACCCGCTAGCTAGCAGGACCTTCCTTCAACAGTTCCCAATGAGAGCCAATGAAACAGAGCCATGTAACCTCGGTACTTCCACACAAAACAAAACCCCTCCCTGCCTCTCATCCTCTCTTTTAACAAGGCCAGAAAAGTACCAGCCTTGTGACTTTGCAGGGACTTCCCTCCCCCAACCCCTTAAAAATCCCCTTCCCTAGTGTCTTTTCGTTCCTTAGTTAAAAAAAAAAAGAAAGAAAGAAACTGCTCATGGGAAGGGTGAGAGGAAACACCCCACAAATGAAATGATCATGGGGATCATAGACAAGACGGGAAGGGAGGACGGGATCCATTACCCAGCTTACTGCTAGCATGGCCATCCCACTATCTTCAAAATAGATAGGAAGTAATCCCCTGGGCCATGTAAGCAAAACTTTCACCTGCTTTAGAACCATGCCACCACCATCCCCAATGCCATCCCCTGGCTCCTACAGCCCCTTTCACCTCTTGCTTAGCACCAGCATAAAATCCATATCCAAAACCATATGGCTTGTCCCTCCTACAGAAAGATCTTCTACTGCCGCCTTGGGACATGAGTCCTCAGCTAGAGGTTGCCTGAAGCCTCAGTATATCCCCTTTCCACCCCCCACTTCTTCATCTTACTTTTCATCTTTGTCCAAATGTAAACAAGAGTGGGGCAGGTCTCCCTCCAAAATGTTGCAAACATCCCAGAAGCCACCTTTACAGATTAAAAATACCCTAGGAAACCCAGTGATCTGAGCAGCAAGAAACATTTGACAAGAAATAGACCTCAAAATATTGAAAACATAGGCATGTGAGGAAATTGGATACAAGCACTCATAGAAGTGAAAAGGGTTGAAATAAACCAAATTTCCATCAACTGGTGAAATTACGCAGGGGTGACATCACGTTTTCGATGGAAGCATAAATGCGTCCAAACTTGATTAAGTCTCAGTATAAGCTTTAGAACTCAAAAAAGCATTACCCTCAAAAGGCTAGGTGGTTTATAATCCCATTTATATGAAATATCCAAAAATAGGTAAATCCCAAAGGAAAGAAAATGGGGCTTGAGAGGCAGGGGATAGGTGGCAGGAAGCAGGTACGAAGCTGTGACATCATTTCAAAGATGTTCTGGAATGGACTTAGATAGTGGCAATAGTTGCACAACCTAATGATATACAGGAACCACTGGCATCAGGGCCTAAGACACAGCCATACCACACCACCACCACCACCACCACCACCACCACCACCACCACCACCACCACCAAGTCTCTGTGGGTAATTTGGACTCTGAAAATAAGCCAAGCAGGAAAGGGCTGCTTCCTAGAACAACATAAGTGACCTGTGTAAGTTTTCAGTCCTGGATTCACAACTCTGTTACTTCAAGGGCAAACAAATCAGCACCAAGCACAGCTTTCAGCAGGACCCAGATTTTTCTGACGTCAAGAACTCTTGATTTGCATGCACTGAGACCTGAGCAAACTTGACTATAATCTAACTCATTTCCCTGTGAGCGAGCAGTCCCCTTCCTACCACTATCCAGGTGTCAGAAAGGCACCAAGCTCAGTCCCTTCAGGTGTCCTTCTTGTGCTTGGAATCCAACTGAGCCCAGACTGCTGGCTGGGAGAGGAAAAGTCTGTGGGCTCCAAGCTACTTTCATAATAAGGCTAACATGCTATTTTCATTAACAGCCCTGAAGTGGATAGGTCCCCTTTCCCAGGGTCTCTACTACAGACTAAATAAATGATAGCTCCTCAAAGAACACTAGCACCTGAGAAAGGAGGGCAGAAGAAAAAACAGGCTGCCGTTTTCCACACAAATTAGCCACGGGGTTCCATTGAAAACCAGGTCTACGACTATGTCTATAACAGCATCTCAATATCGGAGAAAGGGCACCAGCAGAGTACCCAGCAGAGAGACCCCAGCTGATGGCCCTCCCAGAGGAAAGGAAGAAGGTGCCGGGCTTGGGCGAGGTCCCTCCACGGGGGGAGGAGGGAGTGCTGCTTATCACAAAGGAGAAAGAGCAGAAGCTGCTTGAGGAGTGAAAATGAACAAGTCAACACCCCCCAAAACACATCAGAAAGCAAGTGAGGGCCGAGGATGAACTCTTAGGAAGGGCAGGGAGGGTGAGATTGCAGAGCTGAAAAAAAGATCTTTTCTTTTTATTTTTTAAATTTGATTCTTTATTTTTTAAATTAAAAAAAATTTTTTAATTAAACCGGGACACCGGCTTGGCCCGGCGGGACCCTCCCCCGACTCACACCGGTGCGGGGGAGAAAGAAGCAAAGCGAGGGGCCCACCCGCTGGCCTAGTGAGAAGATTGGCCGCATTTGCCAGGAATGTCCATCTCTTAGGCCCGGCCCAGGAGAGCGCGACACCACCACATGGATCAGAGAAGCAAAGATCTGGAAAGAAAATATGCTCAAGAACAGCACTTGCGGGCCCGGAGAAATAGCACAGCAGTGTTTGCCTTGCAAGCAGCCGATCCAGGACCAAAGGTGGTTGGTTCGAATCCCGGTGTCCCATATGGTCCCCCGTGCCTGCCAGGAGCTATTTCTGAGCAGACAGCCAGGAGTAACCCCTGAGCACCACTGGGTGTGCCCAAAACCCAAAAAAAAAAAAAAGAAAAAAAAAAAAAGAACAGCACTTGCCCGCTGCAGGCCTGCCTTTCGGGGACGCATCACAGCTGAAACCAGAGTTCTTCATCCAAGGCCTAGAAGGCCACAAATTCTGAAGAGCTGAAGCAGAGAGTCGAAGCAATATCCACCCTGTCCTCAATCAATCCCTGCCCCAAGGACAAATAAGCCCCCCCAGACTCATCCCCCCCTTCCCAGTCAGGAAGACACTGAATACTAGAACGAGGAAACAAACTCAAACTCAGTCCCATGGCATCATCACAACCCAGGAGGTGAGTCGCTTTCAATGGTGGTTTGGGGATATTGATATTCTCCACAGGCCCTATCCACCCTCCTGGCTTGCTACCCCCTGCGCCTCAGCAGAGGTGGTTCTAAAACCCCCAACCCAGAAGTGTTCCCCGTCCCCACAAACCTCAGAAGGCCAATATGAGCTGAGGCATATTGGGCACTTGCAGGCTCAAGAAAGTGTTTGGAGAAAATAAAAAATGGTGCCAGACAGATGACTGGACAATTCAGTCATGCACAGAAATAAGGAAAGTCATATAGACCCAATGACAGGAAAGCAGAATCTTCCCAACTCCAGCCTGGTGGGGCCTTCAGGTAAGAACTTGTGTGACAAGAGCTTCCATACTTAAGACACTCCTGTAGGGGGTATTGCCCACCTCACCACCAATCCCTTCTCTCTCCTCTCCAGGCCTCTGCCTACACAATGCTACCAGAAGCAGGCTAGGGGACACGGGACAGAGGGCAACAGTACAGATTCAAGATAAGGAAAGTATACAATGGACAGAGAACAATGGAGAGAAGAGACCAGGCAGTCCCACAATGTAGGCAGACAGCACGGGACAGGCCTAGGGCATTATCACCTGGATCAGGGATGGGAGTATAGATGGGGGAGAGGGGCAAAGCAGCGTGAGTGAGCTCAGAAAAATGGAAAACCTGGACAGTGGAAGGATCCAGACTCATCTACAGTCATACCATAAATGTCTACTTCTCTTGAAATAATGGTTGAGAGCTATAGAACAGCAGGTAGGATGCTGGCCTTGCATGTGGCCTTCCATCCCTGGCACCCCAGATGGCTCCCCCAAGACCTGCCCAGGAATATTCCCTAAGCATCACTAGGTATGACTGCACCTCCCTCCACTCCACTCCATATGCACAAGAGGAAAAGAAGATTCCAGGCTTGGGCGAGGTCCCACTGGGAACATCGTTACACCACTTACCACAAAAGGAGAAGCAGCAGAAGCTGCTAGATATGTATAACTAAGGCAGAACCTACCCCCAATCACCCACACACACCACAACACAACACAACACAACAAAAAACATGCTAAAACAAGCAAGGGCTGAGGGTTAGGGTGGATCCTCAGGAAGGAGGGTGAGATGGCAGAGCCTGAGAAAAGCTCTTGTGGGGAAAAAAACGCTGGAAAACTGCACAGCACTTGACTGCAGCCAACTCTGTCTGAAATTTTAAACCGCAATCCAAGACACACCGTGGCAGGGATGTGAGTTCTTTAGCAAACAGGGACCCCCAGAACAGCTCCAAAAAGCAAGCAAATGTCACAAATGTCCTAAACTTCTCCCTGCCCACAGTTCCTGCTGTATCAGCCCTTCTCTGATTCTCAGTGGCACTCTTGCTTCCAGCATCACTCACTTCTGTGCACTCCACTCTATGGAGAGGTACACCCAGACCCCCTAGCCCTTCTATGATTTCTGTGATCACACCCAAGATGAGGCCACTGGGAATAAAAATGTTCTTTGCTGGCTCTAGAAAACTATATTTTCTCTCCAGAAAGAAGGTGTAAGCGGCCATCTCAAATTTGGGGAGTTGAGGCAGCTGGTGGGAGCAGAGGCACCACTGCAGACCCTCCTGGCTTGTCTCTCTTTGTTAAGGCCTATCACACACAGGGGAGAAGCAGGGAGGTCAGGGCACCTGCTGCCCCAGTGCCAGTCGAGGGGAACTGATCAGCCTTGGCCATGGTCCTCACCCTGGCTCTTGCAGAGAGATTGATGGCACACACACACATCCCTCCATGTGTGGAATACACTAGTGGAGAGAAAAACACCTAGTAGCAGCCAATAAAAGGGGTCTATTTTTTTTTAGAAGGTCCCTGGCTAACTGCCATTGGCTACCAGTTGGCCAAGGTATAAAAGCCTCTAGAGTTCATCACTGGTGGCTGAACTGCCTCTACTCCACTTGCTGCTGTTTCCTACAGATTTTGGATCCTGGGGCCGGCGAGGTGGCGCTCGAGGTAAGGTGTCTGCCTTGCAAGCGCTAGCCAAGGAAGGACTGCGGTTTGATCCCCCAGCATCCCATATGGTCCCCCAAGCCAGGGGCAATTTCTGAGCGCTTAGCCAGGAGTAACCCCTGAACATCAAACAGGTGTGGCCTGAAAAACCAAAAAATAATTTAAAAAAATATTTTAGATCATCTTGCCTCCTCTTGCCTGTTAACTTACCTGGCCCTCTTATCTGACCTTACCCTAATTCCCAAACCCAGCGTGTGCACTCTGCTTTTCTCTCTCTCTCTCTCCCCCTCTTTTGGCCCAAGAGTTTGTCATAAGGCCCCTGGCCTCTCTACCCTGCCCTGTTCTATTTATTAAATGAGATTTCAAGAAAAACTTCTTGTCAGAGTTTTGCCTGCTCAGCCTCTAGCAGGCTAAAGCCCCTGGCAGTTGGGAGGACTCCACTACTGTGGGAACAAAGTGCAGGATCCCCAGTCCTGAGCTCCACATTCTCGGGGGTACCACTGGCACCCCGCCCCATGGCTGCCATATTCCCATGGGAAAGCAGAATCTTCCCAACTCCAGCTTGGTGGGGCCTTCAGGTAAAAACTTGTGTGACAAGAACTTCCATACTTCTTAAGGCACTTCTGTAAGGGTATTGCCCACCCTGCCACCAATCCCTTCTCTCGAGGCCTTTGCCTACACAATGCTACCAGAGGCAGATGCCAGTGGGACCCAGTTCCCAGAATGCCAGTATGCAGAACCCCAGAAGGGACTCAGCTGACCACATTCCAGGCTACTGCCAAAAGCTTGACCCTGTGCAGAATCTTAAGTCTGGAGTCACTGACTGGATCCCCCAATCCCAAGGATGTGGGGAGTCCAGCCCAGCCACACCCTGCCCTGCCCTCCAGAGAACACTAAATGCTCCTCTCTCTTGTTGCCTGCCCATAGCCTCTCCAAAGTGTGCACTAAGTAGCAGCACCCCTAACACTGGGAACCTAGAAAGGCCTGAGCCCTAGCTCCGGGGTCACCCTCACCCCACTCCTTAGAAGCACCCTTTTGCCCCTCTGCAGGGTTTTGCCATTCTGGCCTTTAAGTAATGAAGTAAGGAAAGGGAACCAAGTGGGCTTTGTCTAGAAGGCAATTCATCATTTACGGGGGAAAGTGGGAGTAGGAACTGCAAAGACTTGCCACCCACACCCCAGCTGCCTCTCAGATGCCCCAGTACCACTGTCTGCAGGCCCACAGCCTCCTAAACAGTTGTGGGGAGGGTTGGGGGGGGGTCATGAGTACCACAAAGGCCTTCCAATTGTCCACATCTTGTCCCTTTTCTTGGTCTTTCCCTGAACGAGTAACTACCTGAATGGGGGTCAAGGGAGCACAGGAAATACATTCATGTCAACACAAGATTCCCTGAGTCTACCCCTGCTCCCCTCCAGAGCACTAAGATTCCACCCCAATGCCTTGGGTGGGGGTGGGGTCCCTGGAAAGCCTCTTGGTGTTCCAAGAGAAAGACATAGAACTAGAAGGACCTGAGCTTCAGTCCCAGCAGTGGTAGCCCGTTTGAGTGCCAGTCATTTATCAAATGGGGTCGGGCCTTCGGGTTCTCCACAGTTTTGAGAGCCCTCAGCCCCAACATCACCCTTCGCTGGCATCGCCTCAAGAGGCTGCCTCGAATCCCCTCATGGCAGACAGAAGACACGTCTGTTGCCTAAGAAGCCCTGCAGAAGGACACTGTCCCGTCCCCTCTTGGGGAACATTTGCCAATGTCAGGAGACATTTTTCATGGTCGAAACTAGGGCCTGGACTCCTGGGGAGTGGAGGTGAAGGTGAGGCCAAGGGTTCTACTTTACAAACCATGTAATACACACGACAGCCTGAAGACAAAAAATTGTCTGGCCCCAAATGTCAAATAGTGGTGAGGCAGATAAAACTTGGTCTAGCAGGGACTGCGTACCCCCACCTCTTTGGGGGTGACTAAACGTGGTAGTCCTCAGAGCAGGCATGGTGGACATACACATGAGCTGGGGACAAAGCCAGGGCTGGAAGCACTATATCAGGAAATTCCTTTCTCAGGAGGAAGTGCTGTTTCTTTATCCTAAGGTGGGAAACTGCTTGCTTTGCTCTCATGACCAGTCAACTTGATTCAACTTGATCCACAAGTACCAGCAGAGACAGGGGTGTTAAGAGATGGTGAGAACTTTCCTAATGTCACCCAACTAGCATGCAAGGCACTGGAACCCTCATCTGCCTTTCCTTCTACTACTTGAGCGCCTCTTTAGGCCTCTACCACAGGGAGGAGCAGCCACCCAGGTGACCGGCCAGACTTCTTCGCTGGTGCCCACTGAACTAACCCACAGCGCTCTCCCAGAAGATGTGGGCGCAAGGGTGGTAGGCCTGGTCCCCCTGCTCATGCCAAGTTCCCAGCAGGCAACTTTTCCTCCACTTAATATCTCTCAGGCTCTCTGGATCTCACTGGTTTTGTTTCCTAGCATTAGTCCACTCAAGGACCAGGCAGCCCAGAAGTCCTATGGAAGCCAACATTATACTTTTCCCCCACGGCCGGGACTGACATGCGCCAGGCTTGGACAGGTCATCATCTGTGGCAGAGGCGACTCATCCTCTGCCTTCATCTCTTGCCTCTCGCTGGACAATCGTCAGGTTGCTGTGGAACCTGCCCAGCATCTCTGTCCTTGGAGAACCTATGACAATTAAGAAACTGCCTTTAACCTCACTTTGTCAGGGCACATTCATTCTTCTCAGGGTGAATGCCCATAACTCAAGTCCTTATTCCCTGCCATCTTCACAACCTGATCAGATAACAGGCCAGAGAACACACACAGGAGCCAGGCAGTTTGCCCTTGCCCCGCATGTGGCTGGCCTTAGTTCAATCAAACCCTACACTGCAGAGGGTCCACTAGCCCCAGCCAGGAGAGACCTTTGTGCACTGTCAGGTCTGGCATCAAAACCAATGAAAAGAACAGACCTGACAGGTGTCACTCCCATTTGTTCTCTGGACACCAGACTGTTTCAAAGGTCGAAATGTGATTCTAAAGCTCAACAGCTGAGCTCTCTCCACCCCTCTGGTCCTTGCCTGACAGCACAGGTCCCCAAGCCCGCAGAAAACTTTGGCCTCTCCCTTCTCAAGGATGAAAACCCAGGGCATGAGCCAGGATTGGTTTTAAATCAAATAACTGGGGCGAGAGCACAGCAGAGAGGTGGAGCTGGACTTGTACATGGCTAACCTGGGTTTGATCCCTAGTATCCCATCTGGTTCTGGCCCCCCCAGCCTGCCAGGAATAACCCGAGCACTGCCAGGTGCACCCCAAAAATGAAAAGCAAAAAGAAAATAATCTGGCCATGGGTGAACTGACCACCTGGCAGCACATGTGGTGACAAAGCATCATCAACACTAGTCTTCTTGGCTGCCCCTGGTAGTCTCTACACCTTCGTCCACCCGACTTCCGGCAGCTCCTTCAGATGCCACAGAGTGAAACATCTTTTTTTTTTTTTTTTGGATTTTTGGGCCACACCCGGCGGTGCTCAGGGGTTACTCCTGGCTGTCTGCTCAGAAATAGCTCCGGGCAGGCACGGGCGACCACATGGGACACCAGGATTCGATCCAACCACCTTAGGTCCTGGATTGGCTGCTTGCAAGGCAAACACCGATGTGCTATCTGTGCTATCTCTCCGGGCCCAAACATCTTCTATCCTCTCCTCGTACCTGCTGGGAGCTCTGCTGGCCACAGAGCACGAAGCACTCCCTCGCTTAGTTAATCCTCTCTTGACTGAAGAACCTGCAAAGCTGATCTCTGACATTCCCTGGGGGTGGCTGCAGACCACCCTCACCTGGTCCCCTGATACCCGGTCAATAGCCCAGCCCAGGAGGCAGCACTATGATTGCTTCTGCCCAAGCTCAAACACGGACTCAACTGAGGAGTCTCACCCTACCCCCTCCCCAGTCCAATTCAACTGGCTTTCGAGGTTCTACTCTGTCCCCCAAAGGAAATGGCTTCTCTGATAAGAGGTGAGGAGGACAAACCAGACTGAGGACCCCAGAACGAGACCTGAGGAGATCTTGACAGGTAGGTCAGACACCATCACATCTACTCACCTGGAGCTCCTGAGCAAAGCAGACTTGTCGGGACCTGCCTCCATGGAACAGATTAGCACACACATTTGCACCATCTGCTGAGGGGTTTTATGCACCTCAAGAGTTGGCAAAGCCTGTGGTCAATGCAATAGTACAGCAGTTAAAGACTGCCTTGCACGTAGCTAAGCTAGGTTCTATCCCTGGCACCCCATCTGGTCCCCTGACCACTACCAGGCATAAACCCTAAGCACTGTTGGGCGTGGTCCCAAAACAAGAAAATTAGTGTCGCTTGGCCCTGGGAACTAGAAGGGAACATTGGGAGGAAGATTCTTGTCTTAAGCCTGGGGTTCAGTTTAGGGAGTAAAGCCTGGGCCAGGGAGAAGAGCCCCTGGCTAGGGCAGCATATCAGCACAGATCCTTCTGATCAGTGCTTCTTCTCCCCAGCACCTGTATGCACCCCTCACTCGGGTCCCCAGCAGCCCAGCTGAGATATTTCCATCCCCTGTCAGGACACACACAGGACAGCAGCCAAGTACAATCTGTCACCTAGGACCACACAGAAGCCCCATCTCCAAATCTAGGGAGATAAGGGAGGTGGCAGGAACAGATTCACAGCCAGGTAGCTTCTTACAGGCTAGTGGGAGTCTGAAGCCCTCCAAGAAAGTAAGTTTTCTCAGTGCAGGAGAAAGGACAGCAGGCAGCTACATATATGGATAATGCCCTGAAAGAAGAGAATTTCTGGGGCTGGATAGTTCAGGCCACAGCCTAAAGACCTTCCAGAGCTCAGAAGGTGTCTAAACCGGGGGTGGAAGGGGTGGGCCTTGGTAAGCCAGGTAGAGGAGCACTCTGGAGCTGGGTTCTTTCCTCTCAGGGACTCTGGCATCAGGCAGTTCAAGATCCTCGGAGGTGGTGAGGCCAGCTTAACCTCAGAGCCACTGAAATCTAAGGTCTGGATGGGGAGAGGAAAAGTTCAAATTCTCCTCTCTCTTTTTATTTTTTTGGTTTTTGGGGTCACACCCATTTGACGCTCAGGGGTTACTCCTGGCTATGAGCTCAGAAATTGCTCCTGGCTTGGGGGGGGGACACTATATAGGATGCCAGTGGATGTAACTGGGGTCCGTTCCAGGCTAGCCCTTGCAAGGCAGAAGCCTTACCTCTAGTGCCACTACTCTGGCCCCAAATTCTCTTCTCACTGCTCTAAACTTGTTACAGGGTCCACTGGGGGGGGGGGAGGGACAAGTTCCAGAGATAACAGTGTGGGCACTCATTCCCCCATGTGTTGTCCAACCAGAGCCTCCACTCTGCTTCCAAACACCGGCTTACTTGTCCTCCCCTCTCCCACCGACACAGCGGAGTGCCATTGTTACCTCTGAGAGCTTTGGCCTTGCTGAACCTTGTGTTTCTGAGCCACAGCAAATAGGGGAGCCTTGCTGAGTACTGCACACATGGAACCCTCCAAACATGTCTCAGGGTTCCCCATTCCAATTAAAGAAAAGGAAGCCCCAGGACAGTACCCGGAGCCAGCTAGAATATTGCACCAAGCATCCCTAAAACCACCCACCAAGTTCCTCCTAGATCTTCACCCACCACACCCTGCTTCCCTACTTTGGTATTCTCCTGACCTTTGGGAGTCCTGGAGAGAGGTCTCGAGTCTTTGTTTGGGACCTTCCTCTGTTCTGTTCAGCCCATGTTCAAGAGTGGATATCTGTGGGAGGAGGCACAAAAACCTGCAGTGTGATGAGAGAGAGCCCTTGGTTTATACTCACCAGAGGGCTAGATTCCTCTACTCCTTTCTGTGCTGGAGATCCCAACTGTGGGATCCTGGGCAGAACATAGTCTCCAGGTAACCTCGAAGAGTGAGAACAGAATTTATCCGGGGTGTTCTCTCAGAGCACAAGGTCTTGGCCCTAATAGAGGGCATACCTGGGAGATGAGGACCCTCATTCTCCCGCATCAGAGGCCCCTTCAACCATCCTCTGGACTCAACCCCGAAAAAGCCACCCTTCCCTGCTCACAGCTGAAATTGCCTTAGATCATTCTCTCCCTCCCCACCCCACCACATTTCAGCTCCTCAAACACTCACACCCCCACCCCACCAGGGCGAGGCAAATCCCAGGGTGCCCCACCCCATCACCCACAAGTCCCAGTTCAGAAACTGTCACCAACCCCTCCACAATAACGGGCAGGCAAAACCCAACTGAACAAATTTTTTTAGAAAATATAAATATGGGAATTTAAAGCAAAAACATGTATCTCACTGGGAGCATTTAAAAAAAAACTGAGCCCAATAGCAGGGGTGCAGAGGTAAAGTTGGGGAGCAATGCCAGCCTGGGGCTGAAGCCAAGATCGCCTATATTAGAGGCATTGCCACTTAAACCTCCCTCCCCCCCTGCCCAGTATCTATCTACAGGGGGTAGGCATTGGGGAAACTTCTGGAATCTTCCCTCCCTTGTCAAAGCAGGGGGTTGGGCATGGCAACTCCCACAGTGCTCCAGCCCTGGTCCTCGCCCCATCTCCTTCCCCAGGGCTCCCCGAAATAGCCCAACCTCAGAGGCCGGCCTTCATCATCTGCCAGCATCTGCATGGCCTGTCCCGCCTGTTCAAGGATGCTCGGATGGTTCTGGGGACTCAGGACTTCAGTGAGACCCCAAGCTCGCAGGGACCTCCGCTGAGCACCCCCAGTCCTACACTCATACAAACTTCTTCGGGGTCTCCACTGCTTCCCAGCTTGCTGCAGCCCGGCTGGCTCTGATGTGAGGCAGTTGCAGACCAAGCACCCCCACCCCACGTGTCTGGTTCCCAACGGTCAACTGTCTCTGCGCAGGCGCAGTCTGAGCTCGCCAACCGCCTCTGCAGAGATCTGGCTTGGCAGCCCCGCCCAGAGACTCCCTGTCCTCTGCTTTCAGCATCTGGGATCCACCGCCCTGGGAAGGCCCGGTGAGCAGATGAGCTGGGAGCACTTTTTTCTGGAGTGTGCAAGATCAGACAGACACCCAGGGGTCTTGGGTACAGCATGCAGAAGCTCTTGGGTTGGGCAGAGAAGGCAGAGCTCATGCTGTGTGGTGGGTGCAGAGTGATGCAGAGTAAAGGACCAATAAACCTGCCCCGGTGAGCAAGCCCAGAACCACAGGGGTTGTATTGCTCACACTTGGATGTACCCATGGCAGTACAGGGACATGTAGGGACAGCAGTAGGGCGCTGACTTTGCCTGCAGGGGACCCTTGGTTTGATTTCAGGCACCACACGCATACACATGGTAAAGCTTCAAATAAATGGTCTATTCAAGCATGTGGTATGTGGGGTGTTTGGGGATGGAACCCCTTCATCTTGTGCCTGCAAAGCAGGTGCTTTACTGTAGAGTGTCCCATTTTCACATCCTGTTTTATAAAAGAGTTGCCTCGTTTCACAAATTCCCTAGTTATATTGCGAGATCACAATATCTTTCAGTTCTCATCAGCACTACTTTTTTTAACCCACCTGGCTGTGCTCAGGGCTTATTCCTGACTCCTGACTCTGCTCTCAGAGATCTCTCTCATGTCAGTACTTCGGTATAAGGCGCCAAGGATAAAATCCAGGTCAATTGTAGTATGAAGCAAGCTTCCTAGCCATTCAACTATTCATCCTGTATATCTTCTTTGGAGAAAGGACTGTTTTGAGTCCTTTGCCCTTTAAAATTTTGTCATTTTGGGGCCAGAGCAGTGGCGCAGGTGGTAGGGCATTTGTCTAGCACACCCTAACCTAGGACAGACTGCAATTTGATCCCCTAGCATCCCATATGGTCTCCCAAGCCAGGGGCAAGATTTCTGTCATAGCCAGGAGTAACCCCTGAATGTCACCAGGTGTGGCCCAAAAACCAAAAAAATTTTTTTGTCATTTTATGGTTTAGTTGCAAGAATTCAATTTATATTTTGGATACAAGTATATAGAAATCAGCAATGTGGTTTGCTAATGCTTTCTTTCAGGCATTCTTTTACTTCTGTCAGTTATCTTTTTTCTTCATATTTGCTTTTTATTTTATTTAACTGAACTTTATTTTTGAAGAAATAAACATGAAAGTGTTTGATCCAACTTCTCTACCTCCTCAGAGATAAGAACTATTCTGATTTTAATCTTCATTAAACCCTGGTTTTCAAAAAATGTGTAAAACACAATGGAAGAACTGATCCTGACAATTGAGTTTGAGGCATAGAAGTTGAAAGGGGAGGGGTATTCAAGACCTGAAGGGAAGGAGGTGAGTGTGTGGGTGAGGGATGTGGTGTTGGAATTCTGTACTTTATAAACCACCATTAGCAGTATTAGAAATCACAAAACCTCAATTAAAAAAATGCTTTACAAGGGGCTGGAGAGATAGCACGGAGATCAGGTGTTTTTTGCCTTGTGTGCAGAAGGCCTGCCAGAAGCATTTTCTGAGCATAGAGCCAGGAGTAACCCCTGAGTGCTCCCGGGTGTGACACAAAAACAAAAACAAAAACAAAAAAAAGAAAAGAAAAGAAAAGAAAAAAGCTTTACAAATAAAAAAATGAGCCTGTGTTAGCCTTTTATTTATTTATTTTTGTTTTTTTTTGTTTTGTTTTGTTTTTTTTTTTTTTTGCGGGGATCACACCCGGCAGCACTCAGGGGTTACTCCTGGCTCTAAGCTCAGAAATCACTCCTGGTAGGCTCAGGGGACCATATGGGATGCCGGGATTCGAACCACCGACCTTCTGCAGGCAAGGCAAACGCCTTACCTCCATGCTATCTCTTCGGCCCCCTGTGTTAGCCTTTTAGAAATGCAATTAGTGGCATTAAGAAAATTCAGACTGGGGCTGGAGAGATAGCACGGAGGTAAGGCATTTGCCTTGCCTGCAGAAGGACAATGGTTCGAATCCCGGCATCCCATATGGTCCCCTGAGCCTGCCAGGATTGATTTCTGAGCATAGAGCCAGAGTAACCCCTGTGTACGGCCAGGTGTGACTCTCCAAAAAATCATACTGGGACAAAAAGATAGTTTCAGCATCTAAGGAGCTAGTCTTGCACATGACTGACCAGGTTCTAGCCCAGTAGCCATATGACCCCTCAAGTGACCCCTGAGTGATCCCTGGAGTGATTCCAGGAGTCATCTCTGAGCACAGATCCAGGAGTAAGCCCCAAATACTTTGGGTGCTGCAAAAAAAGTAAAAAAGAAAATTCATACTGTTGAGTCACGCTCTCGTGATCCATCTCCAGCACTTTATCATGCAAAACTATGCATGATGTTCTGACCATGAAATAGTGACCCCTGCTCAGCACCTAATAACTACTCTTTTGTGTTTTGTCTCATTGAATTAACTAATTTATAATCAATGACCTACACAGTAGATCATGTGGAATGTGTCCCTTTAAAACTGTCTTATTCCATTTAGTCTAATGTCTTAGACAATTCATATTGTAGAATTTTCTGGTTAATAGAGGTGGCGAGGGTAGAGGTAGTGCAAACCCAGGAATCTCAGGGCCCTCTCCTGACTTTTCTCAGCCCCACCTTGTGGGCCAAAATATCCAATGTTCTGGGCAGTGAGGAGGTGCTGGGGACCATGTAGTGCCGAGGATCAAACCCGCAACCCAGAATATAGCAGATGTGCTGAAGTCATCTGTTGTGTATGTAAACATTTTAATGGGATTATTATGTTACTGACCCTACCCTGATCGGTGATTGTGCCCTACCCTAGGGTGTGACCTGGCATTCTGACCCCACCCTAGGGTGGTACCTGATTGCTCCCACCATTGGGTGGTACCTGATTCTGGGGCATAAAAACAAGGGTCTGTGGAAGGCGAGGGGCTTTTTGTCCTGGACCTATCTTAGACCTTTTGGCTTCGGCCTCTTCACGGAATAAAGAGCTGTTTTCTTTGGAAGCCTGACTGCCTGTTGGCTTTCTTCCCATCGCATTCACCTCAGAACCGCCAACTGAACAGGGTAACAGACGTGTGGTCCGAGCTGGAGGAGAAAGGCCTCATCCTCCATCCCTCCATCAGTTAACCTCTTCAGGGGCTGACTTGCAACAGTCATCTAAGCAATCTCTCCAGTTACCCTGCCCCATGTTGTAGAAGAGACTATCATTCTTTCCTCTTTTTAGGCTGAATAACATTACACATACACATAAAATGAGCAAATATGTGCTTGTATGTGCATGTTCACATCTATACACGTGTATCATATGTTCTTGCTCATTGATGGACATTGGGAAGGTGGCCAGTCTCTACCCTCAATGTCCTTTTTCTAACTGGAATTCAGGGGCACCTTATGGCCAGTACCCCAAAGCCTGTCCTGGTAAAGGCTTCATGAACAGGCTTATGCCTTGCCTACAGCCTGCTCACTACTTTCATGAGACTCAGCAGAGATTCTGATAAAGCCTAAAGTTCTCTGTAGTTCTTTAAGAAAAGTGAGCTGGGCCCAGGGCAGTAGTAACACACTTTACAAGGCCTCACAGCCCGGATACAAGGGGATCTCTGACCCCGGTCACTGTCCAGAGTGGGCAGCTTCCTTCTACAGGGAAACAGGAGGCAGCCACCCACCCAGGGGACCTGTGACTTCTGGGGCCTGCACACTGGCCTTGAGCTGAGAGAGGAGGGTACAAAGAATTTAGAGGAGACACCACTCCTTTTGTAGCCTGTGCCCAAGAAGGACACACATTCTGCACTTACGCCCGACAATCTGATGCAATGAGGGTCAAGCTTTGCTGCCTCTTGGCTCTGACACCATTCAGCTACACCCTTTTGTGAGTAGCTCCAGGTTCAGCCACAAACAGCAATATCAGGAGAGAGATCAACCTGGGGCCCCTAAGGGCATGAATTCGGGCGCTGTGGCGCTCTCACAGTCTGAACACAGCCAGACCTGAGATCCCACCAACAGACCTCACAGCTGAGCAACCTACTCTCAGACAGAGGGCAGGTGCCGTAAATTGGCACCAAGGCTTATCTGACCATGAAATAATGACCTCTGCTCAGCACCTAAGAAATACTCTTTTGTGTTCTGTCTCATTGAATTAACTAATTTATAATCAATGATCTACACAGTGGATCACGTGGAATATGATCAAGTGTGGATCATGTGTCAAAGGGCTTATTCCATTTAGATCATTCAGATCTGGCCTTCTCCCAGAGTCTGCTAAAGTGGATGCTGTGAAGTAGGAGCCCCATGGGGCAGGGAGGCCTCAGGTAACACAAGGAATCAGAGGCTTCACCCAGGTTTAGAGTAGAGTAGTGCATGTCTCTTAACTCCTGGAGGGGGGAGGGCACACCCAGAAGCACTCAAGAGTTACTCCTGGCTCTGTTACTCTGAAATGACTCCTGGGAGGGTCCGGAGACCATATGGGATGCCAGGGATAGAACTCAGGTCAGCTGCATGCTAGGCAAATGCCTTATCCACTGTACTATCACTCTGGCCCAAACAACTCCTGGATAGAAACCTGAAAGTCTACATAGTTCCTTCTAGAATGCTCTGCCAATTCCAAGACTTGCCCAAGCCCAAAAAAGTTTCAAACCCAGTGACATCTGGTCTTAAGTCCTTTGCCATCTGGGAAGTAGTTGCCACCTAGTCTATCACCCCACAGAAATGAATCACAGTTTCCATGTTTTTTTTTTTTTTTGCAACTTTATTTTATAAATTTCAAAGGTGCATTTCTCAGAAAGCAGTGGTAGAAAAATAACAAAGGACACATCACCAAACCACAGAATAAAAACCTAGGGGTGGGCCAGCTGTGTGTGGAAGGAGACAGGAGATGGACCCAGGACCTCAGATCAGGGAGAGGAGTGGTAGGCTCTGAGGACTCAGCACACGGGTTCCCTGTGGCAGCCCATGGTACATGACCCTCAGTACAGGAGCTGGTAGACCTTGGCCGTGGTCCCAGAGCCTGTGACCATGTACTGGTTGTCAGAGGACACGTCACAGCACCTGATGTTATCATAACCGTCCTCAATCTGAGGAAAAGCAGCCAAGAGGGACAACATGACGGGCAGGAAATCAGCTCTACCCCCCTCTGTACAACAGCCCTCAGGTCCCCATGGCTCTAGGCCCAAGCATCGAGACTGGCCCTTCCTCCCATACCTTAAACGCCCTCTGAAGAGAAGGTGTCATTAGGCAGTGGACGGTCTCGTCCATCGCTGCTAATAAGAAGTTTCCTGGTAAAGAGAAAAATGGGCAGGCCTGGCCCCGCTGAGGTGAAGGATATGGGAACCCTCTCTCTGCCTCATTTCCCCCAGGCCCAAAGATCAGAGGCACAACCCCCCCCCCCCAATGTCCCCTCATCTCTCTGACCCTTCTATCAGCCCCCAGTTTTGAAGGGATAGACATGAGAACGGTCAAAGAGGCTAAGGGCCTGCAGGCTGGCAGCCCTTCCAAACTCTATGGGGGGACACTCACCACAGGATGCAAACTTGAGACTGCTGCGGCTGACGTATTTCTTCTCCACTCTAACTGTATACTTCTCCTTCCGGTGTGTGTGCAAAATGACGATTTCGCTCATGTTTATGCCCACAAGGATCCACTCCTCATTGGGGTCGTGGGTCATGCTGAGAACCTGTTCCAAAGAAGACACCAGCACTCAAAGCAGCCCTCCTCATACCCTCCCCAGCTCTTGGCACGCCAGCCCTGGGGGTACCTCACGATGGAGCTCGTAATGTTGCAACCTCTGGTAGCTCCTCAGGTCCCAGGAGTACACGCTGGAGTCTTGGTCTCCTGTCCAGAACTGACTGCCCGTGAGATCCACACAGCGTAGCCTATGCATGGGGAGCCGGATTTGCCTGGTGGGGAGATAACTCACGTTCCTGTGCTGCCAGGGGACCTAGAAGTTTTGGGGAGTCCCACCATCCCAGCTCACCTAGTCCCACGGCAGAGAGGGGAGAGTGAGACGCAGAATGACCAGTGGGCATGTCCCACTGTCCCACATGTCCCGAGTCATACCTGATCAGGATTTGATTCTGCAAATCCCAGATCTCAACAAGGCTTTGGGAACAAGTAACACACATCCGGGCATCAGAGGAGAGTGCCAGGGAGCAGCAGATGGGGGAAGCAGAGACCAGCTGGGCACTGATGCGGGGTGTGGGTGCCAAGGCCCAGAGCGTCACTCGCTGGGAGGCCCCCGCTGTGACCATGCTTTGTTCATCAGGAAAGAGCTTGCAGACATAGACAAAGGTTTCGGGGTCGTCCTGGAGGGAGGATCTGGCTTGCACCCCCTTCTCTGCACATGGGGTGTGGGCGTGGCCATCCCCTGCCCCCCATCCCCCAAACCCCCATACCGGGAAGCTGAGGCATGCCTGGGGGCTCTTGGCACAGCCCTGCAGGGACCGCTCATCCCACACTTTGACGTATCCATGGCCACATGTATACACGTGGCGTGTGGAGCTGCTCACGGCCACAGCACAGATTCTCCTTCTGTGTTGCAGGGTGCTGATCTTCAAGGGATACCGAGGGGGCGGCGGCCTTATCACAACATCTCCCGGAACAGGAGGCTACAGAGTGGGGAGAAGGGCTGTTGATCTGCAAGGCCTGCCCCCTGCCCTCTGACCGGCTTCCTCACAGCGCTGCCCCCGCTGTCTGATAGAATCCCTCACTGCCCTGCCCCTGCTATCTGACAGGATCCCTCAGAGCCATGGGAACGACCATGGGAATGAGAATGCCCTCTTGCTTTAAAAGTCACTCACAATTTTTGCCAGGAAGGACATGGCTTCTGCACTGGGATCTGATGCATGCGACTGGCCTAGAGAGTAAGAGCAGGGACTTGGACTGCAGCAAGACCGTGGGGTGCAGGGAGTAGCATTCCTCAGCCCAGCCCAGTGGGGCCTGCTCAGGCCTCTGCTTCTTCCTACACACCATCCTCCTCAAGGCACTTACCCATGTTCCTACCAGGCCGGGAGCTGCTGTGGGAAGAGAGTAGGAAACAGAGGGTGAAATGGAGAGTCTTGGGTCACCCAGCACTTGTGCTTGAGTCACCCCACCAGCCTGGTTCAGGGAGACATACCTGGAGCTGGTCTCTGCTGATTCTCCTGGCTCTGCCTCAGGGAGCATAGTGGCCGAGCTCAGATCCCATGGGGCTGAGGAGGCTGAAGGGTCCTGGGGGACACCCTCATCGGCTTCATAAACATTGAGAGTCTCGACAATTCCGGCCTTTTCTGCCTCAGAGCTCATGGCCGCAATCCTGAAGCACCTGCAACATCCAATGGGGGAACCCTTGGAAGTCTGAGGCCCAGGAAGACCCTAGAAGCCCTGCCAGCCCGGTCCCCTCCAATTCTCTTGATCCTACTGAAAGGACATGGGGAACAAGG
This sequence comes from Suncus etruscus, assembly GCF_024139225.1. Taxonomy (NCBI): domain Eukaryota; kingdom Metazoa; phylum Chordata; class Mammalia; order Eulipotyphla; family Soricidae; genus Suncus; species Suncus etruscus. Next base: position 66,954,307 of record NC_064861.1, on the reverse strand, counting down.
GCCTTCTGAGCAAGGCCATGAGGGAACTGATGATCCTAGGCAGCCCTGCAGCAAGAGCAGAGCAGACAGGTAGGTGCTATCTCTCTGCCCCCATACCTCCTATGTATATACCATACACTCACCTCACAAGAATTTACACAAGTCACAGCCATCCCTCACCCAGAAAGACAGAAGCCGCCCCACCCAGAAGGAGGTCTCTGAGCAATACTCTCTACCAGAAGGGATCCCACTGTCCTTCTCTTGTGCTGCTTTATTTATTTATTTATTTATTTTGGTTTGTTTTTGAGGCAGACTTGGCAGTGCTCAGATCATATGGGGTGCTGGGGATCAAACTGGGCAAACTATGCAAGGTAAATGCCCTCTCTCTGTTCTATCCCTCTGGCCCCATAGTGGCTACTATTTTTAAGCCTGAACCTAATAAATAATCAAGGAGGGAAGGGGAACAGGTGACCAAGTAGGCCCAGTGGGCTTCCTGGTAGTTCCTGGTAGGTGGCAAGACCAATTAGACATTTTTAATGGGATGAGGCTGAGGATGGGATTGTGGCCTAGAGTCAGGACTTAGAGATGGAGACATGGAGTCAGCTGTCCCTAAGAATCTGTCCCCATCCCTGTGAGAATTCCCTTTGCTGGAAGATGAAATCCTTTTCCTATTCTGGCTGCAATTGGCCAGACTGTGACCTTTCCCCCATCCCTGTGGCTGAGAAAATGAGGGCCTGGAAAACCACCTCCAGGTTGGGGGTGCCACAGAAGGCTCTTAAACTAGAGTAGACAGCTGAGTGTGCCAGAGTCTGGGCCCACCTGGATTGTATCAGGGACAGGTCAATCTTCTGAGGGGTCACTGGTGGGACCCTCCTGAGAAGCTCACAGTCACCACTCACAGACCCAGCTCCACCACCCCCCTCTAGCCCTGCTTGGAGGCATCTTATATCCGTGGCTGTGTTCATCCCCAAATCTCTCTCCCTCTCAAACACAAACCCAGGTCCCCAAAGCTATCATGGCGGGGCCTACAAGAGAACTATTTGACCTCAGCCTGCTATTCATGTCCCGCCCCAAGGCCAGACCCTCCCTGTCTGTTGTGACTTTTCCCCAAAAGTGACTTGAACCAACCCCCCAAGAAAAAGAATCAAGCCAGGGTTTTTGCATGCACCTCTTGCAAGAGCCCAGAGAATCAAGCCCAGGGTTTTTTGGCATCTCTTGCAAGAGCCCAGAGAGTTTCCCCGTTTTCTCCACCCAGCACATCCCTTGGGTGTGTTCGTACCTTTCCTTCCTGAAAGAAGAACCGGCCAGCAGTAGGTGCCCTGACTGGCTCCCGCTCTTTCCAAAGCGGGGGGCGCCTCCCACTCACCCCACCTGGTGGGAGAACACGAAGGCGCAGTCATGGGGGAGGGGGGCTAGAACGCCCACTGGTGGAGGATTCGGGAAAACAACCCCAGCTGGAGCACACTGGAGCCCCCGGGGGGAGGCCTAGGTCACTGGATGGTTGTGCTCCCACTCCCCATTCGAGAAATGTCTCCCCCAAACACTTCATCCCTCATTGAATCCTTTATACCCATTTAACCAACAAGACTCTTAAGATCTCTTTCTGGGGTAAAGGGTGTGAGCAGAAAAACCAACAGATTGGGATAAAGGGTAGAGAGAAGAGGAATGGGGAGGCGTGGGCGGCTGTTTTGGAGGCCATACCCCAAGGTGCTCAGGGCTCGAGGAACCATGCATGGTGCTGTGGATGGAAGCCAGGTTAGCTGCTTGCAAAGCAAGCGGCCTACCTACCCGTTGCACTATGGCTCCAGGCCTCTCCCTGCTTCCTTGCATGAAACCCTTGGATAAACCGACCCTGCACCCTCGGATCTGTCGAGGGGCACCTCACACCTCCTCCAAGGCCCTTTAAGCAACGCCCCGGCGCTTTCCAAAACTTCCCAGGACGCACAGTCGGCCACAGCAGTTGTACTCACACCAACGTACTCGGCGGGCCTCTGGGTTCAGGCTTCACTGCGAGGAGGAAACGCGGCGATGGGTGGTGCTGCTCTGAAGGAAAACAACATTTGGGGGGACCTCCCAGTTCCGGCGTGCAGGGCGCAGGCCCACCCGGCCCACGTGTGCGCAGCCACACAGGTGCGCCCCCTGCCGGTTCCCGCCTGCCCCCGAGCCCACTCCGGCTGCCAATCGGGTCTTGGACCCACAAGCTCAGACGCAGCTAGCTGTCCCAGCTCTGGAGCAGAAGCAGCTGTTGCAGGAGCTACTTGAGGCCCCTGGTGCAGCGAGGGGTCCTCCCTCATTCTGCCTCTGCCCCAGTAGGGCGCCCCTGTCCCCTGACCTGCTTGCAGGTGGCTCCGTGAAGGTGAACCCGAGAAGGCACCCGCAGCCTTGAGGGCCTCCTGGCAGGCTGGACTTGGGTTGAGCTGGGGTTAGTATTTCAGGGACCACTGTTGGGCAAATGGGTACTGTATTCCGGAGCACTGGAGTTACCATGGGGACCGGGCTGCCCAGCAGGAACAGGAGGAAGGTCTGGGCCACGGTGCCCTGAGAGCTGGCAGCAGATGCAGGGCCCACAAGGGCCGGTTCAGAGCCCTGAGAGGTGCTGTGTTTGCAGTAAAGCCACATGCTCTGCAGACCAGCCAGGAGGGTGGTCTTGAGGGTACTCTCCTAGGAAAAAGGGCAGTGTTTGCACATCTGGAGGACCCAACACTGGGTGAAGGTCTGGCCTGTGGGAAGGGAAGAAGCCTGCTTGCTGCGCGGACCCTACAGGAGAAGGTCCTGACTCGGCAGGAGAGATACTGGCTGAACAGGGCACTTCCAGGGCAGAGAAGTTTCAATCTCCCATCCAGCCCATGTGGATCAGGCAAAGCTTGGGGAGGCTGTGCTGAGCATTGCTCTGGCCTCACTGGGCTCTCCCTGGCCAGCTGGGTGGGTAACCCCAGAGAAACCATGTTTCCCAGAGCCTCAGACTCCCTACGTGATCCAAACAGGACTGGAGCGGCCAATCTCTGAGGAACAAGGATAATTGAACTGAAGCAGGACACACCGAAGGAGACACTTTCATCCAGGCTCCCACTCAGGATACGAGAAAGCTACAAAGGAGAAAGCCTTCAGACAAGAGGGCAAGAAAGCAGAGCTCTGGGCATGGGCCCTACCTGATAATGACCGGGAGCTTGAGGCTCAGAGTGGCCCAAGGCCACACAGGACATCAGTGGCCCCTCTGGAACATCCAGCACTATCTGCAATGTCGAGTCCCTGCGTCTGCTCTGCCCCAGCAGAAACTATTGGGTCTACCCTAACCGACTCCTGTCCATGAGAACCTTCAGTCCCTTCAGAGACCATGAGGACACTGAGTCCCTTCACTGTACCCTCAGACCATGAGGACCTTCAGTCCCATCTCCTCAGAGACAATGAGGACCCTCAATCCTGTCACCTCAAACCTTGAGGACCCTCAGTCCCGCCAGAAACCACCTGAAGAGGCTGCCTAGGAACAGGGCTTGAGAAAGCTCCTCCTCCTAGGTAAGGAACCTAGAATTTTCTGCAGCTGGCAGGAGTACCATGCATCCCCTGGGCTTTTCTCCCAATTAAACAAGGGCTTGGACCCCATGCTCCTGGACACTTCTGTAACCTAGAAACATCCATAGGTGCAGGTTTGGAGGATAAAGGGAAGGCCTGGGGCCTCTCTCCACCTCTGTTCAGCTCTTGGGGTGGCATCCCCAAGATTCTGCAGAGAACATGTCATCAGCTTATGTGGACACACTTGAAACAGCATGGCTGAAAAAGTATATACACAAGGGTGCCCATGAATTAAGTGTATGAGGCAGCTATGGTGTTGGAGGGCTGGTGTGCAATGGGGAAGGTTTATGTATAGAAGCAAGGTTGTGTGTGGGGGGGGGGGGTTCCCATGTTTCATGTTCTCTCCACTCAATAAAGCTGAAGCTTGAATATCTTTCTCATTCCCGATTTTCCAAAATCATCTTCTGGTGTCATTTACTAGGTTTTGCTATTTATCTTTTCATCATAAGGTATTATTATGGTATTAAATATCTTAGGGGGCAGAAAGATAATACAACAGGGTGCTGGTCTTGCATGCAACCAACTTCTTTGATCCCTGGAATCTCTTATGGTTCCCCAAGCATCATCAGGAGTAATTCCTGAGTTCAGAGCTAGGAATAATCTGAGGATGGCTGGGCATGACCCCCAAACAAAATCTTACTTTTATTTGAACCCTGATTTTATAAAGGTCATCTCTACATGTACTCTAACTTTTTAGAGTTATTAAAAATAGTCATGGGCCAAAGATATAGCACAGTGGGTAGGGTGTTTGCCTTGCACTCAGCTTACCCAGGTTCAATACCCAGCATCCCATATGATCCCCTAAGCCTGCCAGGAGTGATTTCCGAGTGTCAGTAAGTACAACCCCACAACAAACAACCACGTAACTTTGAAGGAAAAAAAAAGTGATCAGTATTTTCCAGTGGTTGGCTTTCTAGCATCCATTTGACTAGAAAGGTTTTTCTCCATTCCATAAAATAAAGATGCACCCATTTCCTTTTGTAAGAAAATCTTTATTGGTTTTTTTCCCCATGTACAAAAGTGATGCATGCTTACTGTTTTAAATGAACGGGAAATAAATCTAGGCAGAGTGAGTGAATTTCTCTATCCAAAATTAAAAATTTTCTTTTTATTCAAGTTTTCTTTTATGGCCCTCTATTGGAGATGTAATTTTTCCATAAAATTCTTTCATGGAAATTTATTCTGAGGACACTGTGTTCCTTAATGCTGCTGGGAATAGAATATTTTTGTTCTTTCTCTTTTTGATCAGTTAAAACAAATTTTTGGGATGTTAGTGTTTCTCATTCCTGACTAAAAATAGATAAAATGGATATTATTTCATTCCATGTGAATACTGCCATATTTCTTTCCCTCTTGGTTTTCCATCATGGTGAATTTTATAATACTTTATCCATTAGCCCTGAGTTTCCTACATCTGCCTCAGTATCAGAACTTTCCTTCACTATGAACACTTTGGTGTTGACTAAGTTGGAAGCTAAACCTGAAGGACTTCCCACACACATTGCATATATAGGGTTTTTTCCAAGTGTGGACAGTCTGATGGATGATGCAGTCAGAACTGTGGCTGAAGCCTTTGCCACACTCCACACATCTAAATGGTTTCTCCCCTGTGTGGCTTCGCTGATGCCGGATCAAATGGGCATTAACATGGAAGCCTTTCCCACACTCCTTACACCGGAAGGGCTTCTCTCCAGTATGAATCCTCTGATGCATGATACAGTCAGAGCTACAACTGAAGGCTTTCTCACACTCTACACACTTGAAGGGCTTCTCCCCTGTGTGTATTCTCTGATGTCTCGTCAGTTTGGCATTGATGCTAAAGGCTTTCCCACATTCTTCACACTGATAAGGCTTTTCTCCAGTGTGGATCCGGTGATGATCGACAAGGTTTCTTTTAGAAGCGAAGCATTTCCCACACTCATTGCATGTGAAGGGCTTCTCCCCGGTGTGACTCCTCTGATGCTGTAATAGTTTTGCGTTGACATTGAAAGCCTTTCCACACTCCTTACACTCATAAGGCTTCTCCCCGCTGTGAATTCTCAGGTGCTGCCGAAGTTGGGAATTGCATCTGAAGGCTTTTCCACACTCCTTACACTCATAGGGTTTCTCACCTGTGTGGATTCTCTGGTGCTGGATTAGGTTTCCTTTGGTGCTAAAGGCTTTCCCACATTCGGCACAGGTATATGGTTTCTCACCTGTGTGGGTTCTTTGATGCTGCATGAGTTTTGTGTTATTACTGAAGGCTTTGCCACATGCTTGACACTGACAGGGCTTTTCACCAGTGTGGACTTTCTGATGCTGCTTAAGCTGGGAGCTGCACCTGAAGCCTTTCCTACACTCATCACACTCATATGGCTTCTCTCCCTTATGGATTCTCTGATGTTGAGTTAGCTTTGCGTTGATGTTAAAAGTTTTCCCACAGTCATTACACTCAAATGGCTTCTCTCCGGTGTGAACTCTCTGGTGTCTAATATAGGAAGAGCTGCAGCTAAAGCCATTCCCACACTCCTTGCACTGATAGGGCTTCTCCCCAGTGTGGATTCGTTCATGCCTACTAAGGCTCCCATTGACACTGAAGGCCTTCCCACACAACTTACACTGGTAGGGCTTCTCCCCAGTGTGGGTTGTGAGGTGTGTGATGTAGTGGGAACTGTAACTGAAGCTTTTCCCACACTCCACGCATTGGAAGGGCTTCTCTCTAGTATGGAGTCTTTGATGCCAAGTTAATTCTGCATTAATATTAAAGGCTTTGGTACACTGGTAGGGCTTTTCCCCACTGTAGCTATCTTGATGGTGATGAAGTGGGCAATTATACCTACAGGTTTCCACTGATTCTTCACATTTGAGAGGTCCTTCCCTAGTATTAATTATTTTATGTTGATGTTTTGTGTCAAAGCTAAGAACTTTCTCCAGCTGTGCACACTCAGAAGACAGCTCCCCACTGGCAATCACATGACATTGATTCATGTTTGTACTCTCTTCCACAGAGCTGGCCTCATCCTTCACTGATACAGCAATGGAATGATAGTTTTCTTTCTCCCTACTTGCTCCTACATGAATATTCTGGTGTTTCTCTAGAATAAAGGATCCCAAAAAGTCCACATCCTGAAAAGAGTCCTTCTGAAGTTCAAATGACATGTCTTTTTCTTCATACATTTCCTTTGTAAAATTATTTTCAGGTGGGATATCAATATTTACTGCAAAAGTAGAAAACATTAAGTGTCAAATAAGTTATATTGAAAAAAAAAAGAACTATGCTTTCTTAGAAAGACTAAAGGGTTACAGTAATTAAGGGACTTTTCAGCAGCACCAAAATGATCCAAGAATCCAGGCTCAAATATAAGAATCAAGACTCAAGAAATGAGATAAATCCATTATGCAGACTGAAAAGAAATTCAACTAAAAAACAAACCAAAAAAAAAAAAAAAACCCACCCAAAATACATACAAATAAAAAACAGAAGACAAAGTAGGTGGAGTAGCTCCATTGTGTAAAGGAAAATTTAAAAGGTCAGCTTATATGTATAAAGTAAAATGATATTCAGAAGACTACATGAAATTGACTGAACTAGTATAGTAAACCTGGCAGTTTCTTCCACATACTCCTTAGTTCAGTATTGTTTTTGAAAAGTGCCAATATAAAATACTATAATGATTTCAATGATCAGTAATCTCTGGTTGGAGATAAAGCACAGTGACAGAGTTTATGCTTTGATGTATGAGGCCCTTACAATTCTCAGAACAATTACCAAAGCAATAAATAGTAAAATATAATAATATTCCTTACTGCATAGGTTACTTTATATAACCATTTTGCCCATATTGAAAGCATGATAGTTTCTAACACTCCATTTTTTACACATTATTATGATTAACTTTGGTTCACTGTGTCAGTTGACATTTCTGATTATTTAGGATAAAGTCTTAGCTAGAATGAAAAGGTCAGGTTATCAAGTAAAACTTGCAAGGGCTCTTCATATATGCTGCAGAAGTACTTTCTAGAAACACTATCAATTCACCATCAAGAATCTGCACTGGTTTTGCAGCAATCTGCCACCTCAATTGTATTCTTGGTTTTGGGCCATACTCAGTGGTCCCTAAAGCTTACTGCAGTCAGGATCACTCCTGTGTACAGGAAACCAGATGGGATGCCAAGAATTGAACCAGGGTCAGCTGTACGTAAGACAAGCACCCTACCCTCTATGCTATCACTTTGGTCCCACCTCTACTGTGATTTCATTATTCTTAAAACTATAAGTGAAGTATCTTTCAATATTTTAATTTTATTGATCTCAACTCTTAATACTGATTAAATTGTGCTTAAATGGATCAACCACTTATATTCTTTACCAATTGCCCTCTCTCAACTCTCCTCTCCTGTCCTCTCCCTCGATTCCCAATTCTACCTGGGGGCCACTAGATACCGGAGGTGGGGAAAAGTGTATGTGATGCTAGGATCAAACCCAGGTGTCACACGAGCTAAAATCCCAGCCCCTACCTGGTGACCACTAGTCACCAAAGTTCTGGTATAGCAGGTGCTACTGTTACCTAAAACATACCTGGTGTTTGTTTTATCCTTACTGATATAGCCCCCATTTAGTTTGAATGAACAATAAAAACTAAGAACTTTCTCTTATGGTAGAGAAGGCCATTTGAGAGTCAAACACAAGCTGTTCCAATTCCAGCTAGAACTTCTGAGAGTTATCGTGGGGTTTTTTAGTTAGTTTGTTTGTTTTTTGTCTTTTGGTTTTTAAGGCTACATGCAGTGGTGCTTAAGGCTTACTACTGGCTCTGTACTCAGGAATGAATCTAGAAAGAGCACACAGGACTAGATGGGATGCTGCAGATCGAGCCCAGGTCAGACTCATGCAAGGCAAACACTATCCACTGTACTATTGCTCCAGACTTCCAAGAGTGTTTTTCAAAGAAAATAACCCTGTTAACAGGGAGCCCTTCCCCTTCTGCCACCTGAATCCATGATTTCTCAACCAGTTCATATGTCCAAACTGAAAAAAAAAATGTTTCTACGCTCTGCTAAGATCAAGACTAGTTATTTTGGGGCCAGAGCGGTTGTGCAAGTGGTAAGGCCTTGTCTGTGCTAGCCTAGGACAGAGCGTGATTCATTCCCCCAGTGTCCCATATGGTCCCTCAAGCCAGGAGTGATTTCTGAACACAGAGCCAGGAGTAACCCATGAGTGTTACCAGGTGTGGCCCAAAAACAAACAAACAAAAAGACTAGTGCTTTAAAATCTTGACAGACTTTAGGACTAACTGCCAGCCAGCCATAAATAAAAATGCTATTAAGAACCTCAACAATTTCACCTTTTCCTCTATTTGTGTCAAGAACTTTTTATTTGTTTCATTTGTAGTCCACACCAGTCAGGGTAGCTCAGGGTTTGCTCCTGGTAGAATTCGGGGCACTGTGTAGTATCAGTGAGAGGACCAAAATAATTCTGAAATCTAAGAATTTTGTCATGGAAAAAGAGAGATTTCCAGTTAGGATTGAAAAAGAGTTAGACTGAAGCATTTGAAAAAAAAAGGTCTGTTCTTTGAATTTCTTTCTTTGAAAAAGCAAAAACTGCCTCTACTAAAATTTACTTAGATTTCATACTGTGTAGCTGGCTGATAAATGTAGTATTCTGGGCTGGGGATGTGACTCTGCTTCGGTCCCAGGTTAGATTTTGGCACTGCCAATATGGTACCGATTATGGCACCCCCAGTATCAAAATGTCCCTAGCGTTCAAAGACAATAACAACAAAACAACAAAAATGTGGCATGCTTGTATGTTTTCTTTCTCACTAAAATGTCTACCTAAGTGTCTACTAAAGTGTCAGCCTAGTGGCACTTTAGGTGACGGGGGATTGAGGGGGGGGGTTGGACTTTCTTACCTATGCAGAGGCCCCCAGCAGCCATCAGAGGCGATGGGACCCACAGTGCCCTTCCTCCCTTCAGTTGGGAGAGCATGTCCGGTTTGAGGATTGGAAGTCCTGTTTGGGAAAAGAAGAAGGCAGGTGATTAGGCTTCCAGGGCTAAGCTCCAGATGTCTTCTCAGAAGGGGGGTTGACAATGGGGAAGCCCGAGGGTCTACACCTTAAGATTAAAGGAAAGTGGAGGAAGGAAAGTGGGAGGGGGTTTGGAAAGGATCAGGCGATGGGCCCAGAGAGAAAATCAGGAGTCTGCCCCAAGGGATTTCTGACCTTGGTCTAAAATCTTCAGAACACAGAGATATGCCAGAAGACACAGTGGGATTTGAGGAGGAGTTAGTAGGGGAACCCAAAGATCTCATGACAGGCAGGCAGGAACTCCACACTGCCCATACGAAACACAGGCCCATCCCAACTCCATCCCAGGTGAGCCCCAAAGGGTTCCCAGATTACCCAGCAATCCCTGAGTTTGGGGGACCAGAAATTTCGGTGTCACCCGTGCTCTATCCCACGACTTTACACTCAGTAAAGGATCACTAGGAACCCCCACCGAGAGGTAGTAAGGGGAAGCCAGGAGAACCCTGATGAGAGTCTGGGTCTCCAGGACTGGCTCACCAAGGGAAACCACATTCCGGAAGTTCTCCAGCATCACGTCCCTGTACAGGGCCTGCTGTGCAGGGGACAGTCCAGCCCACTCAGCCTTGGTGAAGTGCACAGCCACATCTGCAAAGGTCACCAACTTCTGAAATGACAGGGTCCTGCTGCCCTCGGACCAGGTCCATGGCTCAGACTCTGAGTAAGGGGCAGAGGCACTGTAAGGGCACTAGGAGGCGCGTGAGGAGACAAGGTACCAGTGGGACAGAAACTGGAGGGAGCTGAAAACAGGAGCATTGGAGTGTCCACGGGCACCACACCCCAGTCATGACCCCACTTCATCCCCTTGAGGGGCTGCTCCCAAAGTACAACTACACTCATCACACCCTTTCTATTCTGCTCAGTACCTTGGGACTGCCCAGGCAGGGTGGGACCAGCCTTTCTGTTTCTAGGATTTCTAGAAACCAGAAATCAATCCTCTTGGGGACCCCAAAAGCTTCCAGGGCTGAGTCTGTAGAAGGCCAGAACCCCTCAAACCCAAACCCTTCCTTTCTGCTCATCTCTCTGTTGGGCCTCATATTTCCCAGCCTCCCTGAGACAATGCTGGTGGGGAAGGGGGCACCCCTTAATGCTTTGACCCTGTAGGCATTTGTGGTCTGTGGTCCTCACAGGCCTTGGAGCCTTGACCCTTTCCTCCTCTACCCTCAATCGCTGCCAACACGGGGTTGGGGTAGTGGTACCCCAGCATAGCTGCCCTTCAGCTCTTCTCTGCCAGAATCTTCCTTATTGATTCTACCTGTCACAATTCCAGTCCAGCTTCTAGGTTTTTCATAAGTCCCTGGATGGGGCAAGAGGTCCAGAAGTCTCTCTATACACTGCCAACCTTGTTGCTGGCTTTCTCTGACAGTCAGTCCCAATCCTGCATTTCCCCCAGAACTTGGAGAACCTGGGCAAGAGCTCTGAACTTCCCATGACCCCTCTACACCCCTCATGTCACCCCATCCTTGGATGTGGTCAGGATGCTCTTGAACTGGGCTTCCCTCTAAAATCAAGACATTCCTGCCGACTCCTGTGTACTGGGATGAAGGAACTTCCACTTTGCTTCTCGCTCCCTGAGAATGGTATCTCCCTACACAGCTGCCCTGGTGTCCCTGCTGTCCTGGGGCTGAACAGTAAGAGGCACACAGTTTCAGTGTCCATGGGCAAGTCACTCAGTTCCTTTGGTCCTGTGGGCAGAGTAAGCAGGGTCTGGGGCTGCTCCTGGAGGCAGTGGTCAGGTAAATACTCAGGGGTGCTGTGTGGGGAGCCCCATCAAGCTTCTGAGACTCGTGTGACTTGATCATAATTAGCCCCTGGGGGGCCAAGACCAGCTAGAGGGGTTCATAAAAATGCCAAATTGTGTAGAAACTTGTTTGTATGTTCACTCTGCTGCTGTAGATGGAGGGTCCTGGGCTCTGGATAAAGGGTTCACAAGGGCTCCCTCAGTTCCCCAGGCTTCCCCCACAATGGCCCCTACTTTCCCTGTCCAGCATCTATATCCATTAGGGTGCATTAGTCTGTGCACCTAAAGCTGACCTCCTTGTAGGGAACACAGGATACTTGGTTCCTCTGCTGCTGTCCCCAAACAAGTCCCAGCTGTTCTTGTCACCCCCACCCTTCTCTGCTGCTGCCCAAGACTGCCTGAGGGAGCAATGGACACATGGCTCACCTGGGGTCCAGCTCGTGGGAGCATGGTCGTCATCACCTGCACACTGCTGTGGAGCTGAGGAAACAGAGAACAGGGTGAAGCAGGCCATGTGCCAGAATATTCCAGAAGGATGAGACACAGGTAATCTGTCCAGAAGAGGAAAAGAGAGGCTGCCAGAAGTAGGAAAAATGGCACAGGTCACAGACTAAGATTCTCCTGCCTGCGGCTCCCAGCTGCCATGCCACCAGCTTGGCAACTCTGATACCCCTCAATGCACCCCATATATACATGCCACACTCACCATACATACCACACACATATACCAATATACACACCTCAAACATATACCATATATACACACATACCAGATACACACCCTCACATATATCACACACCCACACATGTCATATATACACCCCACACATACCATATGTACCACACATATACCATATACACAACCCATACATACCATATATACCCCAAACACATCTACCTTATATGCGCCATATACATATCACACATATCATGTATATGCCCACATATACACACCCCACAGCATAGACACGCATACACTCCACACCTCAATACACCATCCCACACATACCATACACATACCATATACACACCACAGCATACATATGCCACACACATCATCCAAACACATCCCACCCAAACACATCCACACATACCATGTACCCACACCACAGCATATACATCCCATGTACAAACCACACCATATCCCCACCATATACACAAACACATATACCATACTACACATATATATCCCATGTACATACTACATAGATACACCACACATATAGATCACTCTCTCTCACACACACACACCACACCACAAACATCCATAATTCCTTCGGGCTTTTCCACAGCTGAGTGGCTTCAAGGGTCCCCCTGCTTCCTGAGCGATGGTGGGTGGCCTCCCACAGGGCCTGGGTGCTTTACTGGAACTGGGGGAACAGGGCAGGCAAGGCACTTAGCAGCAAGAAATTGCTCTGCATGTGAGAAGCCCTGGGAGGCACAGTGGAAATTAGGTGACAATGGAATGCTTCTAGCCTTTTCCTCTGGGCCAATGTTATAAACCGAATGTATCCTCTGCCCAGAGTTCTTTCTATGCTGAAGCCCAGCCCCAGCCCCAGATGTGACTATCTGGAGGCAGTGCCTGAGAATGGCGGGAGGCTGAGCCTTCTGGGACCTGAGGGTGGCATCTGCCTCTCACCAAGAGAGCCCTGAATTGTGGGGATGCTACCCCTTCAGTGTCCAAAAAGTGGCCATGTGATCCAGGGCTCAAAGGCCTAAGTGTGCTGCCTGGGGCCCACCTGACCCAGCCCCCAGTGTCTGGGCTTCCCAGCCTCAGGCCCACTGGTCCTGCTACGGGCTCACACTCCCCAAGATGCTCCATTGTACACAGACAGACACATGTCCTAGGCCACAAGAGGCCTGGCTCCCCTCTTCAGGTTGCACTGTTTACTCAATCTCCTCCTTTCCTGTTTGGCTGTGGGATGTGCCAGACTGGAAGCCTGGCACCATGTCCCATGGAAAATTCCTATCTCACAGTTGACTAGTTTCTAACAAGGCAGTGACTGTTCTCACCTTCTACAAAGTGTTTAACAAAATATGCTGGTCTTCTCTGTTTATAAGTTCTTGCTTGATTGCATGGTGTTTACATACATACATACATATATCTACTTATCACTGCTTCACTGGGCTTTTGATTGGTTTGTTTGATGGTGGAAGCACCAAGAGAAAATCTTCTAAAGGTCAGGATGTGGCTCAGTCATATCGATGAGAGGGGCAAGCCTCGAGTCTACCTTAAAACAAACAAACAAACAAAATGTATTCCAGGATGAAAGGTCATATATCATTCCATTTGATTCTAACCAACTCTACCGATTTAATAACAGCTTTTCTCTCTCCATAAAATGTGATTAGTTAGAGCTAATTAAGCTGAGAGTACTCCTACGTGTACATCGAATTAACTCACACACTGCAGTGCAGCTAAGCACCGGCTGACCACAGCCATGGCACACCTCACGGTCCAGTACTAACTTTGACCCAACCTAGCTCCTGCAGGCAGGCCGCCCTCTCCAAGCCGAGTTTCTGCTGAACCAGATGCCCAGAGAAAGTCAGCTCTCTCGGAGCTAATGCCTGACCCCCAAGTCACCACCCTGTCTGTGTAAGGAGGCAGGGAGCAGCACACAGTCAAAGATCGTTCACTTTTCACGGTTCCTCCCCGGGATAGAGTCCGCATCCTGCTTGCCCCGACACTTCTTTTCCCCCAAAAGCCTGGGCATCTTCCAAGGCCAGATCAACTAACTTGCAAAAAGCACTTGGGGCATCGAGGCGGTGACATAAGCCTGGCGTCGCCTTTCATGGAACACCCCACATACTCGGCCAGAGAAATCAAAGCGACATGGAGCTCCTCGAGGAGCCCGAACCATCGATCTGATCCTCTCCCCAAGCCCGGAGGAGGCCGTGCCACCCAAATGTCCTCCGCAGCTCTCAGAGCTTGTGCTCTGGCCGCCCAGAGTCCATCACTCACCTATGCAGCAGGCGGCTCCGCGGCGCAGCCGGAAATGCGTCACTAGACTGGGACCGCGTCTCTCTAGGAGCAGCGTCGCTCCTTCTCTATGGTGCCATGGCCCCGCCTCCCTGCGGAGGCTCCACTCTTGAGTTATCCTGGTTGAGCCCAGTTCTTTGAGTGTCCTCGAAAAGGGCTAGAAGCCCCCTTGGGGAGACCAGAGTGAGAGGCGATTCGGACGTTTCTAGACTGAACCTGGGGGTCGACGATGTTAAGAGTCCATCTCCCCTACTATTTGCTAAAGATCAAGTTATTCTCCTGTGTTGAAATTAATTGATAACAGTTTGAAGGCCTTAGAAAATAAAAACCTACGTGCTAAAAAAAAATGTTATTTGTAAATTTATTGTGTTATTTATTTATTTTATTATTTATTATGTTTTTATTCATTTATTATGTTTTTATTTAATATGTTATTATTATAACATTTATTATAATGTTATTTGTAACATGTTATTTGTTATTTGTGCGTTCATTGTAATAGAGGATGGAAAAAAGGAAATGATTTTTTAGTTAGAGATTCCTATTCCACGGTCTGGAGAGATTGCACAGTGGGTAGAGTGTTTGCTTTACACACACCCATTCTGAGTTCAATTCCTGGCACCCCACATGGTCCTCAAAGCCCACCAGGAATGATCCCTGAGCGCAGGGTCAAGAGTAAATCCTGAGAACCAACAGATGTGGTCCAAATAGATTTTGGAGCTGGAGAGATAATACAGGAGACTTGCCTTGCACATGGCTAACCCTGGTTTTCTCCCTTACACAGCCATAGTGCCCCTAAACACCAACAGGAATGATCCCTGAGTCAGGAGTAAGCCCTGAACATCGCCAGGTGTGGCCCCAAATCTACAGAGTAAAAATACTTATTTTAGTATGTATGTGTTTGACCTAATGAAGTGGTAGAATATTTGTCTCTTAAGGAGAACATGCCTGAATATCATGGCCAGAGAATACTTTACATAGTGGATACACTTTATGTTGAGTATACACTTTATATTAGTGTTTCATGATTCAAACGGTGTGTTCCAGGATGGTGAAAACTATTTTGTAAAGTTCTAAATAAAACATAGTACAAGTTCTCTTGATTAAAGGAGCAATTTTATTCTTAGAGAATTAGTGCATGAACTTACTGGTTTTATCTTTTTAAAAAGAACTGGCTCTACAGTAATGTGGTTTATAAGCACGTTTACCTGTATGAATAAATGTCCAGAAAAGTATGATAATCTATAAGGATTTGGGGGGCATTCATACTGTTCTCAAGGCTGACTCTGTGCCCCGAGGTCACTCCTGTCAGTGTATGACCAGTCCCTTACCCACTGTATTAGCCCTACAGCTTGAAAATGGTTTTTTAAAAGAATTAAAAATTAAAGATTAGATTTAGGGATAAGAGCTAGTATATAATTAAATATAAATGCCATCATGATGTTTATATATTACAGAAACTGGTCTTTTGGTTTTGGTTTGGGGCCACACCCAGAAATGCTCAGGGGTTACTCCTGGTTCTGCACTAAATAATTACTCCTAGCAGGACTTGGGAGGACCATTTGGGTGCTTGAAATAAAACCTGGATTGGCTGCGTGCAAAGCAGGTCTCCACTTCAGGAAATGCAATGAATGTGATAAACTGGAGCTTGAAAATGTAGGACAAGATATTATTTTCAGCACTATTTTAAACCACAGCTTACCGGAAAGTTTACCCAGCTGCTGAGATGAACAAGAACTGAATTCTTATTATTTACCTTATCTGGAACTTCGTTTATCTAAAAATTGTGATAACAGCACATAGTGTTTTATTTTCAAATACCACACAGTTTGACTTAGAATATATGCAGTAGGACCTGGAAGTCATCATTTGCTCAGCAACTGTTTTCTATCTTCCTCCACCAAATACCCTTCTGCACTTGACAAAGAAATAATATTTAGAAACTAAGTTTATAAATCTGATGCTATTGGATGCTTGAGGACAGAGGGTGTCATGCCAAACCTCTGAAGAAGTTTTGGGGTTGCCTGACTTTCTTGGAAACTGTGATGAACAAACTTCAAAAGTTTGTGCCACAGTGAAAACAATCCCAATGTTCTGTTCTGAAAGGAAATTGTTCATGAGGGTCGGTGACATATGGAAAGAAGAAATGATCCTAGATGCTTCTCCAAATAAACACATTTCCTCTCTTTTTCACATAAAAATTGTTAATTTAAATTCTGTGGCAGGGACCGGGAGATAGCATGAAGGTAAGGCGTTTACCTTTCATGCAGAAGGTCGATGGTTTGAATCTCGGCATCCCATATGGTCCCCTGAGCCTGCCAGGAGCGATTTCTGAGCATAGAGCCAGGAGTAACCCCTGAGCACTGCCAGGTGTGACCCAAAAAATTCTGTGGCATACAATACTTCTCATATTGTTTCCCCATGCACATAATTCCAACACCACAATCATCTCCCACCTCACTCTTCCAAGAACCCCAATATACCTCAAACTTTCCCCCAATCTCAGTTCTCAAACTAAAACTCATACTTCCTCAAACTCAATCCTCCCATAATGTTATCTTTGGACCTTTGTCACCATATTTAAACCCCACATTTGTGGTATTTCGTTAAATTCCACATCTGTTTCTATCCCTTTCCTTCTGGCTGACTTCAATTGGCATGAAATATCTCTGCCTTCTATGTGTGTCTCATAAATACCATCTCCTTCCATTATATAAAAGTAATCATAATTATGTATCCCCCAATTCTTAGACTATTAGTCTACAGAATAATGCATTGGGTCCATATCCCAAACCTACACACCTCCCCCAGAGTAACCAGTGATTCCATTCTGATGCTGAAGGCTTCTTGAAGATAATTCCTAATCCCTGTCAAGAACCTTCTCAGAGTAATACCTCTAGTGGATTGCACAGAATAGTCAAAAGTCCCGGGAAATTAGTCTGCACTGTGATGTGTTTAAGGGTGCCACTACAGCGGGAATGGGGAAAAGATACTGTCCGAGGTGCTAGCTCGGCCCCCTGCCCTGTTCTGGAACTCTCCAAGGTTCTGGCCAATTCAGTTGACTCTATTCGCCAACCAGGCGATAATACTCTGTCCTGAATTTTAACCTTGACCTGCAGACACTTATTTAACTCTTTCTCTGAATTTGACTGGCCAAAGCACTGACTCTTGTTTCTCTGGCTTCTTTTTGTTTCTGCCTGGTAACATCGAAATCCTGATCATTCCAAGGAGAGAATTTGTTGTAGATCCAAATGGCCAAAGTAGGCTCTTCTGGGAATATATCCATAATCTTAAAATTGTTTTTATGTTAGTTACCTTAAAATTAAAATATAAAAGGACAGAATTATAGGGAAGTGGGAAGAGTGCTTACCTTTCATATGACCAATCTGAATTCAATCCCCAGTATCTCATGAGTGCAGAGTCAAGTATAAGCCCTGAGCACCATTGGGTGTAGCTCCAAAGCAAAATAAGCAAAGGGGCAAGAGCAATAGTACAATAGGTCGGGTTTTTTTGTCTTGCATGGGTCACAAAACAAGTGTGAGAGACAGCCAGAGACTAGCTGCTTGGGCTGGGAGGTGGAACTTGATAGAGGAGTTCAGTCAGGAAAGCACAAACCACTGACCTGACATAGGCATTTGTAATAACCTAGCTGATAACCCATTGATGAAAATTTATCTTTTTTCAGTGGATCATGAGTATAAATTTATAAATTTATTAAAAAATATATAAAATACTATCAAAAGTGCAACTCTGATAATTATTTTATCACCTGGGAATAAATGTCCAGTCTCTGAAATTTGAGTCTGACAGAGTGGATTTACAATTTTATTATATACATTATATTTTATATACATTTTATTATATACCTAATAACCAAACTGCACCCATGGAAACTGCTGGGGATGTTATTCAGTGGGAGGCCACTTGCTTTGCAGGTGTAAGGTGATAATTTAGGAACAGAGCACCCTCTGAGTGCATTCCTGCCATTGAAGACCCCCAAAACTGCATCATAACCAGGTGCACAATAACAACAGAAGACAAAGGAAGTGGGGGGTTGAATGTGGAACACATATTGGTTTGTTTGTTTGGAGGGCACACCCAATAGTATTCAGGGGTTAGTCCTGGCTCTGCATTCTGGAATCATTCCTGGTGGTGTTTAGGGGACCATATGGATGTAAAGGGTCAAACCTGAGTCAGCCACATGCAAGGCAAATGCCCTACCCTCTGTGCTATTCTGAACTCTGCATTTTTTCTGATTACTAAGGATTCAGATTTCAGGATTTCACTGGCGGATATGCCATATGTCAGGTCCTCAGGTGGTAACTTAATTGCCACTTGGCATGTTATTTATCTGAGAAGTAGCATTTAGAGTGGAACAATTAATTTGTTTTCATTTTTATGAGAAAGAGCCACATTCTTATTCATTTATTTCTTGCATTTGGAGTATTCTTTGATGATATTCTCTCCCGGTGACTCTTTTCCATGGTCCTTGACCACCACATAACTGCAGCCAACCACTTACAAAGATTTCCCTTCTCTGTCAATTTTACAGAGGCCAGCCCAGCCCCCAAATTTTATGTTGTCATCCCCCTCATTTAGATTGGTCTGATATTCAGCACAAAGGCCTCTGCTGACTCAACCTAGATAGAACATCACAGCTGGATACAAGCGGCAAAGACAGGCTTGGTGCCTCCTCCCTAAATCTCTCACTAGGAACAATGAATTGTCAAAGTAACTTTGGATAACAATTTTAGATTTGGAAATTAAGTGGTGGAGAGATCGTATAGAGAGTAGGATACTTGCCTTGCACATAGCAGACCCCTGTCAGATCCCCAGCACCCTATATGGTCCCCAGAGACCACCAGGAGTGACCCCAGAGCACAAAGCCAGGAGTAAGCTCTGAACATTGCTAGGTGTGGCCCCAAAGGCACAAAAATATCAATCAAAATTAGTCACTCATGGGAGTTTATTAAAAGACTCGGAGGTATCAGTTTGCTGTATCACGTCCAGTATATCTCAGGTCATAAAGTTTTGTTTGAAGTCTTCCCACAGCAGCTTGAGTCTTTTTCACACATTTGAGTTTTTATCATGTGACTTAACATCCCATTTGGGACCTAATAGCTCTTTTTCTTTTAACAGAGGTCCTCCCCCAGAAGCGTGGACCCTGCTGGAGCCCACCTGGACTGCAGGGGGTGGAAGCAGGAGGTGAGACCCAGGTGGAATTTGGAGTCTTGCTGACACTAGGCTTCTGCCCTACCACTTGAGAAAACCTCGAGGTTCTATATGACCTCGTTCTGACCCTCGGGAAAGCGCAGTGGTCACGGCAGGATGGACTTTGTCGAAGTGGTCCAGTCCTGTACTCCAGGGAAGAAAGCCTGCTAGCCCTGAAACAAACCCCAGTTCTGAGCATCAGGAAGCTTTGCCTGGACAATGGTGCCATCTAGCGGCGACTGCAAAGAACCAGGAATTCAGGGGTGGATTCTTGTCCCGCTCCCCCCACCACCCCGCAGTCCCATACCACCAACGGAATTCTCTTAGGCTCTTTCCTGACATTTGTTTTAGCTTTTCTTCTCCCCGCCGCCAACAACGTTTTTCTTTTCCTTATTTGTTTGTTTGTGTTTTTGGAGTTTGGGGCTACACCGGCGGCGCTCAAGAGGTTACTTATGACTCTGCGAGAAAAATAAACAAACAAACAAAATAGAAGGAAGGAAGGAAAGAAGGAAGGAAGGAAGGAAGGAAGGAAGGAAGGAAGGAAGGAAGGAAGGAAGGAAGGAAGGAAGGAAGGAAGGAAGGAAGGAAGGGAGGAAGGGAGGGAGGGAGGGAGGGAGGGAGGGAGGAGAAAGAAGAAAGAAAGAAGGAAAGAAAGAAAGAAAGAAAGAGGGGCCGGGCGGTGGCGCTAAAGGTAAGGTGCCTGCCTTGCCTGCGCTAACCTTGGACGGACCGCGGTTCGATCCCCCGGTGTCCCATATGGTCCCCCAAGCCAGGAGCAACTTCTGAGCACATAGCCAGGAGTAACCCCTGAGCGTTACTGGGTGTGGCCCAAAAAAAAAAAAAAAAAAAAAAAAAAAAAAAAAGAAAGAAAGAAAGGAAGGAAGGAAGGAAGGAAGGAAGGAAGGAAGGAAGGAAGGAAGGAAGGAAGGAAGGAAGGAAGGAAGGAATCACTTCTGGCAAGCCATATATGGGATGTTGGAGCTTGAACCCGAGACCATTTTGGGTTGACTCTGTGCAAGGTAAACGCCCTACCACTGTGCTATTTCTCCAGCCCCCTTTTTTTATTTTTTTAAATATAAAATCTCTATTTAAGCACCATTGTTACAAGCATGATTTTAGGTGGTTTTCAGTCATAAACAGATCACCCCCCTTCACCAGTGCAACATTCCCATCACCAATGCCCCTCTCCCCCCTTCCCAACTCCTACCTGTATTGGAGACAGGCATTTTACTTCTCTCACTCATTAAGATAGTCATGATAGTTGTAGTGTAGTTATTTCCCTAACTGCAGTGACTACTCTTTGTGGTGAACTTCATATTGTGAGCCAGTCCTTCCGGCCCTCATTTCTATTGTCTCTGGGCATTATTACAATAATGTCCTTAATTTTTCTTAAAACCCAAAGATGAGGGGCCAGAGAGATAGCACAGCGGTAGGGTATTTGCCTTGTACACAGCTTATCCAGGACAGGCAGTGGTTCAAATCCTGGCATCCCATATGGTCCCCGTGCCTGCCAGGAGCAATTTCTGAGTACAGAGCCAGGAGTAACTTCTGAGCACCATGGGCTGAGACCCAAAATCAAAAAAAAAAAATCATAGATGAGTGAGACTATTCTGTGTCTATCTCTCTACCTTTGATTTATTTCTCTCAGCATAATAGATTCCATGTACAACTGAATATAGAAAATTTTTATGATTTCATCTCTCCTGATGGCTGCATAATATTCCATTGTGTCTATGTTTCTTTAGCCATTAGTTTCTTTAGCCATTCATCTGTTGAAGTGCATCTTGGTTGTTTCCAGAGTCTGGCTATTTTAAATAGCACTGCATTTAATATAGGTGTGAGTAAGGGTTTTTTGATTTGTATTTTTGTATCCCTCTGAGTGGTATAGCTGGATCATATGGGAGCACAATTTTCAGTTTTTTGAGGAATCTCCATATTGTTTTCCATAAAGGCTGGACTAGACAGCATTCCCACCAGCAGTGAATAAGAGTTTCTTTCTCTCCCCATTCCCACCAGCACTGATTGTTCTTGTTCTTTGTGATGTGTGCCAGTCTCTGTGGTGTGAGATGGCACCTCATCATTGTTTTGATTTACATCTCCCTGATGATTAGTGATGTGGAGCATCTTTTCATGTCTTTTGGTCATTTGTATTTCTTCTTTGAGGAAGTGTCTGTTCATTTCTTCTCCCCATTTTTTGATGAGGCTAAATGTTTTTTTGTTTTTTTTTTTTGGTTTTTGGGCTATGCGCTCAGAAGTTGCTCCTGGCTTGGGGGACCATATGGGACACCGGGGGATCGAACCGCGGTCCGTCCAAGGCTAGCGCAGGCAAGGCAGGCACCTTACCTTTAACGCCACCGCCCGGCCCCTAGATGTTTTTTCTTAAGTTCTGTCAGTACCTTGTATATCTTTAATATTAGCCCCTTATCTGATGGGTATTGGGTAAATAGTTTCTGTGGGTGACTTTTATATCCTAGGCACTATTTCCTTTGAGGTGCAGAAGCTTCTCAACTTAATATAGTCCCATCTGTTTAGCTCTGCTTCCACTTGTTTGGAGAGTGCTGTTTCCTCCTTGAAAATGCCTTTAGTCTCATGAAGTATTTTACCTATCAATTGTTTTATATACTTATGGTTTCAAGACTGATATCAAGGTCTTTTAATTTTTTTCCTCATTTTCAGTTTTTGGTCCACAACCAGCTGTGCTCAGAACTCACTACTGGTGCTGTGATCAGGGACTCACTGCTGGTGGGGCATGAGGAACCATATGTGGTTGATGGGATCGAACCAGGGTCAGCTGCTTGCAAAGCAAGTGCCCTACCCACTTTACTATCTCTTTGGCTGCTCCTTTTAAGTTGGTTGTTGGTTAGTTGGTTAGTTAGTTAGTTTTGAGCCATCCCTGGTGGTGCTCAGGGGTTACTCCTGTCTCTGTGCTCAGAAATTACTCCTGGCCAGTTTGGGAGACTATCTTGGGATGCCAGAAATGATGTGGGTCGGCCATGTGTGAGGCAAACACTATCCACTATGCTATCACTTTGATCCTATAATTTTATTGAGCATTAATTCAAAAAATATGGTTGTTTCTGGGGCCATAGCTAACAGTGTGCTGGGTCAAGGGACCCAGGTGTGTTGGGGGGGGTCGAGGGTCTCACAGGCCTCAGGAATGCTCTCTATCACGTGATCCATATCCTGGGCCAGTAATTTCTTTTTGATATTTCACATTATTGACGTAAAATACTTTCTTTTCCCTCACATATTGGTATCTTCAGTCTTTTATGTATGTGTGTGTGTTTTGTCTTGTTTTGGGGCAACAGCTGGTGACACTCAGGGGTTACTGCTGGCTATGCACTCAGAAATCACTCCTGGCTTGGGGGGGCCATATGGGACGCCGGGGGATCAAACCGCTGTCTGTCCTAGGTTAGCATGTGCAAGGCAAATGCCTTACCACATGCACCACAGCTCCAGCCAATCTTCATAGTCTTTTGACCATTTCTTTTTCTCCAGAGTTAACTACTTCCCTTTTAGGTGATGAAATGAATAAGGAATCCTTTTCAGGACCAGGAAGATAGCTCAATGGGCAGGAAAGCACATTTTGCTGACCTTTAGCACCATATAATCCCCTGAGCGCTGCAGGGTAGTAACCCCTGAGCAAGAGCCAGCTATAACTCCTAAGCACTGTTGGGTAGAACACAAAAATAAAAATAAAAAGCAAAGAAAATGTTTGCTTTTGGTTTTTGGGTCATGCAAAGAGCTCGGGAATTACTCCTGGCTCTGTGCTTGGTAACGACTTCTGGTGGGCTCAGTGCACCATATGGGATGCCAAGGATTGAACCCAGGTCAATCCTTGTCACATGCAAGACAAATGCCCTCTCTGCTATACTGTTGCTCCAGCCCTACAAATGAATCGTTTTCAAATATTGGTACTATGCTGTTTTATCCAGTAATCTGAAGACAGCTTAGGTTTTTGAATAATACTTTTAACTTTCTAAAAGATTATTGTCTGGGGGTAGGGAGATTAAAACAGTGGGAGGTCACTTGTACTTTGTATCCAAAGTCAATCCCCAGCAACCCATTTGGTTCTTTGAGCACTTCCAGGAGTGATCCCTGAGCACAGAGCTAGAAATAAGCCCTGAACTCTACCAGGTATAGCCTACATCACTGAAAAAAAAATAAGTAAAAGATTGTTGTCTAGGCCCTGTGTTTCCTAACAAAAGTCCTTTGAAGCCATACAGGTGGAAGAGGGGGATTATGGAAGTCAGTGCAAGACTAGCTGAAGACCTCAAAGTGGCTCCATGACCTGACTTCACACCTACCTTTCTCCCAGTGCAGCTATTTGGTAAAATGCCAAAAAAATAATGGAGGCGAAACATGAAGAAATCACCCAACTAAACACCAATAAATGGAAACTAGAATGACTCTGCAATAAGTTCCCCACATACCACAGAGATCACATTTAAATACAGAAGAATTTTTTTTTTTTTTTGGTTTTTCGAGCCACACCTGTTCGATGCTCAGGGGTTACTCCTGGCTAAGCGCTCAGAAATCGCCCCTGGCTTGGGAGGACCATAAGGGACACCGGGGGATCGAACCGCGGTCCTGATCCTTGGCTATCGCTTGCAAAGCAGACACCTTACCTCTAGCACCACCTCGCCGGCCCCAAGAATTTCTTTTTTTAAAAAAGTCATTTTTATAGAGCAACTCTCTATAAAGACTCTGTGTGTGTCAATTAACAATTTTCTCTGTGGTACTGGGCAGACAGCACAAAGGTTATGGACTTGTCTTGCATGTGGTAAATCCCTGGCACCACCAATGGTCCCCTGAGCACCACAAAGAATAACTTCTGAGCACAGAGCCAGGAGTCGCCCCTGAAGTGTAGCACACATAAATTATGGGCTACAATAACACCAAACCATGACTTAGTTAACTGAAAGGGGGAAGTAGAGAAAGACCAAACCAGGTGCTGAACCCGTCTCTGGGTGCACATTAATTTTCACCATTCAATGATCCATAACTTGCTTTCAATTTCCTGCTTGATACTGAAAAGTGACTAAGTTTCAATAGTCAAACAATGAAGGACAAAAGGATGAGATGAGTAATGAGGCATAGTTAAGGGTTGGGTTGTCTTTAAGCCAAACACAGGAACGCATATTCACAGGAGTTCGTTGAATGGAAACAATCAGGCAACTGAGCCAGCAAACAGCAATGTGGAGACTTGGCAAGGAGCCAAGACCCTTTCCCTAACGGATCCGGACTTTGATCAACAGTCCTGAAGCTTTAACCCTGTCCTCTGAAAGTTCTAGATGAGCCCAGCTGCATCTGGACAGAGAACTTTATGGTTTTGGGGGGTTTGGGGAGATTGAAACCACCAATCTTCTGCATGCAAGGCAAACACCTTACCTCCATGCTATTTCTCTGGCCCCCAGAGAACTTTATGTTTTAGGAACTGAAAAGAAATTTAAATTTTACCCAGTAAAATTTTACCTTGTTCCTAAGCAGTGAGTTCTCAATGTTCTGCTGTGCTCTTTATTTTGTGATGAAAAGGGAGGTAGGAACACATTGGTGATGTCAATGGCTACTCTTCTCTCAGTGCTCACAGGTCACTGTCACCTGTATTTAGGGGACCTTGGGGAGCAGGGCCTTGAACCCAGTCTGTAGCCTGCACAGCATGAGCTGAGCCCTCTGCACTATCTTCCCAGCACTTGACTTGGGGATCTTGATTACCAACCACTGTCACCAGCTTGGATTTAAAATATTTGCATTCTTTAATTTTGTAAGTGCTCAGTAGGTGTGCTCCTAGTTATGGTGTCCACACTCTTCCTTCTTGTGCTGATGGAGATTGAGTAGTTGTTGTGATGGGGGTTAGAGGTTTGGGGTGGGAATTGGATCTCAGTGTTGTCAAGTTCACCCTTGCATGTGGGTCAGCACCTCCTAAATAGATCCTGGGAATTCATCCTCTGGTCTCTGCTTTTTTTAATCTTCAAAATGTTTGTTGCCACAACTTTTTTGAAGTTAGTGCAGGCACCCTGCATTCGCCCCTCCCAGCATTCTCCTACTTCCAGGATACCAGGCAGCTAAGAACATGCTCACAAAAGCCACAGTATCAGTAATAGTATTTTGATTTCCTATACTGTGTGGCTATATTTGTGGCTATGTGATAACTTCATTTGTTTGATTCTGTCATTCCTGTAGGAACGTATCAATTTAGATGTCAATGTGTATCTAATGTCATTTAATATTCAGAAACAAATGAAATAATAGAATGGTCAGCTAGAAACAAAAGCGTATTAACCCTTCTGCTAACAATTTAGTGACTTTATTGGAGATACAATAATTTTCACAAATTATTTCCATGTTCTTTAAATAAAGTAAAATTAACAACAACAAAAAAGATGTTTGGCCATTTCAAGGCTTCACAAAGCTACTATGATGTGCCCTGCACAATTAAGATATTTATTGATGAAAACGTCCTGATACCAGCTCAAAATCTCCTATTTGGGGAGATTTGCTAGAGGAAAATACAAACAAAATCCAGTTTGGGTTTTTTTCCTCCATTTCCTTCCTCTGATAGGGGGTTGGGAGTAAAACTGCTCAACCTTTGCCCAAACCAAACTCGACTCCCACCAACTTCGAAACTGGTCAGAGGTGACTAACTTGAGCTGTGCTCTCCGTGGAAAGCAGGAATTGGGGGGCAAAGTGCAGGCCCTTTCCTGACCTGCCACTTGAGAGAGAGTGTTTTTAGACCTGCTGTTAGGGTCCAGTATCCAAAAGACCACACAAAACAATGAGCTCTGTATTAAAGGTTTTTATTATACACAAATCACAAGTCAAGCAAGTGTTGAATCCTGAAGCTGACCAGGCAGGGCTGTCTCCTTTATAAGGAGAGAGACCCCAGACTTGGGTAAGGGGCTTCCTTCTATGCTCCAAAACCACAACTCACAATTTTATGCCCTTCATAATGATTCATTAGATCCACCTGAAGGGTATATTGTTCATCTATTCTTAGGTACTGTCAGATCACCAGTTTTCTCCTTTTTGATAGATTAGTGCTTTGTTCAGGACAGGGCTGGGAGGCTCAAGACGTGGTTGGGAGGTAAATGCTAGGTCAGCTCACTCTGCCTTACACAATGCCTCGTTCTGGAGAGGATGTTAGCATCTAAAGTTTGATTTAGAATTAACTGTAACCTGGCTTTGCTTTGAACCTAAGTACAGCCATGATAGGCTCAAAGTTGTTTTTTTTTTTTTCTCGTTTTTTTTGTTTGTTTTTTTTTTTTTTTGGTTTTTGGGCCACACCCGTTTGATGCTCAGGGGTTACTCCTGGCTATGTGCTCAGAAATCGCCCCTGGCTTGGGGGGACCATATGGGACGCCGGGGGATTGAACCGCGGTCCGTTCTATGCTAGCGCTGGCAAGGCAGACACCTTACCTCTAGTGCCACCTTCCTGGCCCCAAAGTTTTAAGGAATAAAGACTAGGCCAAACAGCCAGTTTCAGGAACTTCAAGGGCATGTACTAAAATAGTTAAGATAAACTAGCAACACCTGGGTGCCCGTGGGCGAACAAGGTCACAGGCACTTGAGTGACAAGTGAGAGCCAGAACCCCTCCTCTACTACTTCAGCTGATGAAGACTCCAAAGCCCTATGAACCACCATATTCCACTCTAGATATCTAGCCATAAAAAAAAACACCCTAGATAACAGCCAATCAACTTAAAGGTTAACTGTGATGGTTTGAAGCCCCTGTAACCTTAGTGCTCAGTAAGGGGTTGTTGCTTTAGAGGGGTGACCCCAGCATGCTGGTAAATAAACTTCCATGCCTTATTGCAGTGCCGTTCATCTCCTTGGTGGTCGTCATGGGATGGATCTCAAATTTGGACTAAAGACATGGTTGGAGGGGATTGACTGAGAGGCCAGCCAGTGTGTACAGAATGGCTGGTGTCATAAGATGGAGAAACTTATGCTAAGTCTTAACTCAGGGTGGCCTTACATTGAACACATAGTAGGGGGTCACCTGGGCTATCACTTGTGATTCATTTGAGGAATTCAAGGTGCCAGCCAGATACCAGGACCAATACCCTGACTAACTGTTTGCAAGCCTGACAGACCTCCAGCCCAATCTACAATCTACAAACCCCATCTGTTCCTGCCAGGGCTCTTGCAGAACCCAGGGAAAATTGTGCAAAGACCTCAGCCTCCCTATACCCAACTAAGCCAGTTGTTTCAGTAATTTTATCTAAAGGAAGTTAAAATAAGTTAAAATAAATCAGGTAAGCCAGTCTGCCAGCGTAGACTTCCTCCTCACCCTCTATATAAATTATTTAGTTATTATCATTCATTGATTACCCTTCATGCATGTCTTAACACTTGTCAGGTCCATTCACAAAGAAACAGAAAACCTCCCATGCCATCCCTCTGAAGCCCTGTGACTCTGCCCTGCCCTCTGAGAATTGATGAGTGGAGGAAGGTGCTGTGTGGCTCCTGGAGGAAGAAAACCAGGTTCCTGGATGGAAAGAAGCCAAGATGACAAGTGAAGGAAGGTAAACTGTGAGCATACACACTGGCCCTGCATCAAGGCTGAAAGAGTAGTGGAAAGGCAAGGAGATGTCAGGGAAACACGAAGGTCAAGCCTGGACAAAATCAAGGTCAAGCACAGTGTCCAAGAGGGGCTGAGATCATGTCCATTTGGAATGTCCAACTGAGAGGTATGAAGGGCCCCACTGAGCATTGCCCTGGTGGCCCCAGGGAGCAGTAAAGCCTAATTTCCAAATGCCATAAATAAAAAGAGAGGAAAGACTCTGGGTGGAGAATGGCTAGGGTGCTTAGACTGTGAGGAGGGAAATGTCCCAGAGACTTGACCCAAACTTCAGAATGTCAGGGGAGCAGTTATTGTGAATGTGGACTTGGTGCCAGACATGTATAATCCACAGGCCCTGTGGTTCAAGAGAGGGACACACTTGTAAATGGATGGGCATGATCACAGGTGTCAACCAGTGTTAGTCAGTGCCAACTTATGCCAGGGGTTCTAAGCAGTACAACCTGTGCCATGTGGTGCCACCCTGTGCCAGTTCATGTCATAAAGTGTCAACCTATGTGTCAGTCATGCCAACATGTGCCATAGGGATGTCAGCTTTGCCAGTCTATGTCATGTGGTTCAAGGTTATTTCTGTCTCTGTCAAATCAGGCAGTGTCCATAGGTGCCAATTTATGCCAGGTGGTGCCAATTGGTGCCAGAAAGACCTTGCCATATGATGCCAACTTGTGCTTATCGGTTCCAATCTAGCATCCCATGTGATCTCCTGTGCACCTCTAGGAGTAATTCCTGAATGCAGAGCCAGGAGTAACCCCTGAGCATCCTCAGGTGTGGTCCCAAAACAGTAAAAAAAGCAGGGCTTTGTGACAACTTTTTTGTGACCAAACAACTAGGCTACAACCAAAGGATAGCTAACGGGGAAAAGCTTAATGGGAAAAATATTCATATTCAACACATCAAATAAAGGGTTGATATCCAGAATATATAAAGTGCTTGCAAAGATAAGCAACAACAACAACAACAACAACAACAACAAAATCCAAAACCCTATCAGAAAATGGGAGCGAAGGGGCCAGAGAGATAGCATGGAGACAGAGCATTTGCTTTGCATGCAGAAGGCATCCCATATGGTCCCCCGAGCCTGCCAGGAGCGATTTCTGAGCATAGAGCCAAGAGTAATCCCTGAGAACTGCCAAAAACCAAAAAAAAAAAAAAAAAAAAAACGTGGCCTACCTGGGTTCAATTCCCAGCATCCCACATGGTCCCCCAAGCTGCCAAGAGCGATTTCTGAGCACAGAACCAGGAGTAACCCCTGAGTGCAGCTGGGTGTGGCCCAAAACCCTAAATTAATTAATTAAATAATTAAAAAGAAAATGGGAGAGGAAATGAACAGACACTTCTTAGAGGAAGACAGGCAGATGGCACATTTAGTAAACTTAGAATTGAGCTGACATGTGGCCCAGTGATTCCACTTTTGTGCATATCTATCCCCAGGACATAAAAACATTCATCAAAAAGAACATATGCACACCATTATTCATTGCAGCACTTGGTACAATAGCCAAGCTCTGGAAACAAGCTAGATGTTCACGACAAAGGAAGAATTTATGAAGATGTGGTACATATACACAATAGAATATTAAGCAGCTGCAGAAATTATGAAATTCAATTGGTTGCAACCTAGATGGAACTGGAAGATATCATGGTGAATGAATAAGTGAAGTAAGCCAGAAGCCAGAATAAGAAAGATCAAGCACAGACTAATCTCACTTACCTGTGATATATAGAAAATTTGGATGAGGGAATGCAATGTAGGAAGGGGGGTTTCTAAATAACTCTTGACCCCAATGTATTAGGAGGACATAAAACAAAACAAATCAAGTGGAAGAAAAAGATGAGGACAGGAAAGAATGGGGGGGGGGGAAAGCAGGGGTTAGGTACATTGTTAATTTGGAAACAAGGCAGAACCATATACCCAAACCAGACTCACCAGCACTGAAAACATGAGATGCAAAGTACAACTACCAGCCTATTGGGGCCAGAGCAATAGTACAACAGGTAGGACACTTGCCGTGCACTCAGCCGACCGAGATTCCATCCCCAATGCCTCATATGGTCTCCAGACAACCCTCCTCAGGAGTGATCCCTGAGCAGTGCACTATTGATCCAGCCTGAAATCTGCTTTTTAATTTATTGGTTTGGGGGCTATGCCTAGTGGTGTTCAGGGATCACTCCTGGAGAGCTCAGGGGGTTACACGAAACTGCAAGGATTGAGCCAGGTTGGCAATATGTAAAACTAGCACACTACCCACTGGGCTATCATTCCAGCCCCCTGAATATCTATTTCTTCTTCTTTTTTTAAACTTTATTTATTGATTGGTTGGTTTGGGGGCCACACCTAACAGTGCTCAGTGGATACTCTTAGCTCAGCACTCAGAAATCGCCCCTGGCAGGCTGATGAACCATATGGATTGCCAGAAATTGAACCAGGTCCCTCCTGGATTGACCGCATGCAAGGCAAACACCCTACTGCTGCGCTATCTCTCTGGCTCCTGAATATCTATTTTTTAAACAGCTGCTTCCCATACCTCCTTTCCAAATGTTCTTCCTAATAGGTTGGTGAGTTGCAAACTACACTGAGATTCTGCAGCAGAAAATGTCAGGGGAGAGGAGGATTGGTGGCCTCCTGGCTATGTCACATCGTTTCATTGGTCAACATTCCCCAAGGCAAGTTCCCTACCCATTGTACTGTCCCAACAGTCCCTCAGCAAACAGCCTTTTTTTTTTAATTGTATTTTAGATTTCAATAATGTTAATATTAACATTGTGGTGTGAAGGTTTTGCATCACTGAAGTGCCAATGTCTCCTTCACCATCCTTTTGTAACTTTGATTTGCCTTTTCGCCTCACTGCTTCAGCACTCTCCTTGGGAAATTAATTCTATCTGAGGGACTTGTTTTCATTGGACACTGGCTTCTCATTGCCATGTTCTGATTCCATATACTTCACATAAATGAGTTAATTTTATATCTATCCTTATTTAACATTAATGTAATCTCCTCTAATTCTATTCATGTAGTAGCACAAGGCATTAACTCATCTATTTATAGCTTATGCGAATTTTATATTATATAACATATGTATTTATAGCACTATTTTTGTAATATATGTATTTAAAATGTACATACATACATGGCACTTTCTTCCTCTCCCTCTCTCTTTCTCTCCCTCTTCTTTTCTTTTCTTTTCTTTTCTTTCTCTTATTTTTCTCTTTGCCTTTCTCTTTCTTTCTCTTTTCCTCCTTTCTTTTTCTTTCACTTTCTATTTTTCCTTTTTCTTTATATCTTCTCTTCATTCTCTCTTTTTCTTTCTTTACCTTTCTTCTCTCTTTAGTTCTTTTTTTTTTTTTTTTTTTGGTCACACCCGGCAGCGCTCAGGGGCCACTCCTGGCTCTAAGTTCAGAAATCGCCCCTGGAAGGCACCGGGGACCATATGAGATGCTGGGATTTGAACCACTGTCCTTCCACAAGGAAGGCAGATGCCTTACCTCCAGGCTATCTCTCCGGCCCCTCTTTAGTTCTTTCTTTCAATCTTTCTCTATATCTTCCTCTCTTCTTTCTCTTTCTTTCCCTCTTTCCTTCCTTCTCTCTTTCCTTCCTTCCCTCTTTCCTTCCTTCCTTCCTGCTTTCCTTTTTGCTACACCTGACTTACTCCTGGCTCTGTATTTAGGGATTGCTTTGGTGGGATCAGGGGACCATATGGGATGCTAAAGATCAAACCAGATAAGCCACATGCAATGATCTTCCCAACGATCTTTTCAGTTTCAGTATAATAACAATTTCTTTATCAGTTTATCTGTCCTTGTTCTTCTAGGTTGTTTCCCAATCTTGGTTATAGTAAATAGTCCAGCACTAAATCTAGGTGTGTTGGTAACCAAGAGTTCAGAAAGATAACAAAGGCAGTTGAGTAATCAATGGGGCATTTAGCCCAGGCATTGATGCCCAAGGTAGAATGCAGCAGGGAACCTATAACTACTCTATTTCTGACTCTTCTTGAGGAATCTTCCCTTATGAAAGCCTATTACAAAGATGTTTGTCTCCATATATTAAGGCCCTCAGATGTATCAAAGCTAGCACAGACATATTTAGATAATCATGCATTTGATAAAAAAAAAAGTTGTTCTTATGATTACTGGTTCTAAACAATAAATATTGTGTATGGAGGACAATCAGAGTTCTCAATCTTTGAGAACATTAGTCCCCATATGGGGTACCAGGGATCAAACTTGGTTCAGCTGTGTGCAAGGCAAGCACATTCTTTTTCTTAATATTCACAGCATCTCTGCTTCATACCTGTTCACCCAGTCCCCCAGCATAGGTGTGCATATACCATTTTCTATTAACGACTCAGAATTCTTGGGATAGATGCCCAGAAGCGGAATCACTAGGTCCTATGAGTGTTCTATTGTTACTTTAGTTTGTTTTCCTGTTGTGTTTTAAGGAAGCTGAACCAGTGACATTCCCAACAGCAGTGAATGAGGGCTCCTTTTTCACCACATCCCTGGCCACTGGTTGGTTTGTTCTTTCTACTGCCCACCACTCTCCCTGGTGTGAACTGATGCTTCACTGTCATTTTGTTGTACATTTTCCCACAGTCAGTGATGATGAACACTCTTTCACGTCTGCACATCTTCTTTGAGGAAGAATCTTTTCATCTCCTCTCCTCGGTTTTTGATGGAGTTGTTGGTTTTGTTGTTGTTGATGAACTTTGTGTGTATCTCCTATATCTTGGATGCTAGTCCTTTGTCAGACATATGGTATGCAAGTATGTTCTCCCATTCAGTAGGAACTTTTGAAATTTTAACCATATTTTTTCTGTCCTGAAAAAATATTTCAGGTGTCTTTCTCCCATTTTTCCCCTTCTGTTTTCTTTGCAAGTAGAGCTGAATCACTGAAGATTAGCCTCTGAAGTCATGATCATGGAGATTTCTGCCTATGATTTTCCTAATGTATGAATTTGAATCTAATGTTGAGTTTTTTTTATCCCTTTATAACTTCTGTATATGGTGTGGAATACATTTTTGCATATGACTATTTAGTTTGCCCACATCATTTGCTGAATAGACTTTCCTTCATTTTCCCCTTGATACACTGCCTTCCTTTCATTAATTATCCATATATCTGGGGTGAGGAGGGGTCACTTTTAATTATCTCCTATGGTCTGAAAAATCTGGGTTTATTACAGTACCATACTATTTTGATTACTTGAGCTTTATAGTATAGTTTAAAGCAGTGGTCCTCAAACTATGGCCTGCGGGCCACATATTGTATTTGTATTTGTTTTGTTTCTTCATTGCAAAATAAGATATATGCAGTGTGCATAAGAATTCGTTCATAAGTTTTGTTTTTACTATAGTCAGACCCTCCAACGGTCTGAGGGGCAGTGAACTGGCCCCCTGGTTAAAAAGTTTGAGGACCCCTGGTTTAAAGTCAAGGACAATAATCACCCCTCCACCACCACCAATTTTCCTTTTCTCAGAGTTTAACTATGTTCGGAGTTTTAGGATTTCAAATCAATTT